>NW_016107756.1:417985-421454 GCF_001604975.1 Cebus imitator | reverse complement strand
CACACATGAGGACCAGGTGAGGGCCAGACTGGGATGCACAGCTGCACTGCTGCGGCTCAAGAAGTACCACTGAGGACCATCAGAGACAATGGTCTGATCAGAGACAACTGCTGGCTTGCTGTAGTGACATCTCCTGATTTCTTTCTGACTGTAAGTGGCACAGTCAGGCTGGGGAACTCCATGACCACGCAGAAATCAGAAGGAATGTTTGACGTGGGTCACAAGAGGCTGCGTCTTACCCTGACTCCTAGGAGAAAAGTCCCAAATCCCCTCTCGGCAGATGCAGGGAAACTGAGGCTCTGGATGGGAAGGATTGTGGCCAAAGTCAGGATACAAGCATGATCTGAGGTAGGCAGGACCTGGGGTGACAGAAGGCTGTAGAGAGAGGCTGACCCAAACCCAGGATGTGGGCAGCTCATTCATTCAGTCAACAGATATTTGTTGAGCAATTACTATGTGACTGGCGCTGAGAGCACAACATTGAATAAGACAGACACAACTCCCTGGAGAGTATGACCTGGTGTGTGAGCCAGACAAGCAAAATGCCTGTCAAAGTGTGGCAGGCCAGGCATGGTGGCTCACACCTGCAGCCCCAGCACCTTGGGAGGCCGAGGCATGTGAATCATTTGATCCCGGTAGTTTGAGACCAGGCTGGGCAACCTGGCAAAACCTCATCTCTACAAAAAAAGAAAGTTGGCTGGGTATGGTGGCATACCTCAGCTACTCAGGAGGCTGAGGTGGGAGGATCACTTGAGCCCAGGAGGTCAAGGCCACAGTGAGCCAAGATTATGCCACTGCACTCCAGCCTGGCAGATAGTGAGACCCTTTCAAAAAAATTAAAAATGCTATGGGTAAAAGTAGGAGAGGGAACAGGGTGTGTGTCTGGACGTGGGGACCATAATTTTAAGGATGGAGGTCAGGAAAAGCCTCCCTCAAAGGTGCCATGTAAGCAGAGACCAAAGGACATAAGGGAAGGAGACATCTGGGGGCAAAAGCATTCCAGGCACAGGGAACAGCTGTGCAAGGGCCCTGAGGTGGATGGTTAGCAGGCGAGTAACAAGGAGACCCGTGTGGCTGGGTGGTGGGAGCTGAGGGGTCCCTGTTCTCACCTACATATGCCCCTTGGACATACTTATTCTTATGTGCGGCTTCACATCTATGCAAGTCCACACACCCCAAATACACATACACACACACACAAATGCAAGGGGGTGCTCAAGTGCATACGTGCATATGGAGGAACAACATGGGCACGTCCACAGACACAAGCCAGAGCACAGCAGTGCACATGGTATGTGCATGCTCTTGCCACCAGCTGGGGCCTCCTTTGCTTGCTGCCCCACAGCGCCCTCTGGTGGCCAGGGTGCAGTAGCGCTCTGGGGTGCCCAGCACCGCAGGACCCACTGCCCTCGCTGCTGACCGCCATCCAGCCTCCTCCTCTCCGTGCTTCCCGCCCCCAGGCCTTCCACATTGCAGCCGGAGCCTTCCCAAACATGGCTGGCCAAGTTCTAAACTCCGCCCTGGCTCCCTAGGTGAGGAACTTCCAACACTCCGATCCCGGCTGACTTCTCCAGACATCCCTCAGTCCAGCAACTCCCAATTCAAGCTTTCTTCTTTGTACCTTTCCATTTTTTTTTTCTTTTTTTTGAGACAGAATCACTCTGTCACTCAGGCTGTAGTGCAGTGGCACGATCTCGGCTCACTACAACCTCCACCGCCAGGTTCAAGCAGTTCTCTGCCTCAGCCTCCCGAGTGGCTGGGATTACAAGCACTCACCACCACGCCCGGCTAATTTTTTTGTAATTTTAGTAAAGACAGGGTTTCACCATCTTGACCAGGCTGGTTTTGAACTCCTGACCTCGTGATCCACCCACGTCAGCCTCCCAAAGTGCTGGGATTACAGGTGTGAGCCACCACACCTGGCCTCCTTGATTCTTTCTTTACAAAGGTTGTTCCCTGGGTGAGGAATGCCCTTCCCTGCCTTCCCACCTGACACGTTCCCTCCACTCCTTCAAGGCCTGATTCTGAAGCTGGGACAGGAGGCCCTGCCTGACACTGCTCTGCCCAGTGCCCCTGCTGCAGCCCCTCTCACCATGGCTCACACCCCCACCCCCGTCAGTGGCTGCACCCCTGTCTACCTCTCCCATCGGACTCCTGCTGCTTCAAAGCAGGGCCTGTGACTGGTTCTCCCCAGAACAGCATTGGGCCATGCTGGGGGTGGTGGAAAAGCGAACATTTACCCTTGAGAAGCTTGGAGGCAGCAATATATGGTTCCTGAGCACTCTCACTCAGGGGCCGGTGCTGAAGTCGACATATACAGAGAAGGAAACCTCGACAGAGGCCAGCCTGCTTTACGGAAATCATCATCACTCTCAAATAGCAAAAGGAATTCGTACAAGTAACTGGCTCCCCTAGCAAAACATTAGGTCCCATTTTTACAGCTCCTACTATGTGCTAGTCCCTCCAAGCACAACATCTTGTGGACTCACTGTGATGCAAGCTGCATGGGGGCAGTGCCTTTGCTTTGGTCACTGCAGTGTCCCCGGCACATAGTAGGTGCTCAGTGAATACTTGTGGGGTGGAGCAAAGTTCTCAACATCCCAACAAGGTGTCTACTATTATCATCGCCCCATTAAACAGATGAGAAAATCAAGGCTCAGAGAGGTGCCCAGAAGCATCCAAGCCTGCTGGTAATGGCAGAGCTATTGTTTGAAATCTGTTCTGGAGACAGTTTTCCCTGCCTTTTCCTTCCCATACTTCCACTAAAACATTTTGCAATACCCCCTTCCAAGCAAAACAAACAGGCCTTGAGCCCCTTTCGCTGCTTTCTGGAAAGCCACCAGCTCTACTTCTAACAGAGCAGTCGAGTCCAGCTTGCCAGGATCCCTGCAGGGTTGCATGGTAACCCTATGGCTGTCCCCAACACCAGTCCAGAGGTCCCAGGAGTCTCAGCATGGTGTCTCCCTGCCCAGGGTCCTCAAACGTAGCACTTCCTGCCCAGCAGGCAGGGAGCAGCCAAGGGGACAATATTTCTTGGCACCTGTTCCATGCCAGGCCTAGTGACACACACCCCAGGGAAGCAGGTGTGGTTAGACCTTCATCTCTCAGATGAAGAAACAGAGGCCCAAGACTTCAAACAGCTTGCCCAGGTCCCACCACCCGGAAAGATAACACCAGATTTTTAACCCAGACCATCACCATAACAGCCTTCTGTGTGTTGGGCTTTTTACTTCAAGCTGACACTTCACATCTAGAAGCCCAGACCCCAGGCCTGTCCTTATTGCCACGTGATGGGTGAGAAGTACTACAGCCACGGAGAGATGAAGCAACTTGCCCAGGAGATCACATAACCAGGGAGCAGAGAGGCAGAAGCGTCCCAGTGGGGCTGACTCCATAACATGGGTGCATCCAGCATCTCTGCCTTCAAAGGGCTGTCTTCTTTTTTTTTTTTTTTTTTTTTTTGAGACGG
>NW_016107756.1:407032-417465 GCF_001604975.1 Cebus imitator | reverse complement strand
ATCTCTTGACCTCGTGATCCACCCGCCTCGGCCTCCCAAAGTGCTGGGATTACAGGCGTGAGCCACCGCGCCCGGCGAAAGGGCTGTCTTCTAATCTAAGCCAGGAAGAAGCCGAGTGACCTTGAACCAATGATTTGTCTCAGCCAGGCCTCATAGGTCACCCTGTCCGTTCCCATCAATGCTTCTGTCCCTTTTCGGCCATCCAAGCCTGGGTTTACAACCCTCCCATAACGAGTGTCTCACCCTTTCATACCAGGGTCTTTCATTCCGAGTAAGCTTGGACCATTATCAGCTTCTTAAGCAATGCTGAAGTTTTGTCACGATCAAACCCATCCACCCGTTCCATATGCATCCTCAGCATCTAGTTTTCCTGACACTATGGGAGGCACTGAGGATACAGCGAAAACCAAGACAGACAGGTCCCTGCCTCCATGGGGCAATGAAGACCTGCTGCCTTCATGGGGCAAGGCTTCTGGAGGAGCTTGAGAAATAAGGCAAATTCAGCACTGATGAACGTAAATCCATAAAATCACCAAAGTAGAGCTGAGTGAGGTAGCAGAGAAGCACTGGGTGGTCAGTACCCAGTGCCCCTACCCCAGCAGGTCAGGGAGGCCTTTCTGGAAGAGGTGGCTTCTCTGCTCAGGCCTGGGTGACAAGAAAGAGCCATGTGAAACTGGAGGTGGGGGCTAGCTTAAAATAGCATGTAGAGTGGGACTTGTAGCTAACATGGAATGAACAGGGATATTTTTCTCCCTTCCCTCCCCAACCCCACTAAGATGACAATAAAAAGAAAAATTTTTACGTTGCAAAGTTACAAAGAAAGTCAATGACAAAGATAAAAAGTCTACAGAACTTTTTTTTTTGGAGACAGGGTCTCTCTCTGGCACCAAGGATGTATTGCAGTGGTGTGATCTCTGCTCACTGCAGCCTCAATCTCCCAGACTTAAGTGATCCTCCTACTTCAAGCCCCAGAGTAGCTGGGACCAGTGGCCTGTACCACCGCACCCCACTAATTTTAAAATTTTTTTATGGAGACAGGGTCTTGCCACGTTGCCCAGGCTGGTCTCAAATTCCTGGGCTCAATCGATCTTCCTGCCTCAGCCTCCCAAAGTGCTGGGATTACAGGCACAAGCCACCAAGCCCCTCCTACAGAATTTTCGAAGCTGGAAAACCAATAGTAATCACCTAGGCAGAGTGGAAGAAGCTGCAAACAAATTCTGCATGTCAAGGGGATCATTCAAGGCCAGAGGCCCCCCAGAAACACAGGCTGGGGGTCACAAGGTCCCTCTGGAGGTGGAAGAGTACGTAGGGACGAAAACAAGATGAGTTAAGAGTTTGTACCATGCACAGTGGCACGTGCCTGTAGTCCCAGCTACTCAGGAGGCTGAGGTGGGAGGACCGCTTGAGTCCAGGGGTTCTGGGCTGTAGCGCGCTATGCCGATCGGGAGTCTGCACTAACTTCAGCATCAATATGGTGACCTCCCGGGAGCAGAGGACCACCAGGTTGCCTAAGAAGGGGTGAACCGACCCAGGTCGGAAACGGAGCAGGTCAAAACTCCCGTGCTAATCAGTAGTGGGATCGCGCCTGTGAATAGCCACTGCACTCCAGCCTGGGCAACATACTGAGACCCCGTCTCTAAAAATAAAAAACAAAAAGAGTTTGTAAAAACAGCAGTTGTGCCCTCCAGCTTCCCAGAACCGAAGGTCATGAGTCTCCAGATTTGAAGGGATCCACTCAGTGTCCAGCTTGATGCAAGAAGAAAACAGGCTATTATGAATTCCCAGGAAAACAAACAACACAAAATAGAAAACGTTGCCACAATGTACTCCACAGCTCAGCTGGGAACAATATTTACATAACCATAATACTGTAAACACCAAATACTGATGCATCCCAAAACTGATGACTGGGAACTCACGAGACAAAGCACAGGGTTCATTACCTAAGAGAACCGAATCCTCACTGAGAGCCGGCGGATATTGTTTAAAATCGCAAAGAAAGAAAAGAATCGCAGTGTATGCGATTGAGAAATAAGGAGGGAGGAGCTCAAAGGGCCGAAGAGATGCACCTGCCACGTCGCGGCGGGACTGGGTCAGTGCGGGTGGCCGGGACCCGGGCTGCACCTGCGCTGCGCATCCTGGGGAGGCCGCTTCGCGATCGCTGCCTTGAGCCCTGCAGCCGCTGGCTCCCGGCTCCCTGCGCCACTGCCTTCCAACAGACCAAAGGCGGCTGCAGAGGACGGGCAAGGCCCACGTGTCCCCAGCACACAAGACCGAAGGAGTAGAGGAGCGCAGGGACACAGGGTGAGCAGGCCAGCCCAGGTCGTCGAAGGCCAAAAATGGAGTATTTTTAGGGAATCTTAAGTCACTCGGGACTCACGGGCCCGCCACAACCCTCTACGCAGCAGCGCGAGCAAAGGCTGCAGCGCCGAGAGGCGGGGGACGGCCCGGCCACGCCCCCAGGCACGCTCCAGCCACGCCCCAGCCACGCCCCCAGCCTGGGACGCAGCCCAGGGCGAGCCTCTGATTGGCTGCGCCCGCCCACAGGGCCGCGCGGGCGGCCGAGCAGGCGGCCAGGGCGAGTGTGCGGCCGCCTCCAGCTTCGCGGCCCGCCTCCAGCGTCTCGGCCACCAGCGCTGTGGTATGGACCGGCGGGGTCTGCGCAGGGCCGGCGGAAGGGGCGCACGTGCCCCAGACAGAGCCCTTGGGCCCTGGCTGGGAGTGTGGCCTCGGGTCCCAGGTCACAGCTCAGCCCCCAGCGCCGGGCCTCCCGCGGGCCGCGGACCTTGGGGACCTGGGCGTGGAACCGGACCCGAAGCCAAGCCTCAGATCTGTGCGGGACAGCGGCGTGGCCGACGCTGTTAAACCGGTGCTGTATAAAGGCCTCGTTTTCTCTCCCCACATCCCCACGCAGAGAAGAGGCCGCTTCTCCTCTCCCGTCAAGTGTGCCCCCGGGTGCAGCAGCTACGGGTTCAGCCCTTTAAAGGACGGTCACCCACTGCATACTTCCCAGCAAGGAACAGGTCTTGCTTATATGAGGGTAGAGAGGGCATTCAAGTGGTTGGTCTTGGAAAACTGCCATCCGAAGGATTGCAAACATTCTTGGGTGGAGAGAAGAATTTGTCCCCGGGTGGAGGAGGGCTGCTGGGTGCTCTTGAGGCCGCTGATGAAGGGAATTCATTTCCTCTCCCGGGTTCCTGGGATTCAGACTGATCCAGACATCTGCTGGGCGGGCAGCCAGGATGCCCCCGGCGTGCTTAGAGAAGTGGTTTTCTTTGCCTTCCTGAGGATAGATTTACACTGTCCTGAGTCTGCAGGTTAGTTTTTGTGCCCGGGGACTTGAGAGCCGAGGACAGTCTGCAGCAGGAAGGATGCACCATCTACAAGGCTGCCCCTTGGGAGGCTGGGGCAGACGGATCACCTGAGGTCAGGAGTTTGAGACCAGCCTGACCAACATGACAAAACCCTGTCTCTACTAAAAATACAAAAAATTAGCTGGGCGTGGTGGCGCGTGTCTGTAGTCCCAGCTACTCTGGAGGCTGAGGCTGGAGAATTGCTTGAACCCGGGAGGCGGAGATTGCAGAGTCTGCCTTGCCTGAGATGGTTCTGATGGGAACGGCTTGAGGCAGGAGGAACAGCGGTGAGGGCCCCTTCGGTGGTCCGTACAGGGCAGAGAAGGAGCAGCCTGGAACTAGGGACCCTGAGTCGTCCTGTCTGGGCATGAGCTGGCACCCTCCTTGGAGGCCACATGGCCCAAACATGGGCACTTCTGCTGGTGATGGATCTCGCTCTTCTGCCAGCTGGTCTCTCCCCTGCTTGAGCTGGGAAAGTCTGCTAAAGGCTGCAGCCTGCTCTGAGTTACATGGTAGAAATGTGAGAAACACACCAACACATCAGCCATGATGGTTTCTGGACCCTGAAATTACAAAGATTGTTTTGTTTTGTTTTGTTTCTTTACACTTTTTCTGTCAAACATTTCTGCAGAAAGTGTTCATTATTTTCAGGATATTTAAATTTTATACTGTTTTAATGTTAAAACAATCAATATAATTAATATAACATTTTAATGTAAATAAACAAAATATCACCATTATTTCAACTCTGCCTGTTCTTTACAGCTTAAATCCTGCCTCTTCCATGCAGCCTTCCAGGATTACCCAAATTGAGGTACTCACGGGAAGCCAGAGCCAGGAGGAACATGTCACCATCTAGTGACCTGAGACCCAGACTCAAGTGTTGTCGGGGGCTAGGGTGTGTGCAGTAGGTTGGGAGTAGCGCAGGGGGTCCTATCAAGTGTTCCCTGATTCTAATCCTGCCCCACTGTTTTACAGGGACAGGGAAAACAGTGGATCTAGGATTTGACTCTGAGCAACCCCCGTCCCCTCATGGGTTCCAGCAGATACATGTTGAGGAAGGACTGATGACCAGGGTTGGGGGAAGTCACAAAATCCCCTCTTTGCTTATCTCCTGCTGTGTCACAAACCACCCTAAACTCAGGAGTATGAAAGAGCGGGCACAGTAGGGATGGCCTGTCCCTGTGATGGAAGGGCCCAGCCTCAGCTGGATTCAAGTGCAGGTTCCTTCACCTGCATGTCACCTCCTCCTCGCCTGGCCCAGGAGGACTGTAGGCTGGGCCCTGCCTGACTGGGGACTGGAGCGCCTCCACCCAGCCTCTGCCTGTGACTTCCTCATAGCATGGTGACAGACACGAAGCACGAGTGTCCCAAGAGAAGCAGATGAAGCTGCCTGGCCTGATGCAGCATAAACAGCCCCCAGCCTCACTTCTGCGTCACTCTGTGGGTTGAAGTAGCCCATTTAGATATGAGGGGAGGAGACATAGACCCTGCCTCTCAATGGAGGAATGACAGAGAATTTGCAGCCATTCTCTAAAACCTCCGCACTCCTGGAATTGATTGTAAACTGTGACCATTCACAGGGCCATCTGCCACAGTTCCCAGTCTGTCTGCACATTTCCTAGAGCGGGGTCCCTGGCAGAGGCTTCCTCCTCCAGCGGGGAGGGGCCGGGACCTGAGAAAGATTCTGAGGCTGTGGTAGCAGGCCGGCAGTAGAAGGAGGCTGAGGGAGGAGGCCAGGGTAATGGGGAGGCTTGGAGCCTCCTCCGGATTAGGGTTGGGGAGCCTGCCAATCACAAAGATAAAACTAGGTGGGGCAGTGGGTGTGGGAAGGGGCGATAGCGCTTGGTGAAGAAATGTGGAGTTGATAGGCTGATGACCACGCCATCTTTCTAGGCCACATGCCAGCACCACCTCCCCTGGGCAGCCTGCCCTGATGCTCCAGGTGGAATTAGCACGGGCTCCCCTGGGTTCCTGCAAGCCCTGTACTGTCCTCGAGCCAGATGTATCTTTGGGTTCCTAGTGTCATTCAGAGCAAGAGAAAGGCACCTGTAAGCCTCGAGGCTTCCCGCAGTTGGAAGGGCCAGGCCGCCTTGGCCAGTCTGCTTCAGGGTCTGCTGCAAACCTCTGGATGGAGTTCTGGTCCTTGGAGCTGCTTGGGTGGGGAAGGTGGTGTAAGAGGCAGCCCTGCATGAGACAAGTTTCAGAGATGGGGCCACATGAGCTTGATGGGGGAAGAAAAGGGGACTTCACGGGTAAATGGGGATGGGCAAGGCTTCCTGGAGGGCCTTTGTGATGACTGGTGAGGACGCACACAGAGCATGCATGCTCTCAGAACTGTGGGCCAGACGGGGGCCCATCCCACTCAAGGGACACAGCCCATGGATTCAGTTTGGCCCAGCAGTCAGGCACTTGGGCTGAGGAAACAGTGTGCCTAGTTTCAAATCCTGCTCTGCCACTAATTTATTGAGTGTGTCACTAGGTCTCTTTAACCCTCAGTTTCCTGGTCTGTAAAATGGGACAATAACAGCCACTCGCTGGAGTGAGATCATTTATGCAGTCTGGTGTTTCGTACCTGCTGGGTGCTCAACAGTTGCTGCCTGCCTCTGGCTGCTCTCCCACTTGGCCGGGCAGCAGGAGAGGTGGATGAGAGTTTGCTGAGTGAGAATCTGAGCAAGTGATGACATGAGAGCCAGACAGCCTGCAATCATATCTCAGGGCCACCCTTCTGGGCTGTGGGATTCTGGGCAGCCCTGTGGCCTCTTCAAAGCCTCTGTTGTCTCATTTGCAAATGGGAATCAGAGCCTAGACCCGGGTGCCGTGCTGTGGCTCTAATGAATGGGAGATGTCTGCACACACCCAGCACGATGGGCTGTGGATTCCAGCCAGAAGATGGGGAGAGCTGTGATGTTGTCTCTCCCACAAGTCCCGGAGGGCGAGGCCACCTCCCAGGCCTCCCCTCCCACGAGCAGTGGCGGCGGAGCAGCCTAAGCCAGCTGACTGGTTTTGATAAATGAGGATCATAAACACCAGATAATACACAGAGCGCATTCTGGAGCTCTGGTAGAAGCGAAGGCTCCTTCAGCGAGGGCTGGCTGGAGGGGGCCCGACTGGTGGGTATGGGGCACCAAAGAAGCCCCGTGGGCAGGTGTTCCAGGCAGTTCTGGGCTGGGAAGCACATCAGCGTATCCACAATGACAAAATGAAGTAATAAATAATGGAAGTAATCATAATAATGGTAAGAGCACCCACTGTTGGGTGTTGATGATGTCATTTAATGCTCAAAACAACCTTGAGAGAAGATCTTGGCAGAATACCTCTCAGATGCAAGGCTTGCCCCCAGAGCATGCAAAGAACTCCTACAACTCAATAGTAAGGGAGCAACACAATGAAAAACACACTAAAGATCTGAACAGACACCTCTCCCAGGAAGACATAGGGATGGCAAATAAGCACATGGAAAGAGACTCAACCCTGGGGGTCATCAGGGGAGTGCAGTACGGTGAAACCCCGTCTCTACTAAAAATACAAAAATTAGCTGGGCGTGGTAGCACGCGCCTGTAGTCCCAGCTACTCAGGAGGCTGAGGCAGGAGAATCGCTTGAACCCGGGAGGCAGGGGTTGCAGTGAGCCAAGATTGTGCCACTGCACTCCAGCCTGGTCCCTGATGACAGAGTGAGACTGTTTCAAAAAAAAATCCCACAAGGAAACCATTACACACCAATTAGAAAGGTGAAAATTAAAATGACTGACACAGCCTGGGCAACATAGCAAGACCCAATCTCTACAAAAAATAAAAAATTAGCTGGGTGTGATGGCACCCACGTGTGGTCCCAGCTATTCGGGAGGCTGAGGCTAGAAGAGCACTTGAGCCTGGCAGTTCAAGGCTGCAGTGAGTTACGATTGTGCCACTACTCTCCAGCCTGAGTGACAGAGCAAGACCCTCTTTCAAAAATAAATAAATAAACAGACTTTTAAAAAAGTAATTATAAAAAGATAATTCTGGGGCCAGGCTCGGTGGCTCACACCTATAATCCCAGCACTTTGGGAGGCCGAGGCCGGTGGATCATGAGGTCAAGAGATCGAGACCATCCTGGTCAACATGGTGAAACCCCGTCTCTACTAAAAATACAAAAAATCAGCTGGGCATGGTGGCGCGTGCCTGTAATCCCAGCTACTCAGGAGGCTGAGGCAGGAGAATTGCCTGAACCCAGGAGGCGGAGGTTGCGGTGAGCCGAGATCGCGCCATTGCACTCCAGCCTGGGTAACGTGAGTGAAACTCCGTCTCAAAAAAAAAAAAAAAAAAAAAAAAAAAAAAAAGAAAGAAAGATAATTCCAAGTATTGGTGAGGATGTGCAGAAACTAGAAATCTCACATTGCTGTGGGAATGTGAAATGGTAGGATCACTTTAGAAAACAGTTCGGCAGTTTCTTATAAAATTAAATACACCTACTTAGGACTCAGCCATTTCACTCCCAAGAGAAATGATAACTGTGTTTACACACACACACAAACCTGAACACAAATGTTAGTAACAGCTTTTTCCATAATAGAGAAAACCTAGGAAGAACTCAGCTGTCTACGAACTTGAAAAGGGATAAACAAAACCTGCTCTATCCATCAATGCAATACGACTCAGTGACAGAAAAGGAATGAACCCCGGAAACATGCCACAGCACAAATGGAGCTCAGACGCGTTCTACCGCAGAAAAAGCTGAATTAAAAAGGCTGCCTTCAATATGATTCCATTCATGGGACATTCTGAAAAAGGCAAAACCATAGTGGCACAGGGCCTTCCATGGTGGCAGGGGACTGGGGTGGGGAGGGGATCGACTGCAAAGGGGCATGAGGGAAATTGGGGAGTAAAAGAAATGTGTCTGATGATTGTAGTGGTGGTTTTTTGTTTTTTGTAACAGGCCTCGCTCTGTTCACCCAGGCTGGAGTGTGGTGGCATGATTTCAGCTCACTGCAGCCTCTGCCTCCCAGGTTCCCAGGATCAAGCAATTATCCTGCCTCAGCCCCCCGAGTAGCTGGGATTACAGGCACCCACCACTACGCCCGGCTGATTTTTGTTTTTTTGTTTTTTTTTTTTAAGATGGAGTCTCACTCTGTCATCCAGGCTGGAGTACAGTGGCCCATTCTCAGCTCACTGCAACCTCCAACTCCCTGGTTCAAGTGATTCTCCTGCCTCAGCCTCCCAAATAGATTTTTGTATTTCTATTTTTTTTTTTTAAGATGGGGTTTCACCATGTTGATCAGGCTGGTCTTGAACTCCCGACCTCAGGTGATCCGCCCGCCTTGGCCTCCAAAGTGCTTGGATTACAGGCGTGAGCCACTACACCCGGCTGATTTTTGTATTTCTAGTACAGACAGTGTTTCATGATGTTAGTCAGGCTGGTCTCGAACTCCTGACCTCACTTGATCCGCCTGCCTTGGCCTCCCAAAGTGCTGGGATTACAGGCACGAGCCACCACACCCAACCTGTAGTGGTGCCTACACAACTGTACACATTTGTCAGAAATCATCAAACTGTGCACTGAAATGGCTGCATTTTACTGTATGTAAATTAGAGAAGCCCTTTCAATGAAGGGAAAGAACTGTGAGCTGTTGGGGCCATTACTGTCGTGTTACACATGAGGAACCTGAGGCTCAGAGGATGACATGATGGGCCCAAGGTCAAGAAAAGAGTCTGTGGTGAGACTGGGCTTTGCCTGTACTCTCACCCTCAGGACTCTGCCCTGCATTTGCTATATGACTACGGGCTGGCCTCAGTTTCCCCTTTTTTAAAATGGGTGGGGGATGAGCAAAACCCAGGTCCTCTCTGGTGATGCAGCAGGAAAACCCACGCCCACAGAATAGTGGCACTCAGAGGGACTGCGGGAGCCACCGGCTGGTGCCTGACCCAACCTGGGCTGAGGATGAGGAAAAGCTTCTCAGAGTGAGGACATTTAGCCTGGGCTTCAAAGGATGAATAGGAGTTTGCCAATAGGAGTGTGGGAAAAAGGACATTCCACATACGGGGTGAGAACGTCCCATATATCTCCCCAGGTGCTCTGCGTCTTGCTGCCTGAAATTCCACTACTAGTTTCTGCCATTCCTCAGGGCCAAAGCCTGGCTAGTGGCAAACCCTGACAGGAGGAAACACGCAGAAGCCTATGGGGAAGCTGGAGGAAACAGCAGCAAGACAGGGTGGGGAACGTGAGACAGAACTGACCTCGTACAGGGCAGCAGGGCAGTAGCTTTCTCATGGGTCACCTCATTAACTCTTCACCCCTGAAGCAGCTCAGAGATGTCAGGTGAATCCCCCAAGGTTACACAGCAAAACCAGGGCTCATGCTGGGTCTGCTGATCCAAAGCCATTGCTCACGATTTAGGGATCGGAGGAAGTGGAGGCCTCAGGACCGGCTCCCCACCCCAACTCACCGTGCAGCTCAGGCAAGTGACTTCTGCTATCAGGCCCTCAGCTTCCACCTCTGTGAAATGGGCTGTGACAGAACCACCCTCTCAGAGCTCTGACAGGAAGAGAAGCGACAAGGGGATAGGAAGTGCCGACTCAGCCTCTCCTGCCCAAACACTTGCTTACACCAGGCGTGGAGTGAGGAGAACGGAATTAGGGAGGGAAGTCTGCTCTGGAAAAAGACCCTCCCTCTGCCTCTCTGGGCCTCAGTTTCCCCATCCTGCATTGGGGGAGGCTTGGGCTGAATGACATGTCACAAACCAGGGGCCATTTCTAGCACCCATATGTTTTGTTTCACCCCCGTGGTCGCTTTCCCCCACTTTTCCTCTGAATTTTTATTATGTAAAATTTAAGCACACAGGAAGTCAAAAGCAGAATCCACAGCCACCATCTGGTACAACCTGCCCGGTGCCGGCGCTCCACTGCGGGCACGCTCCCCTCTCTAAACACAGCTCTGCGCTGTTTTCTGAATCATTTGAAAGTAAGCTATTGCCGGGCGCGGTGGTTCAAGCCTGTAATCCCAGCACTGTGGGAGGCCGAGGCGGGTGGATCACGAGGTCAAGAGATCGAGACCATCCTGGTCAACATGGTGAAACCCCGTCTCTACTAAAAATACAAAAAATT
>NW_016107756.1:403115-404212 GCF_001604975.1 Cebus imitator | reverse complement strand
CAACCTCCGCCTCCTGGGTCCAGGCAATTCTCCTGCCTCAGCCTCCTGAGTAGCTGGGATTACAGGCATGCGCCACCATGCCCAGCTAATTTTTGTATTTTTAGTAGAGACGGGGTTCCACCATGTTGACCAGGATGGTCTCGATCTCTTGACCTCGTAATCCACCTGCCTCGGCCTCCCAAAGTGCTGGGATTACAGGCGTGAGCCACCGCGCCCAGCGGAGTTTCCTTCTTTTTGTCCAGGCTGGAGTGCAATGGGGCAATCTCAGCTCACTACAACCTCTGCCTCCCAGGTTCAAGCGATTCTCCTGCTTCAGCCACCCTAGTAACTGGAATTATTACAGGCGCCCACCACCATGCCCGGCTAATTTTATATTTTTGGTAGAGAAGGGGTTTCACCATGTTGGCCAGGCTGGTCTAGAACTCCTGACCTCAGGTGATCCACCTGCCTCAGCCTCCCAAAGTGGTGGGATGACAGGCATGAGCCACCATGCCTGGCCAATTCCAGATCATCTTTAAGGGCCTCAGGTCTCTTCGGGGTGGGAGACCATCCTTACCCTGGGGAGGCGACTGCCCATCAGTGCCAGTGGCTTCACAATGCACTGACTTTGTGATCACTTATCCTCTGCTCTGGAGGTCAGACTCTAGACTTACCCTCACAGCAGTTCAGATCCAAATTCCGAGCTACCAACAAGGAGACCTTTGGAAAGTTCACAGGCTCCTCAGATCGCAGTCCCCTTCTCCCATGGTGTGTGTGAGGACTGATGAGAGAATGCCCAGGAAGCACTGAGCATAGCACCTGGGCTAGGAGGAGCCCCCAGGGACCATTTCCTGAGGAGACAATCAGGCAGGTGGGCAGAAAGGAGTACAAACACACTCGTCCATCGAAACGCAATGAAACAATGGAAATGACCTAAATCCCAGCAAGAGGGAACGTGATAGATCGTGATTATATCCCTAAAATGAAAGAATCAGGCTGGGCGCGGTGGCTGATGCCTGTAACCCCAGCACTTTGGGAGGCCAAGGAGGCCGGATCACAAGGTCAGGAGTTTGAGACCAGCCTGGCCAACATGGTGAAACCCCCGTCTCTACTAAAAA
>NW_016107756.1:398824-401650 GCF_001604975.1 Cebus imitator | reverse complement strand
GTGGTGCGTGCCTGTAATCCCAGCTACTCAGGAGGCTGAGGCAGGAGAATTGCCTGAACCCAGGAGGCGGAGGTTGCGGTGAGCTGAGATCACGCCATTGCACTACAACCTGGGTAACATGAGTGAAACTGTGTCTCAAAAAAAAAAAATAATAAATAAATAAATAAATAAATAAAGAGCTTTTTTGTGTGTGTGTGTGCAGGGCTTTGTCTGTCTGTTCACCACTGTTCTCCCAGAATCCAGAACACAAAGCAGTTGCTCAGTAAGCACGGCGTGAGTGAGCAAGTGAATGGCTGAATGAGTGAGCAAGTAAATGAATGGATGGTTACAGGGTCAGGAAGATGTCTGAGGTCATGTGGCCAGCTGAACAGTGGTGGATTTATGACTTTTATCTTCTTGATATTTTTCTATGTGTTCTGAAAATTTTAAATGAGCACTCGTCATGCTTCTAATCAGGAAAGAAAAACAGTAAAGGCAGAGGTGCAGTGGCTCACGCCTGTAATGCCAGCACTTTGGGAGGCCAAAGCTGGTGGATCACTTGAGGTCAGGAGTTCAAGATCAGCCTGGCCAACATGATGAAACCCCGTCTCTACTAAAAATACAAAAATTAGCCAGGTGTGGTGGCGGGCACCTGAAATCCCAGCTGAGGCAGGAGAATCACTTGAACCCAGGAAGTGGAGTTTGCAGTGAGCCAATATCGTGCCACTGCACTCCAGCCTGGGCAACAAGAGCAAGACTCTGTCTCAAAAAAAAAGAAAGGAGAAAAACAGTAAAGGCATGAAAAGAAAAAGCAAAGGCTCTGTCTGCAGGTGTCATGGCACCCGGGGCTGGGTAAGGGAAGGGGGTAGACTCACTGGGAAGGAGCCTGGGCTAGTGACTGACACGTGTCCCACATGCCTTGCCCACACTTGTTCTGCCCCAGCAGCAGAGCCAAGATTCCCGGGGTGGGCAGCTCAGGAGTACAGAGAGTCAGGGCTGCAGGAGCCCTGTGGAGGTAAGATGAGGCCCAGAGAAGGCCTGTGACCAGCCTGAGGCCACACAGCAATGCCAGGATGGAACCAGGCCTGCTCAGGTGTCACCCTCCAACACCAGGACACTTTGATGCTGGATGAAGCAATTCACACTTCTTACCTCTGGTTCACAGATGGGGAAACTGAGGCCCGGGGGGTTAGAGCTAGAGGCTCTAGAGATAGACTTAGCATCTCATCCTAGACCTATCAGTCACTAAACTTTTGTTGGTTCTCCTCCCTCTCCTGCAGGGGGCAGTAGGATCTGGGCGGAGCCCCAGAGCTGCCTGCACACATGGGGGTCCTCACGCTGCTGTTGGCTGTTAGGATTCTGGGGTCGAGCTTGGCTGCCTCCCTGGAGTCATTTCCCTGGCCTCACAGAGGAGGTCAGAAAATCTACAAATGTCCATGGAGCCCCTGGGGAGCCCTATAGAGACTGTGTACTCCTGGAGACAGAACACGGAGGGGTTGGGTTTGAATCTGACTTTGCCACTTGCCAGCATGTGACCCAAGGAAGTGACCTCCCCTGTCTGTAAAGCGAGACTGAACTGCGCACAGCGCCTTCTGCACAGCACTGCCGTGAAAGGGGGGAGCTCAGGGCCACAGGCACTGCCACTGCTGTCACTGTGTGTAGGGAGAGGACAGGGTCCCCTGCTCCCCACCTTCCCATCCAGGGTTCATCCCCCACATGGAGGGCAGAGTGGTTCTCAAAACTGAGGCCAGTACACCATTCCCTGGAATCCCATGCAGCTGTGAAGGGAAAGCCTGCAGATCTGTGCAGCACCAGGTGACCATTCTTTTTTCCCTTTCTCTTTTCTTCTTTGAGACAGGGTCTCACTCTCACCTAGGCTGGAGTTAAACGGTACAATCACTGATCACTGTAGCCTCCACCTCCTGGGCTCAAGCAATCCTCCCACCTCCACCTCCCAAGTTGCTGGGGCTACAGGCACGTGCCATGACACCCCTCTAATATTTTTTATTTTCATAGAGATGGAGTCTCGCTATGTTGCCCAGGCTGGTATCAAACTCCTGGGCTCAAGCAATCCTCCTTCCTCGGGCTCCCAAAATGCTGGGATGATAAACTGTTTCACTTTGTAGTGGTCATGGTTAAAGGGTCGGATATGTTTGTCAAAACTTGCAGAGCGTGCTGAAAGAATTTCTACTCCACATAAACAGTACATTCAATTTTTCTTTTTTATTTTTTTTAAGACAGAGTCTCACTCTGTCACCCTGGCTGGAGTACAGTGGCACCATCTCAGCTCACTGCAGCCTCCACCTCCTGGGTTCAAGCGATTCTAGCACCTCAGCCTCCCAATTAGCTGGGACCACAGGTGGGCACCACCATGCCCAGCTAATTTTTGTATTTTTAGTACAGACGGGTTTTTGCCATGTTGGTCAGGCTAGTCTTGAATTCCTGGCCTCAAGTGATTGGTCCACCTCAGTCTCCCAAAGTGTGGGAGTATTAGACATGAGTCACCATGCCCAGCCATAAACAGTGCATTTAATTTTTTTTAATGAAAAGAGACCAAACTCCTCAGCCATAATACAGGCACATGAGGCTTCATTTTACTATTGTATATGTTTACACATATCTTTGAAATGTTCTGAAATTTAAAAAAAAAAAAAAAAAACCACTAAGATTGTTACTGGAAATGGGTCCCAAAGAGAGGGTTCTTGGATCTCACCCAGGAGAGAATTCAGGGCAAGTCCATCGAGTAAAGTGAAAGCAAGTTTATTAAGAAAGTAAAGTAATAAGGCCGGGCGCGGTGGCTCAAGCCTGTAATCCCAGCACTTTGGGAGGCCGAGGCAGGTGGATCAC
>NW_016107756.1:395682-397155 GCF_001604975.1 Cebus imitator | reverse complement strand
CACCATGCCCAGCTAATGTTTTGTATTTTTAGTAGAGACGGGGTTTCACCATGTTGACCAGGATGGTCTCGATCTCTTGACCTCGTGATCCACCCACCTCGGCCTCCCCAAAGTGCTGGGATTACAGGCTTGAGCCACCGCGCCCAGCCCAAGACTCTGACTTTTTACTGGGCCTGGTGGGTGCTGGGCTCTGCCACAGACCGATCAGAGAGGAATCTGCCCAGGATCTAGGCTAGCTGGGGGATAGACACTAAATAAATGTGACTGTAGACGTGAGGACTTCCCAGAGGAGGTGATATGTGGACAACAGCATATGCGCAGGCCCAGAAGTGGGAAAGCGTATGGCCTGTTCATGAAATTTCAGTAACATGTGCTGGCCTCCCCACCCCACTTAAGTGCTCTGCAGAAGGAGAAGTCACCTGAGACACTCACAAGGTTACATCTTGCTTGCTCAGGACTGCAGGCGCCGTGACTCAGCTGAGGTCAAAGACTTCTCTGACTCCAGAATCCATTTCTGTCTCTTAGCAAGTAATGACTCACTATCTAGTCTTGTTTTGTTTACAAATCCCCAATACAAGACACACTGTTAAAACAACAATAAAAACAGGCTGGCAGAGGCTAGTCTCCGGAAATACATCTGACAAAGGAATGGCAACTGAACAACAAAAGTAACTCTAATTAATTTAAAAATGAAAAAGTTAATTTTGGGCCACAAAAATTTTGGCACAAAAATAGGCCAAAGTGTTCACAACGGTGGATATCCAAATGGCTAAGGGACATATAAAAAGAGGAGCAATATCTGCGTTCACCAGGTCACCGCAGATGACAGCTACAGTGTGATGTGAATGCACATGCAGAACGGCTAACTTGGAAAAGACAGGGCAATGAATGAAACTCACAAAACTGTCGGCAGGTGTGTAAAATGGTACACCCACTTTGGAAAAAGCTCTGGCAGCTTCTAACAAAACTAAATATACACCTACTATAAGATCCAGCAAAGGCCAGGTATGGTGGCTCACACCTGTAATCCTAGCACTTTCAGAGGTCAATACCGGAGGATCACTTGAGGCCAGGAGTTTGATACCAGCCTGAACAACACAAGGAGGCGTCAATCTCTATGAAACTGAAAACAATTAGCCCAGCATGGTAGCACATACCTGTAGTCCCAGCTACTCAGGAAGCTGAGGTGGATCCCTTGAGCACAGGAGATTGAGGCTACAGTGAGCTGTGATCATGCCATTGCACTCCAGCGTGGGTTACAGAGTGTCTCTTAAAAAATAAAAAAGTCCAGCTACACAAAAGGAGTGCTACAATACAGACACTAAAAGATATGTTTAAGAATGTGCATGGGCCAGGCGCGGTGGCTCACGCCTGTAATCCTGGCACTCTGGGAGGCCGAGGTGGGTGGATCACCTGAGGCCAGGAGTTCAAGACCAGCCTGGCCATCATGGTGAAACCCTATCTTATAAAAAA
>NW_016107756.1:376802-394792 GCF_001604975.1 Cebus imitator | reverse complement strand
CAAAGCCATTTTTCATGGGGGAAATTGGCATTCTGTGGAGAATCTCCTTCTAGGCCTTTTCCTAATCTAGGAGAGATTTGACTAAGAGTCTGACATCTTTTAAAGTCCTAAAAGAGACATTTACCATCTATTCTTTCTGAAGCCTGCTACTCAGAGGCTTCATCTGCATAATAAGAACCCTGGCTTCCACAACCCCCCTTATCTTAACTCAAGTATTTCTTTCTGACATCAACTCTTTGGGCAAAGCTTAACTCTTTCAACCAACGGCCAATCTGAACATCTTTGAATCGGCAGGGCAGGCGTCTCTCGCCCATGATCCCAGAACTTTAAGAGGTCGAGGCAGGTGGATCGTCTGAGCGTGAGCAACATGGTGAAAGCCCATCTCTCCAAGAAATACAAAAAATTAGCTGGGTGTGGTGGCCTATGCCAGTGGTCCCAGCTACTTGGGAGGCTGAGGTGGGAGGATCAGAGGATATTCTCAGTAAATACATCTGACAAAGAAATGGCTTGAGCCAGGTAGGCAGAGGTGGCAGTGGGCCAAGATGGCGCCACTGCACTCCAATGTGGGTGACAGAGACCCTGTTTCAAAAAAATATTTGGCCGGGCCCGGTGGCTCACGCCTGTAATCCCAGCACTTTGGGAGGCTGAGGCGGGCGGATTTCCTGAGCTCAGGAGTTCGAGACCAGCCTGGGCAACACGGTGAAACCCGGTCTCTACTAAAATAAAAGAAATCAGCCAGGCATGGCCGCGAGGGCCTGTAGTCTCAGCTACTCCGAGGCAGAGGTCGCAGTGAGCCGAGATCGCGCCACTGCACTCCAGCCTGGGTGGCACAGTGAGACTCCATTTCAAAAATTAAAAAATTTTTTAAAAAAAGAAAGAAAAAATAAAATATTTGAACACATCTATGACTCGTAAGCCCTCACCACCTTCTGGATGGCCGAACCAATGTATACCTTACATGTATTAGGTGTTTGCCTGTAACTTCTGTCTCCCTAAAATGTACAAAAAGAAGCTATAACCCAAACACCTTGGGCACATGTTCTCGGGACCTCTTGAGGCCGTGTCCTGGGCCAGTCACTCATATTTGGCTCAGAATAAGCTCTTCAATTATTTTAGGGTTTGGGTTTTTCTGTCAAGACAATGGAATAATTACTCAGAGGTGAAAAAGATGCAACCACAGGGATGAATCTCACAGAAAATATTGAGCAAAAGAAACTGGACATTAAAAGTACATATTGGGCTGGGTGTGGTGGCTCATGCCTGTAATCCCAGCCCTTTGGGAGGCCACGGCGGATCCACCTGAGGTTGGAAGTTCTAAACCAGCCTGGCCAACATAGCGAAACCCCATCTCTACTAAAAATACAAAAATTAGCCGGGCGTGGTGGCGCAGGCCTGTCGTCCCAGCTACTTGAGCGGCTGAGGCAGGAGAATAGCTTGAACCCGGGAGAAGGAGGCTGCAGTGAGCCGAGATCGTGCCGCTGTACTCCAGCCTGGGCGACAGGGTGAGACTCCATGTCACAAAAATTAAAATTAAAAAAAGTTACCTGTGTGATTCACTGCACAGCTATGGACAGCAAGAGTGCAGCTTCAGGTATGAGCAAGAGGGGAGGTCTTGGATCTGAGGTTGAACCTTGTGGAGCCTAATTACTTCGCCTTTCAAATAAGTCTCAGCCCCAAGAGTCCTGCGTGTCTTTTTTGTTTGTTTGTTTGTTTGTTTGTTTTTGAGACGGAGTTTCGCTCTTGTTACCCAGGCTGGAGTGCAATGGCACGATCTCGGCTCACCGCAACCTCCGCCTCCTGGGTTCAGGCAATTCTCCTGCCACAGCCTCCTGAGTAGCTGGGATTACAGGCACGCGCCACCATGCCCAGCTGATTTTTTGTGTTTTTAGTAGAGACGGGGTTTCACCATGTTGACCAGGATGGTCTCGATCTCTTGACCTCGTGATCCACCCGCCTCGGCCTCCCAAAGTGCTGGGATTACAGGCTTGAGCCACCGCGTCCGGCAAGTCCTGCGTGTCTTTAAGCAAGTCCCTGCCCCTTTCTGGGACTGAGCTTCTCCATCTGTAAACTGGATCCAGGGATCCCCAAGGCCTCTCCCTACATTTCTGCCTCTTTGGGAGAGGTGGCGTTTGACTCCTATCCCAAGCAAGGCTTCAAGGGACAATTCCTCCCCAGTAGCCTAGGCTGCGCACAGGGGTGGGTGTAAACACGGGTGGGTGCGCACTCCTAGTACCAATTGCCCCAGGTCTCCAGCTGCGTGAGAACTTATGCATGTCTTTCACTGCCTTAGATCTCTATTTGCTCATCTGTAAAACGGAGTCAAGCGTATCTATCGCTCAGGCTGTGGTACTACATCTCAGCGCAGTGTTCACTGAGCGCTTTCTGCACGCCAGGGCTTTGCGATACACAGGCCGTGCACACAGCAAGCGCTTAATAAATGGTGGCTGTCTTGGGAACGATTAGAATTTCCACACAGGTTGTTACGTCTTTTTTAGAACGGTCCTTGTGGTGGCCCCAAAGTTGCACGTGGGAGAAACGCAAGAGGGAAAAGCAGCTCGGCCCTGCAGCGGCCCGTGTTGTTTTGTTTGGGGCTGCGAGCCGAACGCGGCCCCTTTAAGAGCTGACTGGAATGTATCAAAACAAAAAGGCCGCGCGCCCACTGGCTGCGCGCCGCACGTGACCTCACAGCTGATTTCCTGGCCCCCCCCTCCTTTTTGTTGCTGCTGCCGCCGCCGAGTGTCAGTTTCGGCGCCGCCGCCTGCGGTCTCCCAGGCCCGAACCAGCCCGCCGCCCGCCGCCCGCGCCCGCGCCCGAGCCCCGCCGCGCGCCCGAGCCTCCCCGCGCGCCCAGGCCCCCGCCGGCGCCACCCGGGTCCCCGCGCCGCAGCCGCGCGCGCAGATGGCGCACTCGGCGGCCGCCGTGCCGCTGGGCGCGCTGGAGCAGGGCTGCCCCATCCGCGTGGAGCACGACCGCCGGCGCCGCCAGTTCACCGTCCGGCTCAACGGTAACGCTGCCCCGGCCCGCCCCCACCTTTTGTGTGCGAGCGAGCGGGGCCCGCCGGGGCCGCCCCCTAGCTGGGCGCCAGTTCCCTGCGCGCCCCCGGCCCGGCCCCGGCTAGCCTCCTGGGAGGGCTGTTGCGAGCGCGCGCTGCGGGGTGGTCCCGGGCGGCCGGAGCTCTGGGCGCGGGCCGGGTTGCGCTCGGGGCCAGGTGGGGGCGCGGCCGGCGCTCCGGGAACGGGAACGGGCTGGGCAGGGGCGGACTTCCCCTGAGAGCAGGGGCCAGGGCGGACGGGCCTCTGGAAAAGCAGAGGCAGGAGCTGGGGCAGCGCGGGTCCCCCGTCTCAGCCGCAGGGGACCCGCACCTGCTCAGGCCCAGTTGTTCACCGCTGTTGGGCACCCACTGAGAGCTGCTGTTTGATATCCTGGCAAGCTGTTCAGCCGTCACCTGTCCCCTTCCATGGGTGTCATATGGCTTCTTGCTGCCCCGGGACCCTTAGTCTTTCTATACTGGAGAGATTGGAAGAATCCTCCCTGCGGACTTGGGGCTGACCGCGAAAGGGGCTTTTGGCCCCGTGGCGGGTGGGGTGGGGGGCGAATGGCTCTCACTATCAGACTTCAGCGGCTCTGGGACTGGCCATTTGCGTCACTTCCGTGTGCCTCAGTTTCTCCCTCTCTGCAATGAGAATAGCACCAGTGCACATCCCACTGGTGAGTTGTAAGGATGAAACACTGTAAGAAATGTAAAGGATCAGACCGGCTCATGGGGCACTAGTAAGTGCTGGTAAATGTGGGCCGATCGTGATTCATGGAGCCAGAAAGCAAGGTCAAGTCCTCCTTTAGTGTAGAGAAGTTTGGACTAGCCCATCCCCCCAGGAGGTCAGACAGGTAGGAAATAGAACTACCAAAACGGGGACCTTTACCCACTGTGGCCCAGCCCGCCCCAGTGGGAATGTCCAAGCTGGACCGGCCCTTAGAGGCCACTGTGCCCGTTTTCAAGAAGGGAAGGTGGAAGGCCAGGAAAGGGAAGGACTTGCCAGAGGTCAGGCCGAGAGTTGGGGCAGAGCTGGGATGGCATCCTGACTGGTCTGACTCCCTGAACGGTGGGGCTCTTGCGACCGGCACGTGGCTTCAGCCAGGAGGGGCCTCTGCCAGATCTCTGATGCCATGTGGAAGGTACTGAGTGTCAAGCCAGGCCCCATTACAGCCTCGTGGATGGGGCTGTCACAATATCCTGACACTGTTGTGACACTCGCCCGATGTTATAGATGTGTAAGCCGAGGCTAGGGACCTCAGGAAGTGATTGCCCTGCATCAGCCAGAACTTCAGCGTTGGCCCAGCGGACCCTACACCACCAGGCAGAGGCTGCTACTGCTGTGGTGCCGGCGGGCTCAGCTGGCCGTGACACCCGGGCCCTGGCCACTCAGGGAGACAGCCTCATGGCTTTCAAATCCTCTTTTCTGAGGTTCCAGAGCAGCCTCTGGTTCCCTTGGGGACTCGGGAATCCCATCATTACGCTCAGGGACAGAAAGAAGAGAGGAAATGTTTGGGTTTTTGTTCTTTCGCTTCCAAGTGGGTACAGCCAAAGGACAGTCCTCCAGAGCTGGCAGTGGTCAGAGCTGGACATGCCCAGCCATGTTTCTAAACTTGCCCCCTTCTGGAACTTACTACCCAGATGGCTGACTACAGATGTGGCTGGGGATCCTCCCCAGCCAAGCCCAGGGTAGAAAGAAGAGGGAGGCCAGAGGCCCCCAAGGGAGAGGCTGTGCAGCACAGGGAGGGCCTCCTCTGGGCACCCTGGCCATACTGGGTTTGGGTGTGTGTCTTAGGGCCAGAGAGGGGTTGTCTGAGTCTGGGCCCGGGCCTCCCTGAGCCGGGGAGGGGAACAGGCTGCGGCATCATTCCTGACCTGTAAGGCAAGCCTGGAGGGTGGCACTGTTGTGCCCACTGAGAGATACGAACCCCGAGGCTAAGGGGTCAGGTAGTCCCGGGCTCCTGGTGCAAGAGTGTGCCTGGGCTGACCACGTGGCAGAGCTAGACTGATTCTCTTCCTGCGAACTCTGGTTCTGAGTGAGGGAAAACGTTTGAACAGCTTTGTTGATTAAGCACTTACAGTGTTCTAGGAGGTCCTGTGCACCCGGAGTCACTTTATTCTATAGCCACACAGTACACGGAGAGGGAAAACTGCATTGCCCATATACAGATGGGGAGACCGAGGCATGGGGAAGTAAAAGGACTTGCCCAAAGTCTTGCACCACAGAGGTGGAAATGCTGAGATTCACCCCATAAGTATTTCTTGAGTGCCTACATGTGCCAAGCCCTCCTTCAGGTGTTGGGGTCTTGTGGGCCTAACAGTTTAGAGAGGGAAATGGACAAGAAATAGAGTCAGTTTTAACATGTCCTAGAAAACAAGGACTCTCATGAAAGGTGCAGCGGCCAGAGGGGAGGCTGCGTGGGGGTGGGGCTGCTGTTTAGAATCGTGTGTTCAGGAAGGCTCCTCCCTGGAGGGTGGCATTTAAGTGAAGACCTGAAGGGGCAAGAGATGGCGTTACAACAGGGAAGAGTGTTCAAGTGGAGGGAACAGCAAGAGCAAAGGCTCTGCGGCGGCTGGTGTGTGCAGGGCAGGTAGGAGTCATGGGGGCAGGTGGTGCAGGGCCTGGAAGCCAGCGTCCTGTGGGCTTGGCTTTGACTCTGAGGCACCCAGGAGGTGCCTGGTGGAGGACAGAGGGGATGCGCCAGCTCCCTCTGGCGGCTCTAAGGGGAGCAAACTCGGGGGGCCAGGACAGAGTAGGGACCTGCTTTCCTAGTGCAGGAGGTGCAAACAGGCGTGGGCAAGCCATTGAGATCCTGAACAGATGTGGAAGGAAGCGTGGCTGTGACTTGCTGATGGGTGATGACAGACGGCTTGAGCTCAGGCTTGTCTGACTCCCCTTCCCAGTTCTGAAATGCAAGCTTGTCATCACTTTGTAGATGGGGAAACTAAGGCACACAGCCTGTAGGCAGCTAAGCCAGAATCAAGCCCCAGCCTCCATCTGAGGATGGTTTCCAAAGGTTGGAGGCAACTGGAAGAGACCGTCACCTTCCAGGCAGGGCTGAGTATCCCACTTGCTGCAAGGGAAGGGTCAGTTGAGGGTTGCGGAACCCTGGAACTTTCTGCATCCTCCCTAACCCCCATTTTGCAGACAGGCGGACTGAGGCCCCAGAAAGTCAGCTGCTGCCTCTGGCCTCGCTCAGCACCCTGGATGCAGTGGAGCTGAGACCGCAGCCCCGGGTCTTGTGGGGTGCTCAGATCACAGTCCCAGTATATGTGAAGCCCCTGGCTGTGTCGGGCTAGGCTGGACCAGGGTCCCGTGGGGAGGGGAAGGATCTATGGTTGAGCTTCTCCAGGCTTACAGTCACCTCTGCCTCACCCACCAGTGAGCCATCAACATGTGGCCCCTCCCTGATCCAGACCATGCTTATGGAGTGCCGGAAAAGCCGGCCAGGGTGTCTGCTTGTCCTTGTTCAGTGCCACGGCTCCGGGAGCCTGGGCTCTGCCTCTTGTCTGCCTCGGTTTCCCCATCTGTACATTGGCGTTTTGATCCGCCAGCTCTCCTTGAGGGGTTGGTGTGGGCTGAGTGGAGAAGGCAGAGGTCAGCACCTTCCGCAAACTCCACGTCTCCCAGGGGTCCTGTCTCTCTTCCTGACCTGCAAGCTTTGGTCTTTCTCCGTGATCGCCTCCGCTGACAACTTGCCAGGACCCCTTTGGTCCTGAGGTTGGGGAGGGGCAGAGAGAACATGGGGGTGCAGAGACCCAGGGATGGGTCCCCCACGAGCAGAGTAGCTTTAACTTTTCTCAGACCAGTCACAGTCCATGACATTGGTGGGGTTGTCAGGCCCAGGAGGGAAGAGGGTGGTGGGTGATCGTCCTGGGACAGGTGAGGTCTCTGGGGCAGAGAGGTGTCGGGACTGGCCTGAGATCATCTGGCAGGGTTACGACTGGAACTGAGGGTCCTGCCCTGCCCTTGGCTTGCTCCTGTGGCTCCCACGTGACAAGTACTGACCCCTGTGCTAGTCTGAGGTCTGGAGCTCTCGGCAGCTCTTAGAGCCTAGCCCGGAGGTGGGAGGCTGTGCCCGTGTCACTGTGAGCTGAGACAGCAGGATCCACGGTGCCCAGAAGCGAGAGCGTGGCTGACAGTGCTGCCCTGGTGTCCTGCTGCCCCATCATGTGGGCTGCGGGCAGCCAGGGGAGGCCTCTGGGCAGGTGATGTTTGGGCTCACTGGAATGAGGAGGAAGGGCCTCTGGAGGCCTTGGGCAGAAAGGTGGCGGGCAGGGGCACAGCCACCAAGGCAGAGAGGCCAGAGAGGCAGCTGGACCCCAGGCATGTTCGGAAAGCTGTGGCTACCACCCTGCCGAGGGTCAGGTCAGATGAGAAACGCAAGGCGAGAAGGAGCCGAGGACCTTGGCTCAAGCTTTGGGGACTTGGGCATTTCCTGGGATCTCCAGGCAGGTTTGGGGCAGGACGAGGGGTTGAGTGCAAGGACCGGGATTGCGTTTGTGGGACGTGTCATGGGTGTAGACACTTGTGACTGGGGGCCTTTGAGGCCCTCCAAGGTAGGGTTCAGGCCCTGGCCAGGTACTCTGAGGTTGCTACCCAGGAGCCTGGCTCCTCACCGGCACAGTGCTGTGTGATCTGGCCCATGTAGGGTGTCCCTTTAAACTCGGTCTTTTCCACACATGCAGCCCCGCCACCGTCCTGGCCACCCCAGACGCCCTCTGTTCCCCTTTCAGCCTGAAGAGTCTCCTTTGACTCAGCCCCATCCCCAGTCAACTCCACGCACCTCCGTGACTCTCATTCCAGGTGAGCCCAAACGTCAGCCTAAGGTGATCTTAAGCCAGTCCTGACACCTCTCTGCCCCAGAGACCTCACCTGTCCTGAGATGATCAGCACCACCCTCCTCCCTCCTGGGCCTCAGTTTCCCCATCTGCATACATGGAGCTGTGGGAATCCTACCTGTTTAATGGGATGGTCGTGAGGATCGCTGTGGAGAGAGCAGAGCACAAGCCTGCCCCGTGCTGGGGCTGCACACACTTGGGCCACCACCATTCCTGTCCTGCTATCTCCCGGGAGCCACGGCCCGAGGCGCAGGCCCAGCTGTGGGAAGGCCAGCATGCTGGTCCAGCCAGTTGTCCACAGGTCTGCCGCAGGGCCCCAGTGTGTGTCTGGCAGAGACAGAACAGCAATTGTTTTAGTTGGACAGATATTTCTTGGGTGTCTACCCGGAGCTGGGTACCTGGAATATGGTGGTGGCTGAGCTGTGTGACCACTGAGAGCCAACGGGAAGCAGAGAAGTTCTGAGGCCTCCCAGGGTCAGGCCCATCCATCGCCCAGGTGGCTACTCCAGAAACGCTGATTGGGGCCTGCACAGAGGAGCACTAATGAGCCTGCCAGGCTCCTTGTGTTCACCTCCCTGCTTGCCCAGGCTGGAGTGTAGTGGCATGATCTCAGCTCACTACAACCTCCGCCTCCTGGGTTCAAGCAATTCTCCTGCCTCGGCAACTTCTACCCCAGGGCCTTTGCACTTGCTCTTCTCGCCAGTGGACAGCTCATACCTCGTGTGTCCTATGGGGTCTCTGTATGCCCTCTTTACGGTGGCAGCCCTGCCCCTCCCCACACACCCCTTTTCTGATGTGTAATGATCCTTGGCATGTGTCAGCTTGTCACCTGTGTGCCCTCATTGATGTATGTATTTATTTAGAGACGGGGCCTGTCACCCAGGCTAGAGTGCAGTGATACAATCATGTCTCGCTGCAGCCTCGAACACCTGAGTTCAAGTGATCCTCCTGCCTCAGCCTCCCAAATAGCTGGGCCCACAGTTGTGTACCATGCTTGGGTAACTTTTTTTTTTTTTTTGGAGATGGAGTTTTGCTCTTATAGCCCAGGCTGGAGTGCAATGGTGTGGTCTTGGCTCACTGCAACCTCTGCCTCCCGGGTTCAGGTGATTCCCCTGCCTCAGCGTTTCAAGTAGCTGGGATTGCAAGCACCCACTACCACGCCCAGCTAATTTTTTTTTTTGAGACCGAGTTTCACTCATGTTACCCAGGCTGGAGTGCAATGGCGCGATCTCGGCTCACCGCAACCTCCGCCTCCTGGGTTCAGGCAATTCTCCTGCCTCAGCCTCCTGAGTAGCTGGGATTACAGGCACGCATCACCACGCCCAGCTAATTTTTTGTATTTTTAGTAGAGATGGGGTTTCACCATGTTGACCAGGATGGTCTCGATCTCTTGACCTCGTGATCCACCCGCCTCGGCCTCCCAAAGTGCTGGGATTACAGGCTTGAGCCACCGCACCCGGCCTAATTTTTGTATTTTTGTAGAGATGGGGTTTCACCATGTTGGCCAGGCTGGTATCGAACTCCTGACCTCAGGTGATCTACCCGCCTTGGCCTCCCAAAGTGCTAGGATTACAGGAGTGAGCCACCATGCCTGGCCAACATTTTAATTTTTATTTTTGTAGAGTCTGGGTCACCATGTTGCCCAGGGTGGTCTTGAGCCCTCGGGCTCATGCGATCCTCCTGCCTCTGCCTCCTAAAGTGCTGGGATTACAGGCACGAGCCACCGTGCCCAGCCCCTGTATTATTTATAATGATACTATTGTGTAATAAGTAGATAAGATGTCCATGCTGGGCTGGGCGCAGTGGCTCACGCCTGTAATCCCAGCACTTTCTGAGGCCTAGGCAGGTGGATCGTCTGAGGTTGGGAGTTCGAGGCCAGCCTGGCCAGCGTGGTGAAACCCTGTCTCTATTAAAAATAAAGAAAGTAGCCAGGCGTGGTGGTGGGCACCTATAATCCCAGCTACTCGGAAAGCTGAGGCAGGAGAATCACTTGAACCTGGGAGGTGGAGGTTGCAGTGAACTGAGATTGCACCACTGCACGCCAGCCTGGGCACAGAACCAGACTCCGTCTCAAAAAAAAAGATCTCCATGAGGAAGAGCGTCATGGGTTTTGTTCACTGCTGCCTGCCCTGCAGCCCAAACCCTACAGGGACATAGTAGGCCCTCAGTGAGCCTGGGGTAATTAAATGGCCAGGGTAGGTAGGCAGCTCTGTTGGTGACCAGGTCAGTCCCAGAATAACCTCCTGCCCTCTGTTGGCCTGTCCTGGATGAGTTGAATTAACCCCAGTAGGTGGGGAGCCAAGAACCACGCCCCTTGCTGTGCAGCCCGGACAGGCGGCAGTGGCCACAGCTGGGCCTTGGCCAGGGTGGCGGGCACAGCCCACAGAAGGACATTTAGACCCACAAGGAGGAGGCAACAGGGCCAAGGAGGGGGCGGGGGCTGCAGGCCTGAGCAGAGTGGGGCTGGGGAACCCTCAGCTGGGCCTGGCGGGAACGGGGAAAGGGCATCGGGCAGAGGGCGGTACCTAGGCGATGGAGGCACAGGATGTAGCAGGTGCGTCGCTGGAGCAGAAGGAGTGCTGTGACTTGGGGCCATCAGGCCTGAGCTCCAGCATCCTCTTGGCCTGTGTGTGACTTGGATCCCCGGCTCTCGTCGTTCCTCATCTGGAAACGGGGACATGAATTGTAGCCACTCTCCTCAGGCTTGGGGAGAATCAAAGGAGAAACTGAGGGGCAGAAAGCCCCCTTGCGGCTGTTGGCCCCGGTTCCCATGGCCCTGGACAAGTGGTTGGATCTCTTCCCGTCGTGCCACTCAGCACAGGCTTTAGGGCAGATCTCTGGGATTTTGAAGTTAAAACACATGAAACACGGTGTGCTTTTAAAGAGTGGAGAAAGATGGGTGGCGATGAGCGTCTTTCAGGGCCAGCGTGGTGAGTTTCCCACCTGGGGCCCTGTGCCCCAGCCGTGCCCCGCACACCTTCCCTACGGAGGCTTCTCCTCAGAGGGGCCTCCCTAACGGCCCCACCCAGCTTGTTCATTTCCTTCACACACTTGGAGCTCCCTGAAGCTGGAAACCCCAGTATAGTCGTAGACTCCCCTTTCCCTGCTTGACCACATCCGAGCCATCAGCAAATCCTGCTGGGTGCGCTTTGAAACCCCATCCAGTCAAAACCCCGCTCCACACAGCCCTGCTGCCCCGCCCTGGTCTGTGCCCCATCTTCACCCTCGGGGCTCCCTGCCTCCCCATCGGTTCTCCCCACGGTGGCAGCAGGATCCTGTGCAGTCATGAATCACATCCGTCCTTTTGCTGAAGGCCTTCTGGTGGCACCCAGCTAAGATGGCTTAGGAGGCTCTGTGGGACCTGCCCCATCACCTCCCTGCCGCATCGATCACCTCCGCCCTTCCCCTCACGGCTCCACTCCAGCTGCCCCTCATTCAGGCCCACTCCTGCCTCAGAGCCCTTGCACTGGTTTTGCCCTCTCCTTCTGTCTCCACCTGCCCCCATTCCCTGGCATCCTACACATCCACTTGCTTTTCATGTCTACTCCCTTTCTCCCTGTTACTTTCATGAGGACGGGACTCCTTGCCTGGCTTGTTCGTTGCTGCATTCCCAGCATCTGAAACAGTACCTGGGGCTCAGTAAATATTTGGTAGATGGATGGGTGGGCTGATGGATGGCTGGGTAAATGGGCAAAAAGATGAGACACTAAAAACTGTGGTTGGAAGAACTTGAGTTAATTGTTTGCCCAGCAGGAGTTTGGGGTGTGCTGGTGAGCTGCAGGCCTGGTGGAGTGTGAAGGCCCGTTTGCTGCTGCCTCCCGTGTCCAGTGTCCGTTTCTCATAGACCCTGTCAACAGGCCTCTGATCTTGCCCGCTGCGTCTCTGGCAGGGTCCGGCAGGTGATCCTGTGCGTGGCGCAGCGCTGCCTCTCTTGTCTCTGTGCTCTGCCTTCATTGCAGATTTGCTGAACCCTGTTCTGTGTCCAGTGCTGGGTCCTGGGACTCCCAGATCCAGGGCTGTGGTGGGGTGGGGATGCAGAGAGCCAGCGTACAGAGGGAGCGGCAGGGCCCTGGGGTGCTGGGACTGACACAGTAGCAAAGGTTCACGTGGGACTTGAGTGTTCTGGGCACTACTCTCAGTGTGTCACAGAGGTTAGCTCATTCAATCCTCTAAACCATCCTTTGAAGGACATTTTATTACAGCCCCACTTTATGGATGAGGAAACTGAGGCACCGAGAGGTTATTCAGGATTCAGCTGTAGCAGTTGAATGGCTCCAAATGCCTGTCTCTCCACCCCGGCCTCTGTGCCTGAGTCCGCTCGGATAGGAGTCTCCATAGGCTTACCTGTCTCTACAACCCCCAGGATGTCATGACCGGGCCGTCCTGCTCTATGAGTACGTGGGCAAGCGGATTGTGGACCTGCAGCACACCGAGGTCCCAGATGCCTACCGTGGGCGCGGCATTGCCAAGCACCTCGCCAAGGTAGGGCAGGCAGGCAGCAGGGCCAGGTGGGGGTGGGGACATGGGGGCCGCCACCCGCCGTGGGAGGAGATGGTGGCCCAGGTAGCCAGTCCAGCCTGTTCTTGGCGCTGGCTCCTCTCGTGGCTGGTGGCAGCCTTTCTGGGCGCAGGCTCCTCTTCCGCAAGCCTCAGACATGGCTGAGCCTCCAGGGTCCCCACACACCCCCTGTGTGGCAGGTGCTTCACAGGAACCTGATTCTGTTCTGGGGCCCCAGGCCTGGCCTGTAGTAAGTGCTCAGTCAGGCTTGTGGAACCGATGGATGGCTCCCACCCATTCTGGCCGCAACCCCTCATCCTCACTGCATCCCAAACCCCAGGCTGCCTGGAGAGCAGGTTTGGGCTTCACGAGGGGAGTTGCAGCCAGAGTGGAGAATGACCATCAGTCCCCTGAGGGCCGCTGCTGGGACGTAGCTGGGCCCTCTGCCGGCTTCCCCTCTTCCACCCCCACCCCGCCAGGAGAATTGCAAGCAACCTTTGCCCTCCGTGCTGCCTGGGGCACTGCTGCCTGGGGCACAGGGCTTGTGCCTCCCTGGGGAGAGGTAATGTGTTTTTTTCCTTGTGCACTGGGCCAGTCTGTGGGGATCATCCCAGATGAGGCTGAAACTCGAGAGTGACTGACCTGGGCAAAGGGGGAGGGCAGTCTGGGAGCCGGGGCCTGGGGAGGGAGCAGATGATGCCACCTCCCGGTGCCAGCTGTAGGCCCTGACCAATCTCCTCTCTGCCCCACTGCTCCCAGGCCGCCCTGGACTTTGTGGTGGAGGAGGACCTGAAGGCCCATCTCACCTGCTGGTACATCCAGAAGTACGTCAAGGAGAACCCCCTGCCGCAGTACCTGGAGCGCCTGCAGCCGTAACCCTGGCCCGCAGGCGGGAGCGCTCCCTGCCGGACCCTTCCACGCGGCCTTTGCCTGGCCCCGCGTGCTCTCAGGAACCTGCTCCCACTGGGAACAGACTCAGAGTTATTTTTGTAAGGACACTCATCTGTGGCCCACATCCAGATTTCTGGAGGCGGCTGATCAATGATGGGCAGTGACCCGGTCACCAAGGCGGAGAGGAGGCCGGGTGGTCCCCGCAGCTCCCACTTTGCAGAGACCAGCGGCTTCACGGGAGGCCTGCGGGGAGCACGTCGGGGCTAGGGCCAGCCTGCATCCCGCCCGCCTAGCTCCACTCGGAGATCAGGAGGCCCAAGGCAGGACTCCTGCTGCCACCTCTCCTGGGCCTGTGTTCTTTCTGGCAATTGCAAGGGTGTGCCCCAGAGTCAAGAGGAGCAATAAGAAACCTCGTGTGCCGGCTTCTGAGGGTGGCAATGCCAGACCCCGCCTGCCACCAGTACTGCCCTCTTCCCTTTCTCAGACCCCAGGCCCGGTGCAGGCAGGGCCCCGGAAAGGGGCGGCTCTCCCTGACAGAGACCAGGAGAGTAAAGGACTGAGCACTGGGCCAGGCTCAGTCGCACGTGCGATTCACACCTGTGAACACACACAAACGCATAGGATGCAGCCTGTGGGCGGGCCGGTGGCCTGTGCCGTGGTGTTTTCCCCTCCTTGGTACCCCCATATATTTTTTTGGCCTCTTGTGTGTAGGTTCTGCAGGATACCGAGGCCCTGTGCCCATGGGCTGCTGTCCCCTATATCCCTGTTGTCTGGAGCAGCTCCAGGAGGGCCTGAGCAGCTGCAGTCCCGCCCCTTGCTGGCCTTGGCCACCTGCCTGGGCCTTCTCTGAGGAGATGCCTTGGAGCTGGGGGTGGGAGAGAGGCGAACTGTTCTCCAGAAACCACCCTCAGCATCAAAGAGGAGGAAACATACCAGCTGCAGGGATTCCTGCGCGCCGCCAGTCGTCAGGTCCTTTTGTGGCTGCGCATAGCCGGGCACACTCACTGCCCATCCGGCCCAGGCTCCTCTCCCACCCAGCCTTCCTGGGTGCAGCCTGGGAGACATACCAGCACGCTTTGGTGGGACCAGCCCTTCTGGGGCACTCTTGCTTCCCCTGGGGCTGGCTCAGGTCCTGCCCTCTTGTGTCAGCTTTAACAAGGGTCACATTCATCCCTGTTCCTCTGTGGGGCTGGAGGGCCACCCTGTAGCCAGGGGCCCTTTAGGGCTGAGACATCTGTCAGTCAACACCACGTCCCTTGGGAGTGATGCATCCCCACCAGGCTTCTGGTGGTGTCAGGCTGGGCTCTGGGCAGTAAAGGGAGAGGTTGATCAGGACCCCAGGACCCTGATGCCTTCCTCCTCCCCCATTCAGGGGCGCTGGTTGCCATGGTGACTCCTCCCTTTGACTCCACGCGCAGGCGCAGGCTGCCCTGAGGTTGCGTTTTCCATTCACCTCCTTGCTGCCCCAGTCTCGGCGCTGAGACACCTCGCGTTCCTTCTCCAGCCATGGTAGCTCAGGCCTTCCTGCCAGGCCGCAGGACCTTGGAAATCTGCATGTGCTCCCTGCCGGTGGGGGTCCCCGAGCCCAAGTCTCCTTAAAACCCCTGCTGTGAGTCACAGCGAGGACCAGCAGGGGTCACCATCCTGAGCAGCCGCCCCATCCCTGCCCCTTGCCCTGTGGCACATGCTCCTGTCCTGGCCTCCAGGAAGTTTGCAAAGGGCTTGTGTGAGAGATCGGAGAAGGCCCTGGGCCTCCAGGGAGACACAGCTGGCAGGAGGCGGGCTCAGCTGCTCCCAGGCCCCTCCAAGGCTGGGGTGGCCCAATGCTGTATAGGAACAGGTCGTAGGCACAGAGGATGGGCAGCCAGGCCTGGGCCTTCCCTTTACTGTCCCAGGGCAGCTGGGTTGGGGGCCACCTTTCCCCCTCTAAGGTCACTCCCTCTCCCTCCGCACGTCCCTCCCCAAGTTCGAGTGCATACTCTATCATGACCATGGGGGCACTCACTGAGCTAGGGCTGTCCCTGTGGCCGCACAGGAGGCTCGGAGGGCAGCATGGATGTTGAGGACCAGGAGGGAATGGGCCTGGCCCACCCTGTTCCTGCTCCAACGGGATTCCTCCCCCGTGTTCAAGCAGGTGACTCCATCTGTCCAGCCACAACACACTTAACACTTGAACCGGGGGCCGTGTGCCTGGGAACCGAGGCTAGGGCTTTCTGAGGAGACCTGATCCGAGCTCCCACTGTTGTGACCTGGGCCTCCTCGCCTTGGGCTGCTTTAAAGCACTGCTGACTCACGCCGGGGGCCAGGCAGGGCTTCATGGGGCCTGGCCCAGGGTCTTCAGCAGAGCAATAACCACATCTCCCCAGGTTGGGTCTCCACAGACACCCTGCCCCGGAGCCCCCGGCCCATCCCGTCTGGTGCTACACTGCCTGGCAGCCCAGCCTCACCCCTCCCTGTCCTGGGTCACCTGGGAGTCCTTGGTGAGGATGCCGCCATGTGGGGCTGGTTTATGCAGCTGGGTGAGAGCCAGGGTGGGGCAGAGGATGCTCGGGGTCCCTGAGGTCTCCCACAGAGCTGCTCTCCTGCCCGCCTCACCCTGTGGGGTTCTCTTTCTTGCCAGGTCAACATAGGCAGTGACTTGTGCCTTCCCTCAGGCCCGTGGCAGGGTGTGGGCCCAGCTTGTTCCTGGACCGCCCCGTTCCTCACTGCAAGCTCCTCCACGGGTCTCAAAGGAACTTTTCCATAAGAGGTGTGGCCTGGTGTGCAGTGCTGTCCCCGCACTGTCCCTACCCCCAAAGCAACCTGTTGGTCAGCCCCGGCCTTAAATCGGTGGCGAGGGGGAGGCAGGCTTCCCTCCCTGGTGGTGTCTAGTGGTTTCTCAGTTGGTCCTCAGCACAGCCTTCAGTGTGGAGGGCGAGACCCTGAGTGGCACTGGGGCTTGGCTGAGGTCCTCCCGCAGGATAACGGGGACTTCAGGACCCCAGACCCCACACCGCAGTTCCCGACCACCTCCAGGTGTAAAACGCGCCCTGAGGCCACAGCCCAGCTCTGAAGCAGCATGGCTTTGTGGGGTTTCCTAGGAATGGGCAGTGATGCCACCTGGGAGATTTGCTGTGCCGTAAGAAGTGGCTCCCTTTGGGATTCCTGGTCCAGTGCAGGGAGCTGAGGCCCAGCCTCGTGCTGACACGTGCCCATTGGGGAAAGCTGTGGCCAATATTTCTAAAACAAGTGAAAATCTTGCACTGTGCCCAGGGCCACATCTCATTCTGCCCCAGCCCCCGAGGGAGGGAACAGCCCGATGGAGGACAGCTTCCCCTCGTTCCCACTCGGGGTTACGTGGCTGCCCAGAAGGAAAGAAATGGCCAGGCCTGTTGCAATCTTACTCCACTTCGTTTTCACAGCAGCCCTGAGACATGCCCATTATTAGGTCCATTGGACAGGTGGGACTGAGGCTTAGAGTCCGGGGTCACAGACCAAAGCCCATGCTGATCCAAAGGCCCAGGAACCAGCCCAGCTCCGGTCCTCTTGGTGGCGTGGAGCTTGTGTGATGAGTTCTCATGTCTGCCTGCGGTGATAGATGGCCTTGAAAGCAATAAACAAAACTTCCAGCAACTTTGCCACTCAGCTGCATGGCTGTGGTGGGTCCTGCCTCGAGCCATAAGGCGAGCAGCTAATCAGGAGTGCCGGGCTGGTGTGGAGAAGGCTGAATCACATGTGAAGCCCAGGTTGTAAGCAGGAATATTCGTGGAGCCCCTGACCATATACTCACGCCGCTCTTCCTCAGTTCAGGGTTCTTGGATTTGCTCAAGTCCACCCAAATATCCTTTTACGATTCTCAGGGTCCCACTCCTTCCAGATCAAATGCCCTAAATGTTATGTAAGAGTTCCGGCAAGGCTGTGAATTCAACCTGCATCGTAACTGCAACCTGCAGGGTCGGATTTAGGGTTTTTCGGTTGTATTGGTCTTAGAGCTACACGATATTAAAGAGATTTTTCTGGTTATCAAAGATGCTCTCTGGTTTTCTGTCCATGCCTCGAGCTGGGTTTGTCACTTCTGACTCCATTGTGGTCAGAAGCCACCAGCCTCTCCAGCTGTCCCCATGACATAATGAAGGGCTGCAGCCGTTTGGTCTCCCAGGCTTTGCCTTCGACAGACACTTCACCCCGGGCACTTAAATAGGTGATATTGTGAGGATTAGTTTTGCCGTTGAATGCTGTGATTTTCCAGGGTATCACGTCCCCTCTGCCAGTGAGGTCATGGCTGTGTTCCAGCCCAAGCCAGGCAGATAACCAATCCCGATTTCCAGCATTAAGGGTCTATTTCTAGGAAGTCATTCCCGCTACCAAGGACATTATCAGTCAGGGAAGAGTGGAACTGGTTATGAAAACTGTTGGCTGGCCGGGCACCGTGGCTCATGCCGGCAATCCCAGCACTTTGGGAGGCCGAGGCGGGTAGATCACAAGGTCAGTCAGGAGTTCGAGATCAGCCTGACCAACATGGCAAAACCCCATCTATACTAAAAATACAGAAAAAAATCAGCTGGGCATGATGGTGGGCATTTGTAAACGCAGCTACTGAGGAGGCTGAGGCAGGAAAATTGCTTGAACCCAGGAAGTGGAGGTCGCAGTGCGCTTAGATTGTGCCATTGCACTCCAGCTTGGACAACAGAGTGATATTCAATTTAAAAAAAAAAAAAAAGGCCAGGTGCGGTGGCTCATGCCTGTAATC
>NW_016107756.1:374603-376425 GCF_001604975.1 Cebus imitator | reverse complement strand
AAAAAAAAAACTGTTGGAAGAATGAGAGGAGTGAGAGAGAGATTACCCAAATATTGGTAATGGCAGGAAGCTTCTACATCAAGGCTGGAGGAACAGGTGTCACCCAGAGTGTCCAGGGATCACGGGACTGCTGAGGGTGCTCCTGGGAGAAACTTGCTGACTGAATAAGACCCAGATGTGAACCCCTGCTGATGACTGCTGTTACCACCACTAAAAACACCCCCAGATCCAGGAACTTTACTGCCTTCTAATTGATCAGTGCTTCCTACTGGCAGAAACAAATCGGAAGCCCACTGGTAAGGGCTCTAGCAAATGTAGTTTGCAGGCTTCCAGCCTCTCTGTGATCAGAGAGAAGCGACCTGCAACCAACAGACAATCAGGGCAAGCAGAAATATTCACACTCGGCTATGACATAACGTGGCATATGACGTAATGCCAGTTCATTGATACAAAGGCTGAGGCAAAGCATTTAGAGGATGACAGGCCTCAGAGCCAGGCAGACCCAGAGTGGATGGAGAGTAGGTAGATGATTGGGTGATAGATGGATGGGTAGATGAGTGAGTGGATAAGTAAGTGAGTGGATGGATGGAGTGTTAAAAGTAAAAGGTCCCTTGTCCTGGGGTCGAAGGTCATTAAACAGGGAGTCATCTGGGAGGTCTGGCTGGGTGAGATTCTATTGTTTTCTGAATTAGGGACCTGAGGGTGGAACCCAGGAGCTGAATAAACCCTTGAGAGGTTTATTCCTGAAAGTTGTCCTGATTCAGGAGGAAACTTGATGATGGGATCACACGTAGAGTGTGGAAAGACACCGAGACTGCAGGAATAAGCCTCCGCCTGGCCATTCTGGAATCTGGGAAAGCAGAGCCAGGGAGAACGAATGTTTCAGTGTTTCATCTGCCATCCAAGACAAAAAGTCCAACTGGGTAAGAAAAGCAGGTCATCTCATTTAAACTTCCCAACAAGCCATGAGGAGAGAACCTGCATCCCTTTCAGGGGGAGCTGCTGCCCTTTGGAGATACGATGCCATCTGCACCGTGCTCAGTGAGGGTGACCCGGGCAGATGGGGCTCTATCTTCCCAGGACCAGAGTTTAGGGGAAAGGGATGAGAAAGTACACACGTAGTAAGAAACTCTGTGACCAGACCGTTGGTGCACACACAGACGATGCACCCAGCCACAATGCGGAGAACCTTCTCTTGAAGAAGACACGTGGACTGCGGCCTGAAAGAGACATGTGGACTGGGGCCTGAAAGATGAGAGAGCTTTGCAAGGGGCACAGCCTGCAGGCCACATGGGATCCAGGCCTCACGGACTCTGGCCTCATCTCCCACTACCCTTCCCCTTTCTCACTCCACCCCAGCCACGCGGGCCTGCTGCTGCTGGTCCTCATACCTGCAAAGCTGTTCTCACTCAGAGGCTGCCCTCTGCCCAGAGCTCTCTTTCCCCAGATATGTTCATGGCTCGCTCTCTCACCTCCTTCAGTTCTGTGCCCAATGATCTCCTTCTGGATGAGGCCTTCCTTCTTAATTCTCCCCTACCCAACTTTTATATTTATTTTTATTTTTTATTTTTTTCTTTTTTTTTTCTTTTTGAGACGGAGTTTCGCTCTTGTTACCCAGGCTGGAGTGCAATGGCGCGATCTCGGCTCACCGCAACCTCCGCCTCCTGGGTTCAGGGAATTCTCCTGCCTCAGCCTCCCGAGTAGCTGGGATTACAAGCACGCGCCACCATGCCCAGCTAATTTTTTGTAGTTTTAGTAGAGACAGGGTTTCACCATGTTGACCAGGATGGTCTCGATCTCTTGACCTCGTGATCCACCCGCC
>NW_016107756.1:369395-373848 GCF_001604975.1 Cebus imitator | reverse complement strand
CCTTGGCCTCCAAAGTGCTTGGATTACAGGCGTGAGCCACCACACCCAGCCTCCCCTACCCAACTTTAAATTGCTACCTCCTCCACTTCTGATCCCCTTACCCTGCCCTATTTTTCCAACCATTGATTTCTTCTTAAGCAATGTATGATTTATTTATTTTATCTGGTTTACTATTCATTGTCTCTCCCAGCTAGGATACAAGCTCTGTGAGGGCGGGAGTTTGTTGTTTTGTTCATTGCAGTATCCCAGCATCTGGATCTGTGCCTGGAACACATTTAGTGCTCAAAACATTTGTTGGATGGGTAAATTAGTGGATGGGTGTGTAGATGGGTGTGTGGATAGGTGGGTGGATGGATGGATGTGTGGGTGGATGGAGATATGGGTGGGTAAGTGGATGAATGAATGGAGGAGTGGGTGGGCGAATTAGTGGATAGGTGGGTGGATGCTGGAGGGATAGGTGGGTGGGTGGGTGAATGACTTGGTGGATGAGTGGTTGGATGAATGGCTGGGTAGATGGATGGATAAATGAGGGACTGTATGGATGAACGGGTGGATGGGTGAGTGGGTAGATGATATGGTGGATAAATGGATGGGTAGATGAGTGGGTGGGTGGATGGATGGGTGGGTGGGTGGGTGTATGAGTTGGTGGATGGATGGATGGATGGGTAGATGAGTGGGTGAACTGGTGGATGAGTGTGGGTGGATGGCTGGCTGGGTGGATGAGTTGATAGATGAGTGAATGAGTGGATGTGTGGGTGGATGAGTGAATGGGTGGATGGATGGATGGGTAGGTGGGTGGATGGATGGATGGATGAAGGTGTGGGTGGATAAATGGCTGGGTGGATGAGTAGGTGGATGGATCAATGGATGAGTGGGTGGATAAGTGTGGGTGGAGGCTGGTGGATAAGTGGATAGATGGGTGAATGAGTGGATGTGTGGGTGGATGGGTGAGTGGATGGATGAGTGAATGGGTGGATGGATGGATGGGTAGGTGAGTGAGTGGGTGGGTGGATGGGCGGATGGGTGGATGGATAGATGAATGGGTGGATGGGTGTGGGTGGATGAGTGGCTGGGTGGATGAGTAGGTGGATGGATGGTTGGAGAAGTGGATGAGTGGGTGGATGAGTGAGCGAATGGGTAGATGAGCGGATGGGTGGATGGGCGGATGGGTGGATGAATAAATGGATGGATGGGCGGATGGGCAGATGAGTGGATGGGTGGGTGGGCGAATGAGCAAGTGGGTGGATGGGCAGATGGATGGATGGGTGGGTGGGTGGATGAGTGGGTGGATGGCTGGCTGGGTGAATGACTAGCACAGTGAGAGAGAGAAGGCTCCAGGAGGGCTAACCAACATGAAAAAGGCCTAGAGATGAGAGAGTCGTGCCTCCTTGAGGGATTGAATTAAGATGAGTGAGGCTGGCAGGGATGAGGCTGGAGAGGTAGGACGGCTGGATGATGGGGAACCCTGAGGGGCGGCAGAGATCGTTAGCAGTTCAGTGGGTTTTCACTCATGGGCACACAGCTGCACCTCCTGCCACCCACACAGCAGGTGGGGCCTGAGGTCTGCATTCTGCAAGAAGCATGGATATAGGCTCTCTCCAGGCTCTCTCTTTCCCAATCCACTGCTGAATACCATTGGCGATTAGGCCTTGGGAAGGGTGAATCTACTCACTGTAAAGAACATGGGTTTTGGAATCACTGCATTCAGCTTTTCAGGAGAAAAGCCACATGCCACTAACAAGCTCTTTGGCTTGAAGTGTTCCGACTTATGTGAGTGAGAAATACATCTCTGTGGTGTTTTAATCATTCTGCATTTTGGGGTCTATTTGTTACAGCAGATAGTATGCACTAATGAGTACTTCCAAATACAGCGCTGCCATAACTTGAAACCTAAAACACGTCACAGTGGCTTAGTGGACAGGCAGCAGGGAACATGGAAACATGTTGTAGAATGGAAAGTGGGAGATGCACGTCATGCAGGGGTGAAATGTTTGTTGGAGCTGGAGCCTACAATAGCGTGGAGGGCAGAGCGGGGAGAAGCAGGCCTCTAGCTCCGGAGGAAGCTGGCTCAGTGAGCTGCAATGAAAATAGATGTTGGGCCGCGCGCGGTGGCTCACGCCTGTAACCCCAGCACTCTGGGAGGCAGAGGCAAGCAGATCACGAGGTCAAGAGATTGAGACCATCCTGGCCAACATGGTGGAAACCCCACCTCTACTAAAAATGCAAAAATTAGCTGGGCGTAATGGTAGCATGTGCCTGCAGTCCCAGCTACTCAGGAGGCTGTGGCAGGAAAATCGCCTGAACCCAGTGGAGGTTGCAGTGAGCCAAGATCTCACACCACTGCACTCCAGCCTGGGTGACAGGGCGAGACTCCGCCTCAAAAAATATATATATATCTGTTGGTCATTCCTTTGGTGTATAGTAAGGCATTGTGAGACAGAGACGCACTCAAGCAAAATATAGTGTGTAAATGGAAGAAAGGGAAATATGAGGCCGGGCGTGGTGGCTCATCCCTGTAATCCAAGCACTTTGGAGGCCAGGGCGGGCAGATCACGTGAGGTCGGGAGTTCAAGACCAGCCTGACCAACATGGTGAAACCTCGTCTTAAAAAAAAAGAAAGAGGGCCGGGCGCGGTGGCTCAAGCCTGTAATCCCAGCACTTTGGGAGGCCGAGGCAGGTGGATCATGAGGTCAAGAGATCGACACCATCCTGGTCAACATGGTGAAACCCCCGTCTCTACTAAAAATACAAAAAATTAGCTGGGCATGGTGGCGCGTGCCTGTAATCCCAGCTACTCAGGAGGCTGAGGCAGGAGAATTGCCTGAACCCAGGAGGCGGAGGTTGCGGTGAGCCGAGATCGCGCCATTGCACTCCAGCCTGGGTAACAAGAGCGAAACTCCGTCTCAAAAAAAAAAAAAAGAAAGAAAGAAAGAATGAAAGGGAAATATGAAGAGTTTGTGGCCGTGCAGTGTTAGAAAAGTGAACTGTAAATGGATCTCAAATACCAGGAAATAAAAATGAAAAGGTTTGAAGTAGGAAAGGCTCATGAAAGCTCTCAGCTCAGGCCGGGTGCAGTGGCTCACACCTGTAATCCCAGCACTTTGGGAGGCTGAGGCAGATGGATCACGAGGTCAGGAGTTCAAGACCAGCCTGGCCAACATGGTAAGACCCTGTCTCCACCAAAAAATGCAAAAACTTAGCCGGGCATGGTGGCACGTGCCTGTAATCCCAGCTACTCGGGAGGCTGAGGCAGAGAATTGCTTAAACCCAGGAGGCAGAGGTTGCAGTGAGATTGCACCACTGCACTCCAGCCTGAGTAACAGAGAGAGACTCTGTCTCAAATGAAGTGGGTGGTCTTGTCGCACGGAGATGTTCTCAAGGTCAGTATCAGTAAATAGAGAGACAGAGACGGCAGAGACAGAGATATGTGAGATGAGGAACCAAAGAAATAACGCTGCTGGAGGAAGATGGTAGAAAAGTACCTCGGGTGTGGCCACATGGAACTTACTGGAAGGAAAACTCCCAAAATCTGGAGGGAACTGTATTGCCCAAGACACACCACAAGCCTGTGTTGTAGAACGAGCCCTGGGCCTCCACCCTTGGACAGACAGGAAAAGGGCTGCAAAAACCATGTGGTCCCCACCTCACATGTCGCCAAGGAGAAAACTGGATGAGGAGGTGCCTCCCAGAAACCAGAGCTGGGAAATCCCTCCATGAGTAGGACAGGGGGCTTCACGACACCACCCCTCACATTCTGCCATCGTGGGGTGGGGGCTGCCGGGTCTCCCCATTCCCCCTTCCCTAATGAGAGCGCTAACTGCCCCCAGCCAGTTCAGAGGGAGCAGGAATTAGATTTTACTTGGGTGTCACTGGATGGTACTGGCGGAGAGCATGGCATGTTCCAGAAGGTGCAGGGCTACAGGCAGAGACGGATGGGGTTTGGGGTCATCCCTCTGGGGAAGGATGTGATAGAAGAAAGAACACACTGGTATCTGCTTGCCAAAAGGACAGACTGTTGCTGAGACTCATAGTGAATCATTACAAATCCATTTTCTGACCTCGCTGGATACAGACTATTTCATAGTCTCCCTTTGCAGTCAATGGTAAGCAGAGGTGGACTGAGGCTTCTAAGAGGGGGAGGGCCCCTCCCTAACCTCTGTGTCCCCTTCACTGGCTGGGTACAGAAGGGGAACAAAACAGCTGGAGCCTGGGTCCCTGAATCACTGTGTGGAGGAAAGCTATCCACTGGCAAGAGACACCTGCTTCGCACCACAGTGAGGAAGACCCAGACTGAACTGCATCTCAGCGATGAAGCATTTCTCAGCCCGTTTGTCCCAGCAGCAAACAACACAGACCATGGCCAGGGGCCTAGACTTGTTGCTGAGGATCCACTAGAAGATTCTAAGCAGAGAAACAGTATGGTTGCATTTATTGTTTTATTTTTTTTTATTTT
>NW_016107756.1:366486-369191 GCF_001604975.1 Cebus imitator | reverse complement strand
CTCCTGGGTTCAAGCAATTCTCCTGCCTCAGCCTCCCGAGTAGCTGGGACTACAGGCATGCGCCACCACGCCCAGCTAATTTTTGTGTTTTTAGTAGAGACGGGGTTTCACCATGTTGACCAGGATGGTCTCGATCTCTTGACCTCGTGATCCACCCACCTCGGCCTCCCAAAGTGCTGGGATTATAGGCGTGAGCCACCACGCCCCGCAGGGCTCATTTCTAAGCAGAGAGAGGAGGTGCAGAAGCAGGGGCGGCTGTTCAGGGCCGCTGCAAGCTCACGATGTCACTGAGGCCAGAGCCCAGACCGCTTACTCCTCGTCCAGTGCTCATCAGTCCTAAGATCAGAGATGCCTGAGCCAGCCTTGGGCCAGATGATCCGTGCAGCTGACCGCCATCATACCGTCTATGGCAACATGTTCGTGTGGACGGGCTGCCTTCCAGAAATGGACTGCTGAGGTCATGTTAGTTTCCAAGGGCAGGGAGGAGGGCGGTGCTGTGACAAGCTTCCACGCCTGCCCCGCTGGCTGCCCTGGTGCAAGCATACAAGTGACAAGTGGCAGCACTCATAGCCCTGGCTGGAGGACCCTCTGCACTTTCCACAGGAGCCCTGCCTGCACTGGAGAGTAAGGACAGCTGGGCCTCACAGCTGCACAGCCAGGAGGCCACCAGGCACTGCTCACAAAATGCCTAGTTCTTTCTGCACGAGTGTTGCTTTTAGAATTTACTGCACAAACAAGCCTAGCACAAAGCAGGTGCTCTTAAGTATTAGCTGAAAGAAAGATTTTGAATGAAAAAAATGGAGAAAACTACACTTTTTTTTCATTAAAAGGTGGTTAGCTGGGTGTGGTGGAGCATACCTGCAGTCCAGCCACTCAGGAGGCTGAGGCGGGAGGATCGCTGGAGCCCCGGAGTTCCGGGCTGCAGTGTGCTATACCGATCAGGTGTTCACACTAAGTTAGGCATCAAGATGGTGGCCTTCTGGGAGCAGGGGACCACCAGGTTGACTCAGAAGGAGTGAACCGTCCCTGCTGAAAACGGAGCAGGTCAAAACTCCCGTGCTGATCAGTAGTGGGATCAATCACACCTGTGAATAGCCACTGAACTCCAGCCTGGCTAACACAGCGAGACCCCATCTCTGAAAAAAGAGGGAAAAGAAAAAAATGAAAATTAAAAACATAAAACGGATAGCAGGGTGCAGTGGCTGACGCCTGTAATCCCGGCACTTTGGGAGGCCGAAAGGGGCAGATCACCTGAGGTCAGGAGTTCGAAACCAGCCTGACTAAACATGGAGAAACACCGTCACTACTACAAAAATACAAAATTGGTGTGTCTTTACTAAAAATACAAAAACCTGGGCTTGATGGTGCATGCCTGTAATCCCAGCTACTTGGGGGGCTGAGGCCAGAGAATGGCTTCATCCCGGGAGGCGGAGGTTGCGGTAAGCCAAGATGGCGCCATTGCACTCCAGCCTGGGCAACAAGAAGAAAACTCCTTCAAACAAACAAAAAGATAAAAAGAATAAATGTATCAGATCACACCCTCCTGAACTCATTGTGGTCCCTATAGCCGAAGGGTGTCAGAGAGCAGCTCAGTGCTTCTCCCACAACACACACTACCCTGTCTCAGCTGCCCCAGGGTGGGTGGAAACCCAATTTGGGCTTATTCCTAGGAGAGCAATTCCCCCACCAGACACCACTGAGAACACTCCAGAACAGATAAGGATGGGAGTTTGCTAGGAGGATACATTTACCTGACGGCACTGGCCCACTCTATAGACAGCAGTCTCAGGCTGAGCCTCCCCTGCTCTCTCTGGCCCTGGGGTCCCCTCACAGTCTCTCAGGAGACTCCTACCCATCGTCACCTTCCTTTTTTTGAGACAGTGTCTCACTCTCAGCCAGGCTGAAGTGCAGTGGCACAATCTCAGTTTGCTGCAAACTCTGCCTCCTGGGTTCAAGCGATTCTCGTGTCTCAGCCTCTCGAGTAGCTGTGATTACAGATGCATGTTACCACGCCCAGCTAATTTTTGTATTTCTAGTAGAGACGGGATTTCACCACGTTGGCCAGGCCGGTCTCGAACTCCTGACCTCAAGTGATTTGCTTGCCTCGGCCTCCCAAAAATGCTGAGATTACAGGCGTGAGCTGTCACACCCAGCCACCTTCCTCCTAACCCTCACTCACCCCCAGTGCCTGGCACAATCTCCTGTACAGAGGCCCAAGCTAGAAGAAACCTTCCATAATTCAACTCCTTTTTAAAGGAGAGAAACGGAGGCCCTGAGGTGGGGCTGACAGGTTAGTTAGGGGCAGGTGGGACAGAGATCAAGGTGTCCTGAGCCTCAGTGCAGGACTCCTGGCACACGCCGCCCTAAACATGTGTGTTAGATCTAGGGGGCCTTGAGCAGCAGGAAGGAAGCAGGAAGCACTAGCAGTCTGGCAGGGCAGTACGGAGGCGGCTGCCCTGGCCTCCCTGATGCACATGCCCAAGGGGCGCCTGACGGCAACTCCAGGTTGCGCCCAACCCAGGCTGCTGCAGACAGGTTCAAAAATGTGCCATGTCTGGCCGGGTGCGGTGGCTCACGCCTGTAATCCCAGCACTTTGGGAGGCCGAGGTGGGTGGATCACGAGGTCAAGAGATCGAGACCATCCTGGTCCAAATGGTGAAACCCCATCTCTACTAAAAATACAAAACTTAGCTGGGCATGGTGGC
>NW_016107756.1:336750-366280 GCF_001604975.1 Cebus imitator | reverse complement strand
AAAAAAAAAAAAAAAAAATGTGCCATGTCAACACAGCTCTGACTCCCGCCACCATGAGCTGCCAGGGAAATTTCCAGAGTGATCTGGTTGGGGAGCCTGTGACTGGGTGAGGAGGGGGTGGGCCCCAGGCAGGAGCTGACAGCAGTGGTGAATCTACTCCCTTCTACTGAACTTTCAAACAATAGAGACACAGGTGTGAGTGCGACAGGGCCATGCTGCTCCCGTCAGGATGGGGGTGCTGAGGGCTGGGAGACTGCTCGGGCCTCGGTAGCCTCCTAATCTCATCTACTCCCAAGGGCTCGCTACGCTGAGACTCCCGGCTCCAAGTCACCTGCCTGAATGTCTCCACAGGACACGCCACCTCTGATGGCCACAGGGTCTCTCCTTACTTTTGGGCTGATGTTCTCACTCTGTCACTTTGCAGGGGGTTGAATGGTGACCCTCAAAGTGACATGCCCGCATCCTAATCCCTAGAACCCGTGAGTGCCACTCTATTTGGAAAAATGGTCTCTGTAAATGTACTTAAGGATCTTTTATGATGATGATGATGATTTTGAGACAGGATCTCACTCTGTCGCCCAAGCTAGAGTGCAGTGGCGTGATCTCAGCTCACTGCAGACTCGACCTCCTGGGCTGAAGAGATCCTCCCGCCTCAGCCTCCCAAAGTGCTGGGATTACAGTTGTGAGCCACTGCACCAGGTCAGGTTAAGGATCTTGAGATGAGGAGATCATCCTGGATCATCTAGGTGGTCCCTAAATCCAACGACAAGTGTCTTCAGATGAGGGAGACGGAGGGAGAGCTGATACCAAGAAGGACCATGTGAAACCATGAGGCAGAGCCCGGCATGGTGAGGCCACGGGTCCAGGCAGCCCGCAGCCACAACATGTGGGAAAGGCAGGGAGCACCTCCCCAGAACCTCTCGGGAGCACGGCCCTGTCAGCACCCTGTTTTCATTCCTCCAAACAAATGCTTGCTGTTTGAAGCTACCCCACTTGTGATCATTTGCTGCAATGGCCACAGGAAGCTAAGACACACCTGTCGTCCTCCCGCCCCCAATCATTTCCTCTATACCCTACTGACCTCGTGATCCACCTGCCTCGGCCTCCCAAAGTGCTGAGATTACAGGCCTGAGCCACTGTGTCCCACCTACACCTGCCTTTCTATACTCTCCATGGTCAGGGCTGAAAGCCAAAGAACTACGTTTCCCAGAACTCCCTTGTCACCTGACTCAGCCATTGGGAGGTACTGGTGGGAGTTTGGACCACAGGAGAGGGGCAGAAGCCATTCCAATCTCTGGCTTCTGGTGGCACCCCAGTCCACAGTGGTGGTTCCAGTTGTGTCAGTAGCACCAGGCAGCAAGTGCACCTCCAGGTTCCTGCTCAGCAGCTGACGAATCAGTTTCTGGAAACGAATTTTCCTTTTGCTCCTCCAGCCTTGTGGGGGTCATAGTAGCTACCTCCAGTTACTAGGCTTTGGGTACCCTTGTTCTCCCTTGCTTCTCATACCCTTCCAACACCTTTGTAAATAATACCCTGTATTAAATTCCTTCTGGGTAAAGTAGCTTGGTCGGTTTTTCCTCTAATTACACACTAGCTAATATAGATAAAATTTCTCATAGTTTACAGGTGAGAAACTGAAATTCAAATAGAGAAAATGACTTAGGGGCCAGGTGTGGTGGCTCACGCCTGTAATCCCAGCACTTTGGGAGGCCAAGGTGGGCAGATCATGAGGTCAGGAGTTTGAGACCAGCCTGGCCAACATGGTGAAACCCCGTCTCTAAAAAAAAAAAGAAGAGAAAGTGACTTAACCAAAGGCAAGTTAAGTTGCTGGAAGGCTGGTCTCGAACTCCTGACCTTGTGATCTGCCCACCTGTCTCCAGCCACCTTGGTCCTAACCTTACTGGAACACCCCAGGCCCATCTGCACCACAAAACTATTGCATTAATTCCCTCTGTACAGAACATTCTGTCTTCAGCCCTTCATATGCACACTCTTTTAAGTCTCACTCAAATGCTACCTTTTGAGACAGCTGAAGTTTTTTTTTTTAGTGACAGGGTCTCACTCTGTCCCTCAGGCTGGACTGCATTAGTACAGTCACAGCTCGCTGCATCCTCAAACTCCTGGGTTCAAGAGATCCTCTCACTTTAGCCTCCCCAGTAGCTAGGACTACAGGCACATGCCACCATTCTTTGTTAATTTTTAAATGTTTTGTAGAGACAAGTTCTCCCCTATGTTGCCCAGGCTGGCCTCAAGCCATCCTCCTTCCGCAGCCTCCTAAAGTGCTGGGGCTACAGGTGTGAGCCATTGTGCCCAGCGTTCAAATGTTACCTTTTTAGAGACCTTCTCTTACTACCTATGATCTCCAAGTCACTCCATTATACTATCCTGCTTTTTTTCTTCTTGGTACTACTCTCTGAAAATATTTACTTAGCTAGCCGGGCGCGGTGGCTCAAGCCTGTAATCCCAGCACTTTGGGAGGCCGAGGCGGGTGGATCACGAGGTCAAGAGATCGAGACCATCCTGGTCAACATGGTGAAACCCCGTCTCTACTAAAAATACAAAAAATTAGCTGGGCATGGTGGCGCGTGCCTGTAATCCCAGCTACTCAGGAGGCTGAGGCAGGAGAATTGCCTGAACCCAGGAGGCGGAGGTTGCGGTGAGCCGAGATCGCGCCATTGCACTCCAGCCTGGGTAACATGAGTGAAACTCCGTCTCAAAAAAAAAAAAAAAAAATTTACTTAGCTGTGTATCCCATCAGAATGTAAAGCCCATTGAGACCCAGGGACAGTGTTTGTCTTACTAAACACTGTATCTCTGTGCTCAAAAGAATACCTGCAGAGTATGCCTTCAACAACGATTTGTTATAAGAATGAATGAATGAAAAGTGTAAGAGAAGTAGCAGATTACTTTGAGCACCAGTTAGGACATGCCCTTCCACTGGTTACCTTTGTACAGCAGGACAGAGGGCTCATGGGAGTCCCCACTGCATGACAGCCCTCGAACTAATTCCCATCACTCAGGCTGTGCCCTCAGTTAGGTGCTCAGCTAATACACACAGAGTCAATGAGGCCATGATCCTTCCAGACAACCTCTGTGCATTCACAGTAACCGGGAGGCAACACTGTGAGGATCTTAGCCCAAGCTGGCAGGCTGGAAGCAGATGGCCACACGGAAGTTAAGGGAGAGTAAAGGCTGCAGAAATGGGAGGGTCATTAGAGCCAGTTGTTTATGCATTTACATTGACTCTGTGCACTAGACCTGCCTCCTGTGCTTCTTGAGAGGCACAATGGCAGAGTGCAATCCCTGTAACTGGTCAGTCTGGACTCAAATCCCAGCACCTTTCCCGGCTGACAGTGTGAGCAAGTCACTCAAGTCCTCTGTAAGTTGATTTCCTCATTTGAAAATGAGATTGTTGATAATAACACTATCACTTTTTTTTTTAAGATAGGGTTTCACCATGTTGGTCAGGCTGGTCTTGAACTCCCGACCTCAGGTGATCCACCTGCCTTGGCCTCCAAAGTGTCTGGATTACAGGCGTGAGCCACCGCGCCCGGCCCAGTATCACTTTTTTATTAGACAGTCTCACTCTGTTGTTCAGTCTGGAGTGCAGTGACGTGATCTCGGCTCACTGCAACCTCCACCTCCTGGGTTCAAGCAATTCTCCTGCCTAAGCCTCCTGAGTAGCCTGGATTACAGGCGCATGCCACGATGCCCAGCTAATTTTTGTGTTTTTAGTAGAGATGAGGTTTCACCACACTGGCCAGGTTGGTATTGAACTCCTAACCTCAGCTGATCCACCTGCCTCGGCCTCCCAAAATGCTGGGATTACAGGCATGTGCCACTGTACCCGGCCAACAGTATCACTTTCATAGGGTTGTTGTGAAGATCAAGATGCAGATCACTCAAAATATAGAACAGCACTTGGCAATACATAATAATCAGTTGTTACTGTTACCTTGTGCTGTTTTTCTAAGTTCCATATATACATCACCTCAGGAAATACAGCAATTCTCTGAGGGGAGGTACCATAATAATATCATCCCATGAAACAAATCAGACAGCTGAGAAACATAAGTCACACAAGCAGCCCCTGAGCCAGAAGTGCGTTCTGGAATCCCTAGTGTACCCTCTGAATGACCACACTGATCGAGAGAAAAGACAGGCATATCTGCAGGCGGGGTCATACAGTGGAATTGTCCAGAGGTCTCCAGCATGGGCTACACTGACACTTGGAGGCAGGGCTGTATGATCCAACTAGAAGACCGGGTACTTTCTAGAAATTGGACAGGTACAAGGTCTTTAAGCATAGAAGTTGGCTGGGAGGCAAAAAAGGATTTTAGGCAAGGCATAGAACATCTGTGTACCTACAAACCCTCTGAATTTACTAGGCTGGTAAGTTCCAGACAGGAAAGGGAAGCAGATGAATTTGGAGAGCGAGGCAATTTTCAAACCAAGGAGGGGCTTCTGGATTGTGCTAAGGAGTCCGAATCACACACGGTAGGTGATGAGGGGCCGTGAGAGGATTGCAAGCAGCTAAAACTGCGGTAGAATGTGTGCTGGAAGGAAATCCAAATGAAACATCAACAATGAGAGGGTCGCCTTCCGCCTGCTGTGGCCTGCGGGGGTGGGGGCGGGGGTTCCACCGCACAGGAATGTGACACGCCCGGCTGGTCTGGATCTGGACCAGGTTTTCGCATTTAAGTATTTATGGGACCAACTAATATGTTTAGCAACGTTGTCTGTGGGAGCAGTAGGGGGACTGAGAAGTTCACAAACTGTAAGAGATCCCCCAAGGCCGGGCGCGGTGGCTCAAGCCTGTAATCCCAGCACTTTGGGAGGCCGAGGCGGGTGGATCACGAGGTCAAGAGATCGAGACCATCCTGGTCAACATGGTGAAACCCCGTCTCTACTAAAAATACAAAAAATTAGCTGGGCATGGTGGTGCGTGCCTGTAATCCCAGCTACTCAGGAGGCTGAGGCAGAATTGCCTGAACCCAGGAGGCGGAGGTTGCGGTGAGCCGAGATCGCGCCATTGCACTCCAGCCTGGGTAACATGAGTGAAACTCCGTCTCAAAAAAAAAAAAAAAAAAGAGATCCCCCAAAGAGTCCACAGATCTGAGGCATCTGGGAATCTCAAGGTTCCGGTTAGTCCTTCCTGACTTTGGCTCTTTACAGGAGTGTGCAGACAGGGAGATGTCGGGTCCTGGGTTCCCGTCAAGTGGATGGTTTAGCCCTGCATCTGCCTCTAAAGATCCCGAGATTATGCCATCGCAATGGCAGGGGAGGAGTGGGTGCGGGGCAGGAACTGAGTCTAAGAGCCCTGGAAGCCCTGTCTAAAACAGGGCTACCGCTGTCCCAGGGCCCGCTCTCCTTCACAGCAGTTATTACACAGCTATTCCCCTTCCGTGCTTTCAGATCCTCTCCTCTAACAGCCTGCACCTGCAAGCGGGGACCTCCGGTAGCAGCAGGGACCGCGTGTCTGTCTCGGTCTCCAAAGTACCCCGGAATCTAAGAGAATTGGGGGGATGGTGTGGGAGCAGAACCTGCCTCCGAGGAGGGCCCGGGCGGCGCCTCCCGCCCCTCGGTGACCTTACGGGCCGAGGCTGTGAAGGGCAGGCGGGTCGACGCGGAGGGGCCGGGCGCTAGAGGCCCGCAGACAGAGCGGTGGCCCCCGGCCGGAGACGCTGCCTGGCAGGACGAGGCTGCATGGCTGGGCGCCTCTGCACGGCGCTATGGGAGTTGTAGGCACTTTCCCGTCCTCTCTCCATCTGCTACTAGCTCACGAAACCTGAGGACGTACCGGCGGGTAGGCGCCGGTGACTCCCAGGCTGAGAACGCCGGGAACTTCACTTTCTTCCAAAGTGCTCGAACCAGGACTGCTCCCGAGGGCCTCGCGCCCTCGCAGAAGGACTACGGGCCCGGGCGACCCCGGGGGCGGGGTTTCCGGCGCGCTGCCTTGTGGGCGCGGTAGTTCCGCCGGGTCCGGCTTCCGCCCGCCGAGCGGCCCACGATAGCGGGCCGGACTACACTTCCCGTCGGTTCGCCTGCCCTCCCGATGCCGCCTTGGCGCGAGACGTTGGCGAGCAGAGTGTCTCCAAGATGGCCGCTTGGGGAAGGAGGCGTCTTGGCCCGGGCAGCAGTGGCGGCAGCGCCCGAGAGAGGTGAGACCCAAGGGCTTGTTGCTCCCGGTGCAGGCGGCTTAGGGGCCGGCGAGCCCAGCGCGGCTTCCGGGGGCTGCAGCAGCCTTCCTGCCCTGGCCTCCCGGACCCCCGCCTGGCATACGGGGTTCCAGTTCCGGAGGATCCGGGATCCGGGTGGGAGCCAGGCCGAAGGTCTCGGCGGAGAGCTTAGGGGAAGGGAGATTACCCGAGCTGGGTAAGGTGGGCAGCGGCCATGCGGGGCGGGGCCCGAAGCCGGGCTGTGCGGAGAGGGACTGGCGCCCGGCGCAGGCCCCAGGAACCTGCCTAGCCGCCCGCGGGTCGAGCGGCGGCGGAAGCACCCGCCCCGCTTGGCCACGCGCGTGGCCATCTCGGCCGCGGCCCCCGACGTGCCGAGGAGAACAGGGCCCCCAGAGAGAGAAAGAAGGGGAAGCCTTCACAGAGAAGGCCGGCCGCTGGAGGGGCAGTTTGACCCGCATGTTTACCAGGGAGCTTTAGCCACCGGCCCCCCCCCCCCCCCCCCCCCCCCCGTTTTTTTTTTTCCCCCTTCTTACTCCCCCCCGGGTTTCACCATGTTGGCCAGGATGGTCTCAATCTCTTGACCTCATGATCCGCCTGCCCCCCAGCATGTGCCTCTTCCGGGCCCGGAGCCGGCCACTTGGTCGAGGGGCGATTCTGGAGACTTTTGGATTGTTCTGTGCGAGCGCTCCTGCCGTGGAAGTCCTTTAAAGTTACCTTTACTAATGAGTAGTGTGTCGCTAGGGAGCTAGGAGCGTGTTTTTTCCAAGGGGGACCTTCATTTGAATAACCAATTTCTAGATGAGATTGGAGTAGTTTCCGTATTTCCTGTTGAAGTTGCAGTTTTTGCTTCTGGGAAGCAGTTTCAGCTAGTGGAAGTCACTAGAAGCTGTTCAGCCAGTAGAAGTTTGGGAGACGATGTATACTGGTGGAGCCACCTGATTATCCGCTAAAGCTCGATTGGAATAGCAGCCGTTAGCAAAAAAGGAAAGTTTTGGTTTTGTTGGGTCCCCCACTCCCCACCCCACCCCGTCTTTCCTTTGGTCAGGATTGTCTAACAGAAAGGTTCTCTTCTTCTCTGCTATTCTGCATTATTCCTTTTCTATGACTGATTCCATCCTGTGTTCATTGCTGTTGCTTGCAGATGGCTTTCCCAGCTGGGAAGATTATTCCTGTTTGGCAGTTGCGATAGAATCCTTTAGCTCGCCTTTTATTCTTGAGCCCGGTTATCCAACGTTGCCCATTCTGCATTTTCTCTTTCTTGGAAAAGCAATGGCAAACACTTTTGTTTTTCTGACTCCTGCCTGGTATTTCTTATATTGGGCTATTTAAATGAGTTACCTCACAGGTTTTCACATGCCCTTAAAAAAACATTTTCAAGATATTCAGTGCAAACAGTAATAGGAAATAACGTGTTTAGAAAACTCAAAGTATTAGAGAGACACGTAGGCCCTCTAGTTGGATTAAAGTCCACTGAAAAAGAGCTGAATAGGGACGCCCCAGGCAGGGAACAGGAGCCCCGCCGGCACAGGTTAAGCTTTTATTGATCTAAGAAAACAGATATTAAGAGTTGTTTTTGCTTTGGCTTGAGACAAGTATTCATTCAAAATGGGGTCTGCAAACCAGCAGTGCAGTTGACTGTTGAACCTCAACAGTGGTTTTTTGAGTCGGTGTTTCTCTCTTGTTGCCCAGGCTGGAGTGCAATGGTGCCATGTCGACTTGCTGCAACCTCCGCCTCCTGGGTTCAGGTGATTCTCCTGCCTCAGCCTCCCGAGCAGCTGGGATTACAGGCACACGCCATCACACCCAGCTAATTTTTGTATTTGTAATAGACACGGGGTTTCTCCATGTTGGTCAGGCTGGTCTTGAACTCCTGACATCAGGTGATCCGCTTGCCTCGGCCTCCCAATGTGCTGGGATTACAGGCATGAGCCACCGCGCCAGGCCGAACCTCAACAGTTCTTAAGAGAATTTAAATTAGTTGCCAATAGATTTCACATAAAACGTTCCCTGAAAAGCTGGGTAGTGGCTCTTTTTGGTCAGGACAAGCACTCGCCAGTTCATGGTTCCTCACCTGACAGCTTGACTCAATGCATTTACCTGCTTGGTCTCCATAGGTGTTCAGGTTTGGCCGGGAGCTGAAGGCTCTACCCACACATGCAAGTGGTGTGTGCCAGCAGGAATGTGGCATTTGGTTTTGTAGTTTGGATGTCACCATCTCCTCTCCTAGAACATGGTATGGGTGGAGACTACCGCTCTGTTTGCTTTTGCTATAAAGCCCTAGTCAGGTTCTGTTGGAAGAGTCACTTGCCCAAGCCCAGCTTCCCTAAGTTCTTTCCATCCTGAGGAGGGGCTGGAAACATAACCCACTGTGGGGCTAGTGACCTGACTCTGGGCATCCCTCCATTCCTGCTCAGTTGGTGATGGGTGTTCAGGTGGGGCAGGGTGGATTAGCTGATGGCCTAGATTATGAGATCTGAGTGTATTATTGGCTCTTATGACTGAAGTAGGCTGTTTATGGCTCTCTTAAATGACTTTGTTCCATGTCACATTTGTGCTGACTCAAAGCTCAGCTCCATGTTATATGAGTGCTCTCCCCAGTTGCTGCCCGTACCTGGTTGGCATCTGCTTTTGCTGAAGGTGAGGGAAACATTGTCTGGTTTGGGGCAGGGGCTGGAACAGAGCAACACTTTGGGCGGACTTGCCAGATTTGCCAGTGGCTACCAACTCTTGAAGCATGCGTTGTACATAAAAGCCCCACCTGGCGCCGGATTGTCCCCAGCATTGCTGCCGGTGCTGTGTTTTAGCTGCTCCAGCTTAGCGCCTGTGGCGTGTGGGTTCTTGCATTACCTTGCTGAGTCTAGAACCACAGCTCTAGAATCAGTGCTCAATTAACGCAGCAGTTCAGTAGCCACCAGCCACATGTGGTAATTACATTTAAATTCATTAACATTAAATAAAGTGAAGAATTCTGCTCCTCAGTCCCACTAGCCACATTTCAGGTGCTCAGTAGCCACTTTTGGCTTGTGGCTACCACACTGGACAGCATAGGTGGAAAACATTCCATCACTGCAGAAAGTTCTGATACGGATGGTGCTGGCTTTGGCTGAAGTAGGAGGGGTGGAAACAGCAAAATGGTAGTGCTTGCGTGTTGATTTTTCTCTCCACTCCATTAAATCTAGGGAACCAACAGTGTTTGTAATGAAGAACATCAGACTCTGAGCTGTAACCTGAATTCTTGTCCAAAATTCAGCACACTGGCAACGAGCACATCAAACCGATTGCCACTTGTCCTGTCGGCGTCTTTGAGACACACTTGCCCACCTAGGAAAGCACAGTGCAGGTATCTGTGTTCTGCCGCCGTGTGCCAGCCCGGACCAGCTCACAGACAGCCCCGCCTGTCTTACTTGGGCTGCTTGGCTTCACTCTCTCAGGGCCCCTGAGCCTCCCGAGCCCTCCGTGATTGTTGGAATGTGAGTATAGCTGTGTGCTCCGAGTTCCTGTTTTTCTAATCACGTGAAGATGTACTTGATCTGCTTCTGAGCATGATATGAGGCAGCCTGGGGTATGCCGAGGGCCAGATGCACTGGGCTAAAGGTTCAGGTTTAAGGTGAAGTTCCTTGTTGTGGCCTTCCCCTCCCCTGGCTTGCATGGCCGTCTGCTCCAGCATTTTACAGGCAGCCAGTTCCCTGGGCTGACGTCCATGGCTTTCCATGCCATGCTTTATTCCCCGGACCTGACCTCTTCTTTGTGAACTCAGGTGTGCCTGGGCCCAGGTGGCTCATGCAGGTTCATCCAGCGAGCAGATGGAACACAAGCCCTGGGCGTGGGTTGGGTCATGGTCCTGGGGTGACAGCGTCCCTTTCCTTTCTGATCCTTCCCTTTTAGACTGTCAGGGTTTGGGAGTGTTTACTCTCTCTTGAAAGACTCCCATGTTCCCTTTTGTGTATGGTGGGAGTTGTTGTTTCCTGCTGGCTGGAATGAGATGAGCAGATATGGGATCTGCACCCAGGTGTGGTCATGGGGTTCTACTCAGCTGCTTAACAAAGAGCCACATGTTCTGGCCGAAGTTGGATTCATAGGTTAGCATGGGGTTCATCCTCTTCGGCATTGAGGTGCCTTCCAAGTTTTCAAGAATTTCTTTTTCCCTTGGTTCACCCAAGCAACCTGGATTCCAAGTGCGTTAATTTGTGCCTCAGTGGTTCAGTCCTTTAGGTCAAAGTCACATTCCAGGGAAGACCCTCCCCCTTCCTGAAGAGGGGAGGGCTGCGCCTGGGTCCACGGAGGTGGGGAGGTGGCTTCTCTGCCCCGGCATTCGGGTGTGCACATACTTTTCAGTGAGCGAGGTGCCAGGGGTGGAGGTGGGCAGCACTCCATAAGTGAGCACACCCGGGAACCTCCCAGCCGCCACTGGGTTCCGCCCTGGTGCCAGCAGCCACGTTATGGGCACAGTTCTCAGGAAAAGCTGACAGCCATGTAGTAGTCATAACCGTTCTTCAGAGCAGGGCTGTCCAGTAGGAGTTTCTGGCACGACAGATCCTGGCGTGTCCCTGCAGTTCATTGGGGCAGCCATCAGCCACCTGTGGCTGTCAGGACTTTGCAGTGTCTGAGGAACTGAGGTTTTATTTATATACTTATATATTTTATGAGACAAGGTCTGGCTCTGTCGCCCAGGCTGGACTGTGGGTGTGACCTCGGCTCGCTCCATCCTCTCTCCCTGGCTCAAACCATTGTCCCATGCCTGTAATCATTACAAATGCCCTCCACCCTCGTCTTTTGGGAACCTGTTACATTCAGGCCCAGTGCTGGGGAAACTACGATAAATGCAGCCTCTGTCCTCGTGGAGTTCAGGCCTGCCTGAGCCCAGGCCCCCCTCCAGGAAGGGGCTTAACGTGGGTACTTCCACTCAGATCTGGCTCTGCGGGGTCTCTCAGGACCGGGGAGGTGATGGTGGCTGGCCTGGCAGCTTGGCCAGTGTTTACTCAAGGGAAACAGGGACCTGGAACTGCCCTTCTCTTTTTGGGCAGGACTGCGGGCTGACATCAGCATGACACCTCAGCCATGAGAAGCTGTCCGCATCCAGACTACTGCCTCTCATGGGCACCAAGAAGGTTCTGGAGCAGGAAGTGAGCCACCTCTTGCTCTTCTTGGCAGTGGAAGGAGGTCCCACGGGTGTCTGGTTTCTTTACCTCAAGAGATAGAGTTGAACAGGGTTTTTTTTTTTTTAGAATAAGTTTGTAATTATTTTTCCCATTATAAAAGAAGGATGTTTGGTTTTTTTGAAAAATACAGAAAAGCATGAAGAAATTGAAAAGTCACCTATTAGTTCAGTGGTGTAATCTTGGCTTACTGTAGCCTCTGCCTCCCTGGTTCAAGCGATTCTCCTGCCTCAATATCCCGAGTAGCTGGGACCACAGGCATGTGCCACCACACTGAGCTGATTTTGTATTTTTAGTAGAGACGCGGTTTCACCATGTTGGCCAGGCTGGTCTTGAAGTCCCGACCCCACCACAGCCTCCCAAAGTGCTAGGATTACAGGCGTGAGCCACCATGACTAGTTTTATCTTAGATTTTTAAAAGTTATATGTTAAACACATCAAAAGTTATGTTGTTAAAATGTGAAAAGTAATAAACCTGTCACAGCAGGATGGCCCTTAAAAACAAGGCAAACTGCAATCCCAGCACTTTGGGAGGCCGAGATGGGCACATCACCCGAGGTCAGGAATTCAAGACCAGCCTGACCAACTTGGAGAAACCCCGTCTCTACTACAAAATTAGCTGGGCTTGGTGGCGAATGCCTGTAATCCCAGCTACTCGGGAGGCTGAGGCAGGAGAATCGCTTGAACCCAGGAGGTAGAGGTTGCAGTGAGTCAAGATCGTGCCATTGCATTCCAGCCTGGGCAACAAGAGTGAAACTCCATCTGAAAAAAAAAAAAAAAAAAAAAAAAAAAAAAAAAAAAAAAAAAAAAAAAAAAAAAAAAAAAAAAAAAAAAGCAAAATGAAAGAAGCCAGTTGCCAAAGACCACATGTTACAGGGTTCCATTTAAATGAAATGCCCAGAATTGGCAAATCCAGAGTCGAGAAGCAGATTGGTGGTTGGGAAGGGCTGGGGAGATATGAAAGGAACGCAAATTGGTACAGAGTTTCTTTCTGAGATGATGAAAATGCACCACGATCAGCCAGGATAGATGCTATTAAAAAAGAAAACAAGGCCAGGTGTGGTGGCTCACGCCTGTAATTACAGCATTGTGGGAGGCCAGTTGGGCGGATCATCACAGCTCCCTTGCTCTCTCGTATAGTGGTGCCACTGTACTCCAGCCTGGGCAAGTGAAACTTTGTCTCAAATAAATAAGTAAATAAATAAGGCCGGGTACAGTGGCTCACCCTGTAATCCCAGCACTTTGGGAAGCCACTGCACTCCCGCCTGGGTGACAAGAGCGAAACTTTGTCTCCAATAAATAAATAAAACTGAGACCAGGTGCAGTGGCTCATGCCTGTAGCCCCAGTGCTTTGGGACGCTGAAGCGGGTGGATCACTTGAGGCCAGGAGTTCGAGACCAGCCTGGCCAACATGGTAAAACCCCGTCTCTACTAAAAATAACAAAAATTAGCCAGGTGTGGTGGCTCATGCCTGTAGTCCCAGCTGTTTGGGAGGCTGAGGCACAAGACTCGCTTAAGTCCCGGGAGGCAGAGGTTGCAGTGAGTTGAGATTACACCATTGCACTCTAGCCTGGCGGATAGAGCGAGACTCTGTCTCAAAAAAAAAGAAAATGGAAAATAAGTGTTGGTGAGGATATGGAGAGTTGGGAACCCCTGTGCGCTGCTGGTGGGAATGTAAAAGGGTGCAGCTGCTGTGGAAAACAGTATGGAGGTTCCTCAAAAAACCTAAACAATGGAACTACCGTATGATCCAGCAGTTCTGCTTCTGGGTATATGTACCCGCGCAAAAAAGCGGGGACTCGGAGATGTTGGTACGCCCATTTTGCAGCAGCATCATTCACAGTAGCCGGTGGTGCAAACCTGAGTGTCCCACCACAGACGAAGGGATTAACAAAATGTGGTTTAATACGGTGGAACATCATTCAGCCTTAAAAAGGAAGAAAATTCAGATACCTGCTACAGTATGGATGATCCCGAGACTAATTATGCTGAGTAGAATAAACCAGACACAAAAGGGCAAATACTGTATGTGATCCCACTTACATGAAGTACTTGTATAGTCAAACCGATTGGAGTAGAAAGTAGTAGAATGGTAGTTGGCAGGGGCTTGGGAAAGGGGGGCATCGTGTAATGGGTAGAGTTTCAGTTTGGGAAGATAATCCTGGAGGTGGATGTTGGTGATGGTCGTACATCAGTGCGCATGTGCTTATTGCCAGTGAACTGGACACTTAAAAGTGCTTACGGTGGTATGTTTTGTGTGTATTTTACCACGCTTTAAAAAAGACAAAGTAATGAACCTTTGTGCTCGCTGCCCAGCGTGATAGAGAACTAGTGTTACCCTGGCCTGCCTCCTGCAGCGGAGGCCCTGTGCCCAAGTGGGCCACAGCTTCCTTGCTGTCTTGTATAGTGGGCTTTCAGTGGCACGTTCCCAAGCTCTGTGCGCCTTAGAGTGTGTGAGTTGTACCCGGCTCAGGCCACTGGAGCTAGTTGATGTCACTCGTGGAGGAGGTGCGGCTCTGCCCTCCCTCTCCTGTCAGTCCTTTGCTGTCACCAGACAGTGCTCTGAACTTTCTTGTGTAGCTGCTGCACTCTGGGGAGACGCCTCCAGACATTGGCTGTTAGGACAGACACAGGGTGCCCACATCCCAGATTTGGAGTTGCTCTGCTGAGTTTTCAGTGTGACCGCCTTTTAACCGGAATGCCAGTGTTCCCAGGGGATTCCTTTGCTGACTGTGCGAGAGCTGATTGAGTTGGGCTCAGGTGGAGAGATGAGGGCCTGAAGGCTGACTCTGGCTGAAGGCTGAGGGAGGGAAGTTCAAGACGCCCACTCCCAAGCACCTGCGAGCTATCCTGAGGCCACAGAGGGGGATCCCGTTCAGTGTCTGCAGTAGCCCCCCTGAGGTGCTGGAACAGGCCGACTCACTCCCTAAAGGCTCAGAGTATACAAAGCGACCTCAGTGCAGGCACGGTGTATTTAGGAAAGTGATACTGATCCTTTTGCTTTTCTTCTTCCATATGTTAAGACCCACTTCAGACACTGATCTTTAAGTACCAGAGATATGCCAGATTCAAAAAGATCAAAAGTCATTTACTAGAAAGGGCCTCCCTCACTCTTCTTTCCTGAGCCTCTCATTTCCCTCCCTAGTGACCAGTCAGAAATCTTAGGTCTTTGTGTACCCTTTCAAAAATGTTCTGTGCATATAAAAGCAAATAGAGACTTTTAAAAATATACTACAGATAGCATACCGCCTTTTCCTCTGAACTTCTTGATTTCACTTGGAGACTTTGCTGTTACCAGCGCTACCTTTTCCTCTTTTTTGTTTTGAAATGGAGCGCAGTGGCCTGATACCTGCTCACTGCAACCTCCGCCTCCCAGGTTCAGGCGATTCTCCTGCCTCAGGCTCCTGAGTAGCTGGAGTGACAGGCGCGTGCCACCAAACCTGGCTCATGTTTGTATTTTTAGTAGAGATAGGGTTTCGCCATGTTGACCAGGCTGGTCTCAAACTCCTGACCTCAGGTGATCCACCTGCCTCAGCCTCCCAAAGTACTGGAATTATGGGCAGAAGCCACCACACCCGGCCTCTTTTTTTTTTTTTTTTTTTTTTTTTTTATTTTTTAATTTAAATGATTTTTTTTTTTTTTTTTTTTTTTTTTTTTTTTAGAATAAGTTTGTAATTATTTTTCCCATTATAAAAGAAGGATGTTTGGTTTTTTTGAAAAATACAGAAAAGCATGAAGAAATTGAAAAGTCACCTATTAGTTCAGTGGTGTAATCTTGGCTTACTGTAGCCTCTGCCTCCCTGGTTCAAGCGATTCTCCTGCCTCAATATCCCGAGTAGCTGGGACCACAGGCATGTGCCACCACACTGAGCTGATTTTGTATTTTTAGTAGAGACGCGGTTTCACCATGTTGGCCAGGCTGGTCTTGAAGTCCCGACCCCACCACAGCCTCCCAAAGTGCTAGGATTACAGGCGTGAGCCACCATGACTAGTTTTATCTTAGATTTTTAAAAGTTATATGTTAAACACATCAAAAGTTATGTTGTTAAAATGTGAAAAGTAATAAACCTGTCACAGCAGGATGGCCCTTAAAAACAAGGCAAACTGCAATCCCAGCACTTTGGGAGGCCGAGATGGGCACATCACCCGAGGTCAGGAATTCAAGACCAGCCTGACCAACTTGGAGAAACCCCGTCTCTACTACAAAATTAGCTGGGCTTGGTGGCGAATGCCTGTAATCCCAGCTACTCGGGAGGCTGAGGCAGGAGAATCGCTTGAACCCAGGAGGTAGAGGTTGCAGTGAGTCAAGATCGTGCCATTGCATTCCAGCCTGGGCAACAAGAGTNAAAAAAAAAAACAACACACACACACACACACACACCTACCTCCATATAATTTTTAAAAAAAGAAAGAAAAAAATCTCCCATGCACCAGGTTTCAGGTCGCCCAGGTCCTAAAGCCCGTGGCCTTACAAGCTGAGGGGGCAGCTGGTGATGCTCTCCCCTGTTTTGAGACACCTTCTGACTGGGTTCTTTCCCTCATTAGGTTTTGTTTGACCCACAAACAGAAGCAAGCCATACGTGGGTGGCTGCTGGGTGAGCAGGTGCTGGCTGGACATGGCTGTCTCCTGGGAGTACTTGGCAGTTTCTTTTTCTTTTCGTCACTTAGGCTGGAGTGTAGTGGCAAGATCTCGGCTCACTGCAACCTCTGCCTCCCGGGTTCCAGCAGTCTCATGCCTCAGCCTCCGGAGTATTACAGGCGCCCGCCACCACGCCTGGCAAATTTTTTGAATTTTGGTAAAGACAGTTTCACCACGTTAGCCAGGCTGGTCTCAAACTCCTGACCTCAAGTGATCGGCCCACCTTGGCCTCCCAAAGTGCTGGGATTACAGGTGTGAGCCACCACGCCTGGTCGTGGCCATGAGTTTCTGAAGTGAGAGAAGTCCAGCAGTCCCTGTCAGCAATGCAGACCTGAACCCAGGAGCCCAGCAGCGACAGCTTCAAAACCTGTGTCTGTGTGTGTTTTGGTTTGAACCTTCCTGTCTCCTTTTAGGGTCTGTCTCATTATGGAATCCCAGAAATACATTTCCCTAAACTTCATGTTGTCCTTTCCCAGTGGAAACTGAGATTCCCTTTGCCTAACTGGCTTTAAAAGCAGCATTGGTGAGCCCCCAGCCTCAGCACAGTTGTGCAGGACGCTGCCTTTGTTTGGGGACAGTGTGGCTTATGCCCTTTGTGTTTGTGCTGTGGGTAGGTGTCTTAGATGGTGGGCAGCAAGAGTGCCCAGCCCACAGAAAGACACTGAGGCTGCAGGAGGCCGAGGCAGTGGTTTGGCAGGCAGGTGGGGGCAAACCCATGCCACCATCTCAGGATGTATGCTGGCGAGTGCCCCCATGTCCACACGCTTGCTCATGGTTGTGCCATTCACAGGACTGCCCACAGCTAAGAGCAGAGGGTGCCCGGTCTCCTCACTCCCTGTGCTGGGGGGCGGGCCTCACTTGGCAACAGCAGTGATGTGGGAGGGATCCTGGAAGGCCTTGGTCTCTCGCAGCTTCCAGGCTGGTTGGGACTCGTGGGCAGACTCACCCATCCTTCCCAGCAAGCAGTGGAGCCTGCAGAGGGGTCTGGGTGGATGTGGGTGCCAGCTGGGCTTGCACGGGGGCTGGAGCACATGAGAGGGTGGGATCTGCCCACTGCTGTGTTTCCAGATGGGGCAGTCTGTTCCGGTGGCTGGGGGTTCCACTGGGATTTCCTCAGTGGGACCAACAGTGGTTTTCACCACCTTCAGGATGACGCTGGCCTGCTGGGCAGAGAAAGGGACCGCATGAGGGTGGATTTGGGTGTTGGCGAGAACATTGTGTAGCCCCAGCTTGGCATCTCCCTTTTGCTTTGTTCCTGAAGGAGGAAGCCCGCCTCTGGTGCCCAACCCAGGGTGTCCGTGGCCTGGTTTTGACTGTCAGTAGGATGCACAGCTGACTTGGAAGCAACTGCATTTTGGTCTCAAGATGGGGACAAGATTTGGTTCCCCACCCTCACCTTGTTCTCTGGCCTCTCTGCTCCTCTTGCCTGATGGACTTGATACCAGAAAGGAGTTTTCTTAGGAGTGCTCCCACGTGGGAGTGGAGGCCCCGCCCCTCTGCCCCTCCCTGCACACCGCCCTTGGTTTCTCATATAAGCATGTAGGGGCGCTGCTCAGCCTTCAGTCCTCCAGCGCCAGTGAAGACCCTGCCTCTGGTCCGCTTGTTTGCTGAGTGTGGCTTTTAAAATGCTGAATCTGGCTGGATGTGGTAGCTCTTGCCTTTGAATCCCAGGACTTTCAGAGGCTGAGGAGAGTGGAACACTTGAGACCAGGAGCTCGAGACCAGCCTGGGCAACATGGCAAAACCCCACCTGTACAAAAAAAAAAAAAAAAAAAAAAAAAAAAAAAAAAAAAAGCTATTGTCTCCTTTCATCAGTCACTTTCTGCGGCGGAATTTCCCAACTTCAGTGTAATTGATAAAAAAAAAAAAAAAAAAAAAAAAAAAACACAACTTTTTTAGGCCAGGTGTGGTGGCTCACGCCTGTAATCCCAGCACAAGGTGGGCAGATCACGAGGTCAGGAGTTCAAAACCAGCCTGACTAACATGATGAGACCCCATCTCTACTAAAAATACAAAAATTAGGTGTGGTAGCAGATGCCTATAACCCCAGCTACTTAGGAGGCTGAGGCAGGAGAATCACTTGAACCTGGGAGGCACAGGTTGCAGTGAGTTGAGATCACGCCACTGCACTCCAGCCTTTGAAACAGAGCGAGACTGTCTCAAAACTTTTTTTTTTAATTAGCCAGGTGTGGTGGTACACACCTGTAGTCCCAGCTACTCAGGAGGCTGAGGTGGGAGGATCTCTTGAGCCCGGGAGGTCAAGGCTGCAATGAGCAAAGATTGCACCAGCGCACTCCTGCCTGGTTGGCAGAGCAGGACCGTCTCTTAAAAATTGTTGGCTGGGCAGGGTGGCTCATGCAATCCCTGCACTTAGGGAGGCTGAGGCGGGCGGATCACGAGGTCAGGAGGTCGAGACCATTCTGGCCAACATAGAGAAACCCCGTCTCTACTAAAAAAAAAAAAAACTTAGCCGGGCATGGTGGCACGTGCCTGTAGTCCCAGCTACTCGAGAGGCTGAGGCAGGAGAATCGCCTGAACCCGGGAGGCGGAGGTTGCAGTGAGCCGAGATCGCGCCATTGCACTCCAACCTGGGTGATAGAGTCAGACTCCATCTCGAAAAAATAAAAAAAAATTGTTGAATCCTGCCTGGGAATAATAGCTGACGTGGCCTCCCCCTCACCTCTCCTCTGAGTTAAGACCAAATGGAGAAACTCCACTGAGGACTTCAGAAGGAAAACCCTCCTTTTCCCGTTTCATAAGCTTCTCGTGCAGTCTTACAGAAACAGCTCATCAGTTGACCCTGGCAAGGCAGGCAAGACACTGGCACACAGTCACAGGCGGCTTGGCACCAACCCATGTTTAGAAGGCTGTTGTCCCACCCTCTGGGAACTGATTTCTCCCCAGTGCATGCAGCTTAATTAGGGCCTATGATTGAATTAGGAGGCTTTGCCTTAGCCCAGCTTAATTACTTTTTCAGGATAAAGAGTTCCCTTTGCCCAAGTCCAAGCCAGTGCCTTTTATGAAAGTGCTTCCCATCTGGGAGTAGGGCCCTCATGCTTGGGGGCATAGTCAGCCCATTACCAATGACTTTCATCTTCAATGCGGCGAGATGAGATGTTAACCAGTTGTTTATCCAACCAGAATGAAACCCTGCCTGTTAGGTTTGCTTATTTGTTTGCTGAAGGTTTTGAGCTGGGAGGAGTCTCAGTAGTAGGAATACAATTGCCTGTTTTTTTCCCTTGAAGTTTGCCCTGACAGTCCGATTTCTACCACCCATCACTTGGAATGGCTCCCACCCTTGAAGGAGGCTGGGGCTACCTTCATGTTGGGCTGAGGTTCTGGGGTGGCTTGTTATGAATGTCTTCACTATCCCTCCCATGTTACCACTGGCTGGGTGGCTCAGCTCCCCGAGACTTTCCTCTGCACGGGCTAGGCGTGCATGCCAGGACAGCACAGGCAGGCGGCCCTTCGCATCTGGGCACACTGACGGCTGTGCTTCTCGCTGGCCAGTAAAGGGACCTGCTTCCTGTCAGACATTTGGAGCCACAGGTAGATGGGCCATGTTGACCCTCATGTGGCCGGAACACTGTTCCAGAGTCTCCCAGTTGGAGGGGCATGGGCTCCGGTAGGGGAGCAGTGACCAGCAGGTCCCTGGAGCCTCATATCCCTTAGTCAGATGGGTCTGGCCGTCCTGGGGACCAGGATTTGCTGAGGGAAGTGGCTGCTTTTCACTGAGTAGGGCACAGAACATGGCTGTGCACAGCCTTGGGAGCCACGAGTTGGAAAACTTGATCCGGCCTCAGGAGTTGCGTGTAGCAGTGTCCCCGTCAAGGCTCAGATAAAGCCTTCTTGCAGGTGAGGACAAGTAGCGTGCGGGGTGACCGTGCAGAGATTCAGAAAGATCTGGGCCAGCTGAAACCAGCCAAGGAGGGATGACAAGGAGTGGACAGCCCTGAATTCAGGCCTGCCCACCACAGGGGAAGAAGATCCTGCTTTGGGTGGGAAGTTTGCACTGGACAGGCTGGAAACCAGGAAAAAACCCAGACTGCCTAAAATGCAGCTTGGCCCGCGGTCAGTGCCAGGGCGCAGCCGGGCCGCCGCCTGGCCTTGCTGCAGAGCTGAGCCTTTCATGGGCCGGATTACTCTCCTGCTGGTTGGGGTCCTGTGGGGCATCCCCAGTCCCGGGGGAAAGCCCCTTGTGTGGTCTGTGTGGCAGTGTTTCTTATGCAAATGAGTGGCTGTAGCTGGTGGTCGGCCACAGACTGCCTGGGTCTACAGGGCCAGAATTGGTGTCATCATCTGGGCTGGATGTTTTGAAACCCCTCAAGTGACCTTCATGCCCATTAAATTTGGGGGCCACTACTGTTCATGTGTGTCTTTTCCAAAATCAGTGAAAGGGACGCTTTTCCTATGGAGTGGGCTAGTGTCCTGGGTCTCCTGTTCTCCCCTCTGCGATGGGGGGTGGGTACTGCTACCCGCCCGTGAAGGGCACCCAGGGCTTATACAGCCTGGCCTCCCAGGAGAGCCAAAGGAGTTTGGGTTTCAGTCACCCAAGGCAAAGCCCTTCCTTTCTGCCTCTGTTCTGCAGGGCCAGGATGACTGCTTAGGAACTGTGCGGAGGGCAAGGGCTTAGCTTTATCTGTCCCGAGGTCTGTTGGTTTCCAGTGAGGAATCTTCCTGCGGTTGCCCTGATTAAGAGCAGCTTTCAGGCTGCCGGCCTCGTGCTTCCGTTTGTGTCCATGTGATTCTCCGCCCAGTCGTTCTCTCCCCTTTAGGCTCCCTTGGCTCACTCACAGATCAGTTGGTTCACAGCCTTAGGCTGACCACCAGGCCTGCGTTTTCATTTTTAAGTCAAGGTACTTCTTTTCCTGCCTTTTTTTATATTTCACTATTTTTTCAGGAAATTTTTTCTTTTTTTTTTTTTTTTTTTTTGAGACAGAGTCCTGCTCTGTTGCCAGACTGGAGTGCAGTGGCACGGTCTCAGCCCACCACAGCCTCCGCATCCTGGGTTCAAGCGATTCTCCTGCCTCAGCCTCCCAAGTACTGGGACTACAGGCATGTGCCACCACACCTGGCTAATTTTCTGTGTGTGTGTTTTAGTGGAGACGGGGTTTCACTATGTTGTCCAGGCTGGTCTCAATCTCCTGACCTCGTGATCGACCTGCCTCGACCTCCCATAGTGCTCGGATTGCGAGCGTGAGCCACCACGTCTGGCCAGGGAAAACACTTTTTACTGATTGTCTTGTGTTGGGACGAGAACCTCAGTGAGATGTGCCCTCCGTGCAGGCTGTGAGTCGGAGGCTCAGACCTCCCCCAGTGCTGAAACACACGCAGTTAAGTGCGCCTTCGCCTAATCATCCTCTCTCTCTCTCTCCCGCCCCCTCCATCAAAAGGGTGAGCTTGTCGGCCACGGACTGCTACATTGTGCATGAGATCTACAATGGGGAGAATGCCCAAGACCACTTCGAGTATGAGCTGGAGCAGGCCCTGGAAGCCCAGTACAAATACATCGTGATCGAGCCCACGCGCATCGGCGACGAGACGGCCCGCTGGATCACCGTGGGCAACTGCCTGCACAAGACGGCCGTGCTGGCGGGCACCGCCTGCCTCTTCACCCCGTTGGCGCTGCCCTTAGATTACTCCCACTACATCTCCCTGCCCGCTGGCGTGCTGAGCCTGGCCTGCTGCACCCTCTATGGGATCTCCTGGCAGTTTGACCCTTGCTGCAAGTACCAAGTAGAATACGACGCCTATAAACTGTCGCGCCTGCCTCTGCACACACTCACGTCTTCCACCCCGGTGGTGCTGGTCCGGAAGGACGACCTGCACAGAAAGAGACTGCACAACACGATAGCACTGGCCGCCCTGGTGTACTGTGTAAAGAAGATTTACGAACTCTATGCCGTATGATTTCAGGAGCTCATGGAGAGAAGCAGAACCGCCCGGCCCACAAGAGACAACAGAGCATTCAGATCGCCACAGTCATGTTTCTTACTGTGAGGCAGCAGAGCCTGGGAAGGTGTTTGGCTTAATATTTGTTATTTTTAAAAAAAATAACAGATCACAGGTGTACCCAGGGTTTTTTCAGCTCATTACACTAAGATGTGGATTTCCATAACCCAAGAGGAGGGTCTGAGGCTGTGGAAGTCTGGGCAGTGGAACGCTGACGGAGGTGGACGCAGCTGAGGGGTGCGGACGTGCTTTGGGGGAGGTCTTTAAGTATATTGTTTAACTGTACCATCCAGAGCCCACCAGAAGCTATTGACCATTAAAATTATGAGCATTTCAACTCCCGCTGTTCTCTCTTTCCGTGACTGTCTGCAGCTGCTGCGGCACATGTGCCCTGGGCGGTGGCTTGCACGTGGAAGGAGCAGGCGCCGGTCGCCACCCTGCCCTGCTCCTAGCAGCAGCGACAGGCCTAGATCCGAGGTAGTTCTGGGGCCAGACCCCACCCAGGAGCCGTCTCCTGGCTCACCTTGGCCTGAGCGTTCCTAAGGCCAGCACTGCTACCATGCTCCTCAGGAAGATGGTAACGTAAGGTGACAAAGCTTGGCGGCCTTGGGGTGTCCACTTGGGTTCATGTGGGGAACTCTGGGCTCTAGGATTCCTCTTCAGAGATCTGAACGTGCTTCTTTGAAGCACAAAACTGGACCCTGAGTTTATTAACCCATTGCCCTAGGCTGACAGAAGAGCCCTCAGAGCAATCTTGGAAACACCCCCTGGCCTCGGTGCTCCCTGTTCCACAGGAGCCAAGCCAGTGCTTCTCCCTCACACCAAAATGTGTGTCACCTGCCACCGTTTTCTCTAAGGCAAGGGTGGCCAGTGTTTTTTTTGTTTTTTTTTTTGAGACTGAGTCTCACTCTGTTAGGCTGGAGTGCAGCAGCACCATCTTGGTTCACTGCAGCCTCCACCTCTTGGGTTCAGACGATTCTCCTGCCTCAGCCTCCCGAGTAGCTGGGACTATGCCAAGCTAATTTTTTGTATTTTTATTAGAGACGGGGTTTCACCATGTTGGCCAGGATGGTCTCGATCTTTTGACCTCGTGATCCACCCGCCTCAGCCTCCCAAAGTGCTGGGATTACAGGTATGAGCCACTGCACCCCGCCTGGGTGGCGAATCTTTTGACTTCCCTGCACCACATTGGAAAAATAATTGTCTTGGGCCACACATAAAATATACTTACACTAATGAAAGCTGATGAGCTTAAAAAAAATTGCAAAAAAATAATGTTTTAGGAAAGTTTATGAATTTGTGTTGGGCCACATTCAAAGCTGTCCTAGGCTGCCTGTGGCCTGTGGGCTGCTGATTGATTAGTGATTGGACAAGCTTGCTCTAAAGCCTTGGGAAAATGGGAAATTATCTCCTCCACAAAAAGGTTGGGGCCCCTGCCCTCAAAGCCCCATTCACCCTTGAAGAGCCACATGGCACCTCTTCCTGAAGGCCAATTTTTTTTTCAGACAGTCTTGCTCTGCTGCCCAGGATGGAGCACAGTGACATGATCTTGGCTCACTGCAACCTCCACATCCCGAGTTCAAGTGATTCTCATGCCTCAGCCCCAAGTAGCTGGGACTAGGTGTGTGCCACCATGCCCGGATAATTTTTGTATTTTTAGTATAGGCGGGATTTTGCCATGCTGGCCAGGCTGGTCTCAAACTCCTGGCCTCAAGTGATCTGCCCACCTTGGCCTCCCAAAGTGCTGGGATTACAGGCGTGAGCTGCCGTGCCCGGCCAGGCCAGTCTTTAAGAGACACCCAAAGTGGTTTCTCATCCAGTTTTAAAGGCTCCATCAGGAAGACCTGATGTCACAGAGTAATGAAGGGGTGCATGGGAGGATGTCAAGAGGGGTGATGGGGCCATTTTTTGTAGGGGACATTCAGAGCATTTAAAGATTTTAAAAGGGACCCATGGCCCACAGAAAGTTTAAGAAGCTTTAATTCCAAGAGATTGAGAAATACTTATCAGTTGAGTGCTGGGGGCATGACGGTGTTGGGTGTGCACCACTGTTTACGTGGCAGTCTCGGGCCACCTGGAATGATGGTAAAGAGGAAACTCCTGGCCACACAACTGATCCCAGAAAAACATGCCTCATCTTGGCAATGTGATTGAAATGCAGGTGTATACAAGCCCTCAGGTGTCTGCGTGCTGGCATCTGAGCCTGCTGGCAGTTTTTTTTTTTTTTTTTTTTTATGCCCATATTTGGAAAAGGAGCCCCATGTCTGGCCTGGAAGTATTCTGCCTACAACTTAGATTTCATGGGGAATTTGACTAGAAGGTAAAAGTTGGGTAAGTCGAGGCAACCTCAAGTCAGCTGAGCAGAAGCCCTCACCCGAAGTACAAACCAGGTGCAAACAGGTAGCTTTCCCACCATTTCCGAAGCTGCACTGAACGAAGTGATTCTTGTTGGATGTACTAACCCAGACAGCAGGCAGGGTTTGGTGTGCCTGAGGCTGGCAGCACGGAGAAGCAGAAGTGCGCCTCCCTCCCTGCTGTCAGTGCTGACTTCTGTTCCCACCACTGCCCCACCCAGATAAGCAGTCATGGCAGAGCTGCTGACGAGTCACTTATGCTCATCTGTGATACGCGACAGTATTTTTGAAGAAAGCATTCGACGGCTGAGTACAGTGGCTCATGCCTGTAATCCCAGCACGTTGGGAGGCTGAGGTAGGAGGAGCATTAAATACTTGAGGTCCAAGAGTTCAAGACCAGTCTGGACAACATAGCAAGACCCTGTCTATACAGAAAAAAAAATACACATGCCCAGCTAATTTTTTGTATTTTTAGCAGAGATAGCGTTTCGCCATGATGGCAGCCTGGTCTCAAACTCCTGGCCTCAGGTGATCTGCCTGCCTCGGCCTCCCAAAGTGCTGGGATTATAGATTACAGGTGTGAGCCACCGCTCCCGGCCAAATTTTTGTTGTTGTTGAAACAGCATTCAGTAACTGCCAATTGAGAGAAAGCAAAGGCCAAGTTACCGGGGCCCTCCTGTGCAAAATCCACTTAAATGAGTCCTACGTGGACCACTTTAGGGATAGACTGTGTCACTAATGTAATAAATCAGTTTCAGCTACCTATCTCCACCCATTTTCAGAGAAGAATGAAGAGCCGTTATGTAAAAGGACAACTGATCAAACTGGATCCCGTTCCGGTCTGTCAGCTTGCTCCAAAGTTTTCACATCTGGTGCAGCAGCTGCTGGGCCCTGAGGGAAGGAAGGGAGACCTGCTGGGAGGTGGGCAGGGTGCCCAGGGGCTGTACACTATTTCTTGGATTCACTAATCGGCTACGGCCCCTCTACACTGCATGGAGATGCTGCTCTTTGGAAAAGCTAATTTGGTTTTATGTTTCCGTCTCTGGTTTGGGCATGATGTGAAACACCAAGGCGCTTGAGGAGCAAAGTGGAAAGTGCCTTTGAACTTCATTAGATATCTGAAGGCAGAACCAATTAAAAACTGCTTTTTCAGACCTCCCCAGCAGAATTTAAGGATGAAAGAGAAGGGGACAAAACCCTTCTAAAGACAGAAAAGAAACTGGAACAGCAGCATCACTAACCCCGCTGGCAAACGTTCCTATTCAAACACTGGTTTGAAAATCGGAGAGCAATGAAGGTTGCTCGGGGCCATCAGCTGCACCTGGGCTGTGGCTGGGCTTCTTGCTTTGGAGCAAAGCACATGGGACTCACCCACAGGAAGCCGCTTCAGCTGCTAAGTTGGGACAATTCTAAAGGCTCAGTAAGTCCCACATTATCCAAACCGTTGCTGTCTCCAGGAAGGGACACAGAACTCCAGGGACCCGAGGCGACCGTAGGAGCAGCATGGACATGAAAGAGCACAGCTGCCGGCCCTTTTAGTCCTCAGCCTCTGAGGGCAAGAAGAGCGTCTGTCTGGTGCTGGTGTAGGTCCCCTCTGGGACTTGCCAACCTCCTCAAGAACAGCGCGCCTCAGACTCCGCCTATGGCAAACAGCTTTATTTAGCTAGGTTTTAATAATTGTTCAGTTTGTTATAGTTTATATGGTAGAATATAAAGTTTTTCAAGTTAAGTTTTATAAAGTGAGCTGAAGATTTTAGAATGTTAACAACCAGTAGTACTGAGATCGAGCACGTCAGTCTCCAGCTGCTAATCACTTTATTTAATTTGAGGAAACAAACTTTAGAAATGAACTTGACCGGGCCGGGCGCGGTGGCTCACGCTTGTAATCCCAGCACTTTGGGAGGCCGAGGTGGGTGGATCACGAGGTCAAGAGATCGAGACCATCCTGGTCAACATGGTGAAACCCCGTCTCTACTAAAATTACAAAAAATTAGCTGGGCATGGTGGCGCGTGCCTGTAGTCCCAGCTACTCAGGAGGTTGAGGCAGGAGAATTGCCTGAACCCAGGAGGCGGAGGTTGCGGTGAGCCGAGATCGCGCCATTGCACTCCAGCCTGGGTAACAAGAGCGAAACTCCGTCTCCAAAAAAAAAAAAAAAAAAAAAAAAAAAAAAAAAAATGAACTTGACCTACTCAGTAAGCCTCAACGTGTATTTTTAATAAATTAGAAAGGTGGTAGCCGGGCGTGGTGGCGCACACCTGTAATCCTAGATACACGGGAGGCTGAGGCAGGAAAATCACTTGAAGGTTAATCACAGGAGATGGTGGTTGCAGTGAGCAGAGATCGCGCCACTGCACTCCAGCCTGGGCGACAAGCGGAAACTCCATCTCAAAAAAGAAAGGTGGAAGCAGGTGTTCGTTCTGGCTGCAATCTAACCAATTACAACTCACAGGTGGTGTGTAGGTTAAGGAATCTTTTGTGCCAGCCCAAGCTCCATGCTTGCCAGCTGAGTCAGGTCACAATGGCCCCAAAACCAATCACCTCAAGAACATATTTGACGTTCCCGTCTTCTGATGACGGAGTACACGGTTGCTAAACTTGCATTCCTTTGAGGGCAGTCTATCACATCAACCTCCAGTTGCTGACCACGTTATATAATGGAGAGGAAAGCACAGCACCTGGACACCAGGTGCCTCTGAGTGTGGCAGCCAACAGCATCCAAGGAGAGATGTCCTCTCGTTTCCATCAGAGGGAGAGTGCCCTTCATGGCTGCCATTTCCTGGAAACCTGCTGTGCGCCTGGCACTTTCATTCAACCTCAGACTCGGGCTGAGCTTTAGAAAGGTGCTGCTTCTGTCTCAGTACCAGCTCTTGCCTGGGTTTACTGTCTCCACTGTGAACACCAAGGAGACCCTTCTCTTCCATGTCAGAAGGGAGGTTGACAATTTACCTGGAAACTGAAGAACCACCCATCACTATGTCCACATTTTACCAAAGGCTCTGGGAACGTCCAGGAAATGTTATGAGCTGGGGCAGGTCATCAGATCTAGTCACCAGTTTGTCATCCTACTCCCAGGAAACCCGAAACTGTCTGGCACCCTAACCAAAGGCTGGCTGTGGCCATTTTTATCATCTGTTTAGGGCAGCTGTTTAAAATACAATCTCAACAAGGCCAGAGTTGCGAAATGTCAATATGATGTGCTAGAGATTTGTATTACAATACATTTCAATTTTCAGCTTCAGTAACAGGAAAAGTTTCTTCCTAAACATTAGAAATGAACTTGACCCACTCAGTGAGCCTCAACCCTGTATTTTTAATAAATCAGAAAGGCAGAAACAGGCATTCTTTCTGGCTACGATCCAGCTAGTTACAGCTAACAAATGGCTCACTTCCACCAGACCAGGGGCTACTGCAGGATCTGCCCAGCTGGCCAGTTTGATGGTTTCACTTTTGGAGGACGTGGGGCCATGCAGGGTTCTCCTCTCCCTTTTGGCAGCTCTCTCTTTAAGTTTCGAGTGGTGCTTGGCATCCTACAGGGATGTGGTGAGAGTTAAGAGAGAAATGGAAATTCCTTTTCTTTGAGAGAGAGTCTTGCTCTGTTGCCAGGCACCAGGCTGGAGTGCCGTGGCAGAATCGCGGCTCACTGCAATCTCTCCTCCTGGGTTCAAGCAATCCTCCTGCCTCAGCCTCTCAAGCAGCTGAGATTACAGGTACACACCACCACGCCCAGCTAATTTTTGTATTTTTTGGTAGAGATGGGATTTCGCCATGTTGGCCAGGATGGTCTTGATCTCTTGACCTCATGATCTGCCCGCCTCGGCCTCCCAAAGTGCTGGGATTACAGGCGTGAGCCACCGCGCCCGGCCTAGAAATGGAAATTCCTATGAGGTGCTAAAGCCAGCATCCCCTGGGATACGCCAAATAAGCCATCACATACTGGTCCACTTTTTGTGTTGGATATCACAGGGCCCTGGAAGTGGGCATGACTACTGACTTCTTAAAACTACTGAGTTTTCCCTTGAGTGCTGAAGGTGGTCTTTCTGCCAAAACAATGAGGTTTAAGTCAAATATGAAAACAGCTGAGTCAGGTGACATCACATCTTCTGATTCTAAGGTTGAAACAATTTCTAGGAGTTGGCAGGGCTGGAATTCACAGGACACAAGGTTCTAGTCCGTGAAGACTACAACTCTTACTGTTTGAGATATTTATTATTTTTAATGTTAAACCACAGCTCCGTATTTACTCCTTAAGTGTTTCCCCTCACCCTGGGAAGAAGCTTGTTGCCTTTTTTGGTTCTCCTCCTCTGCCAGCAGATCTGCACAAGACGTGTTTCTTCAATCCTTTCCACTTGTGAGACAAATCTCCATTAAAGTCTTAACAAATGCAACTGTCCCTTGTAGAGGAACTGAGCCTAGGAATGTGGCTTCTCTGCCCTGGCTCTGGCTGGTCGGAGCACTAGATGTTCTTGGATTTCCGCTCTTTTCTGGCCCTGGAGGCCATGAGGCTGAAGAAGAGCCCAGGAGCCAGAGTTCGAAGATAAATGGCCAAGGAAGGCAGCACATCAGCCAGGATCACATCTTTCTTCTTCTTCCCCACAGCAGCGAGAACGTCCTGGGCAACTTCCACAGGGCTTCGGCCCTGGGCTGTGGTCTTGTCCGTAACTAAAATAAACAAAAGAAAACACAGTAACTTGGAAGCAGAGGTCCCTCTTGGGGATCTGAGCTGACGTCGGCCATCAGGTCAGCCTGCTGCCTGTCCCACCACGAAGCTCTTACCAGAGCCAGGAAGCTGGTGGTGTGCCACCATCCCTGATGATTCCGTGCTCCAAGGAAATGAAGAACCATTTTGTGGTTGGATATGGGTCAGTGGGGGAAGCGAGAGGTGGGTAGGATGTGGAAACAAGGTAGACTGATGACCCCAGTCAGGGCTTGGAACCAAAGCGAGTCTGTCTGCCTGGTGGTCCACAGCAAAGGCACAGGGTGAGCCGGGTGAGCCCCTCACTCCGCATCTGAAAAGCAGCCTCCTGACCTGGGAAGCGTGTGCCTGTTAGAACAAGCAAAGACTAAGGGATGCTGTGCCACCTCATTTGTCTTGGGTAGGTTGGCTTCTGGGTGTCCAGACAAGGTGGTCAGGGACTATATGACCCCCATATGCATGACAAGCTCGCTAAGTCAAGAGCAGACAGATGGCCCTGTTCTTGATGTCAAGTATTAACTGGATGAGGCACAGGAAGAAATCCTTAATTTGTTTT
>NW_016107756.1:331467-336180 GCF_001604975.1 Cebus imitator | reverse complement strand
TCCTCCCACCTCAGCCTCCTAAATAGCTGGGACTATAAGCAGTGCCACCATGGTTGGCTAATTTTCGTACTTTTTGTTGAGGCAAGGTCTTGCAATATTGCCCAGACTGGTCTCAAACTCCTAGGCTGAAGTGATCCTCCTGACTTCACCTCCCGAAGTTCTGGGATTACAGGCGTGAGCCACAGTGCCCAGCCACATGAAACCACTCTGAAGTTGTCCAGATTGCCTGAGCTCCCTCACCAGTGTCTGTTCTCATTGTGTTTTTGTTAATACAGATAAACAGGAAGTTTTGGATTACAGCTTATTTTTAAGTGCTACAGAGATCATTTTTAAAGCGGTATCTTTTATGTATAAACAGGTAAAAAGCTGTACCGGGCCCCACGCCTCTGTATAGTTTCTGTTGTGGGGAAAACAAGACTTGCTGTGTGAGAGAGCAGCTGCTGCCAAGACACGGGCAGTTTGCTTCAGGTCTGGCTGGGCTGGGTGCAGGAGCATAAGGCCCCGGGCAGACACCACAGCGCAAACCCCAGGAGATCACATCAGGGAGGAGGACATGGCAGGACAGCACTGGAGGGTGAGCGGGCCCTGTTCCAAGCACGGGGAGGCAGCACCAGCTCCAAGGCCTCCGCTGTTCACGGCACAATGGTCTCTGCTTGGCCTGAGCCTGGGGCCCATGAGTGGTGACTGCAGGTCAGTTCTGCACTGTCTCCAAATGAGACGAGATGAAGGTGCTGAGACTGCCACCCTCAGCCTCACCCTGAAGACTGGCCCTGAATCAGTCATTTCTCAAGCTACGGGACAGAGGCAGACCATCAAACACCTTACACTTGCCGTGAGGTCAATTCACTCAACCCTGATACTAATACTCCTTGGACCACGGGATCTGTGAGTGGGTTAGTTGGAAGTCTGGTGGCATTTCAGTGTGGCAACTTCCTTTTAGCCCTTGAGTCCTGCCCACAGAGGTCCTGTTCTGAATGCTGCAATGGTTCAACCTAAGGGTGGGCCATGGTGAGGTAAACGAAGATTATTCACTAGTCCATGTCTGTAACCAACACCTCTGTCAAGCTTTGCCCCTTTAAAAGTTCTGTTCCAGATGAAAATGACCAAAGAATCACTGAGGTAAGAGCAGCATGTCTCACTGTGGCTGACCAACAGATTTTCTTTTTTTTTTTGAGACGGAGTTTCACTCATGTTACCCAGGCTGGAGTGCAATGGCGCGATCTCGGCTCACCGCAACCTCCGCCTCCTGGGTTCAGGCAATTCTCCTGCCTCAGCCTCCTGAGTAGCTGGGATTACAGGCACGCACCACCATGCCCAGCTAATGTTTTTTTTATTTTTAGTAGAGACGGGGTTTCACCATGTTGACCAGGATGGTCTCGATCTCTTGACCTCGTGATCCACCCGCCTCGGCCTCCCACAGTGCTGTGATGACAGGCTTGAGCCACCGTGCCCGGCCCAGATTTTCTTTTTTTGAAATAAAGTCTTGCTCCATCACCCAGGCTGGAGTGCAACGGCACAATCTCGGCTCACTGCAACCTCTGCCTCCCGGGTTCAAGCGATTTTCCTGTCTCGGCCTCCTGAATAGCTGGGATTACTGGCCTGCACCACCACGCCCAGCTAATTTTTGTATTTTTAGTAGAGACAGAGTTTCACCATGTTGGTCAGTGTGGTCTCGAACTCCTGACCTCACGATCCGCCCACCCCGGCCTCCCAAAGTGCTGTGATGACAGGCATGAGCCACTGTGCCTGGCCAACTGAGAGATTTTCATAGGAGAAAAGAGAAACCAGGCCTCACCTCCATACCTGGATCCATCCGCGGTGATGGCATTTACGGAGAGGTTGGTGTGGATGTAGCCAGGGCTGATGACGGTCACCTCAATTTCATACTGTTCCATCTCAGCACGCAGACAGTCAAAGAAGGCCTGGGTTGCATGCTTGGAGGCTGCGTCTACACATGTGGACGGAGAGGCAGATGAGTGAGTGGGCATGGCCTGGTGCCCAACTATTCACTACCATTCATGCTCTCTGCTTTTAAAACCTGGTTTTGTGATCAGGTCTGGTTATGTTGCCTAGGCTGGACTCCAACGCCTGAGCTCAAGTGATCCTCCCGCCTCAGCTGGGACTGCAGGCATGGCCCACTGAGCCCAGCTCGAAAACCTGGTTTTATAATTTAAGATTATAGTATTGTAACGATGTTCATTTCCTGACTTGGAGAAGTGTACTGTGCCCTTGTTCTCAGGAAACACACTGAAACAGGAATAAAGGAGCATTATGTCTCCAGTTTCAAATGATTCAGGAAAAAATTATACGCTATATACACACAGTTTTATATATATTATAAACTGTATACATGTATATACACGGAGAGAGAATATGATAATGGAAATTAGGTAAAAGGTTAACAGGGACTCTGCATGAAGGGAACATGGGAGTTATTTGTGCTGTTCCTGCAATTTTAAGTCTGAAGTTATTCCGAGTTAAAAGTTAAAAAAAAAAAAAAGAATGCCTACTGGGTAAAACATTCAAATAGTACATAGAAGCATATAGTACAAAAAACAAAAGTCCTCCTAGCTTCCAAATTCAACTCCCAGAGATAATCCGTGCTAACAGTATCCCAGGATTTTTGTTTAATTATCTTTTGTTGGTGGGCATGGTGGCTCACACCTGTAATCCCAGCGCTTTGGGAGGCTGAGGCGGGCTGATCACAAGGTCAGGAGTTTGAGACCAACCTGACCGACATGTTGAAACTCCATCTCTACTAAAAACACAAAAATTAGCAGGGTGTGGTGGTAGGCACCTATAATCCCAGCTACTCAGGAGGCTGAGGCAGGAGAATCGCTTGAACCCAGGAGGCAGAGGTTGCAGTGAGCCGAGATCGTGCCTTTGCACTCCAGCCCGGGTGACAGAACAAGACTCTGTCTCAAAATAATAATAATAATAATTATGTTTTGTTTCTTCAGAGAAGGCATCTTCTCTGTCACCCGGACTAGAGTGGAGCTATGATCGTAGGATCATAGGTGGTTGCAGCCTTGACCTCCTGGCCTCAAGCAATCCTCTCACATCAGCCTCCCAAAGTGCTGGGATTACAGGAGTAAGCCACCATGCCCAGTGATCTTTTTTTTAAGACAATCTTGCTCTGTCACCCAGGTGATCTCGGCTCATTGCAATGTCCGCCTCCTGGGTTTAAGCAATTCTCTGTCTCAGCCTCCTGAGTAGCTGGGATTATAGGTACACATCACCACGCCTGGCTTTTTTTTTTTTTAATATTTATATTTATATTTTTAGTAGAGACAGTGTCTCACCATCTTGGCCAGGCTGGTCTTGAACTCATGACCTCATGATCCACCTGCCTCGGCCTCCCAAAGTACTGGGATTATAGGCGTAAGCCACTGGGCCTGGCCAATTTATTTTTTTATATATCCTACATCTATCCATGTGATTTTATACATTTTATGTAAACCATATATATGTATATGTGTATATACATATGTGTGTGTGTATATAAATACAGAAATGAGCTCTTACCTATTCTACTGTTCCTGCAAGTAGCCTTCTTTACTTGGTGGCAGGTAGGACAGCTCCCATGCTAGCCCTGCAGACCTGCCATGTAGCTGTGGCTGCCTAGTCCTCCTGTGAGTTATCAGGTGACAGAGGGGGGTGCCATGAGTAGGCCTTCATGGGTGTATAAAATCCAAGCCTGCCTTCTTATATATCTCATTCTGACAAATATCCAGGCAGTGGCTTTTCATCTACAAGAGCTATAGAGCTTACTTGACCTGCAAGAAACAGAGCTGTGTCTGCTCTGGAGGTAAGGGCTTCACAACCCAGTAAAAGGTGCTCTGAATGGGAACACAGTGACCCTATAATGACATTCCGGGAAACATACCAGCATCTCCACAGTAAATCACAGTTTCCTCCAATTCAGATTTCTAAATGTTTTAGCCTTAGGAAAGAAGGGGCATCCGTCAGCTAAGGAAACAGGAAGGGAGAAAGCAAGGAAGTGTCACAGCAAGTCACAGGAGGCAGTTCAGCAGTGTCTCTGAGCTTGCTGCACTGCCTTGCTGGGCCTGCTCCGTTGGTTTGGGGCACAGTTGCTGGGGCTGGATGCGTTGGCTGTGGGTGGATGGAGGACTGCTCCTATCAGCCATGATTCCAAGAGTACAGCCCAGGCTTGCGGACAAGAGAGTGGGTTATCCTGTAGGTACCCAAAATAGACTGCTACCCTCTCACAGCTGGTCTCCCCAGAGCTCTCAGACTGTGAGTTCTCAGCCAGGCTGTGCTGACCTCGCCACTGTTCACATCACTCACCCTGCCAGTGTGAGGCCCAGTACTAAGCACACTGCGTGGATGATGTGACGTGGTTTTCACTTTAGCAGTGTGAGAGAGAGAATGCTCTTCTCCCCATTTTGTAGGTGAGAAAGCCGCTACTAATTTGGGTTAACCAACTTGCCCAAGAGGCACTCCATATTTAGTCTGGTCATTACAAAGCTGAATATGGAGACCAACCATTGCATGCCTTACTGCAGTCAGCAGGCCGACTGGACAACAAAAATCAGTGGTATTGGCCGGGCGCGGTGGCTCAAGCCTGTAATCCCAGCACTTTGGGAGGCCGAGGCGGGTGGATCACGAGGTCAAGAGATCGAGACCATGCTGGTCAACATGGTGAAACCCCGTCTCTACTAAAAATACAAAAAATTAGCTGGGCATGGTGGC
>NW_016107756.1:309082-331167 GCF_001604975.1 Cebus imitator | reverse complement strand
AAAAAAAAAAAAAAAAAATCAGTGGTATTATTATAAATCAAAGTAAAACTTGAAGATAACTTAGTATAAGGAACTTCAGCTGGGCACAGTTGCTCATGCCTGTAATCCCAACACTTTGGAAGGCTGAGGTGGGCGGATCACTTGAAGTCAGGAGTTTGAGACCAGCCTGGCCAACATGGTGAAACCCCATCTCTACTGAAAATACAGAAGTTAGCTGGGCGTCGTGGTGTGCATGTAATCTCAGCTACTCAGGAGGCTAAGGCGGGAGAATTGCTTGAACCTGGAAGGCGGAGGTTGCAATGAGCCAAGATTGCAGCACTGCACTCCAGCCTGGGAGACAAGAGCGAAACTCTGTCTCAAAAAAACCAAAAGAAAACTCTTATGTCCTTTACCCTGATTTACCTATTATTAACATTTTAACTCATTTGCTTTGTCATTTCTGATTCCATATGTATTTTTCCTGAACCATTTGAAAAGCCTTAGATGGCTGTCCTTTCCAAAGTTGAAATAGAATATTAACAAACGGAGAAATAATGTATGTACAAGCATGTATGATGATTGTAAATTTCACTAATATGTGAGGAAACAGGATCAGAATAGTTAAGTAATGTGTTGAAGAAAATGCAACCAGAACCAAAAGGTAGGGCCGGGATTCAGATCTTGGAAGAAAGAATAAACTGTGTTACACTCCCAGTTCACTGCTGGCCCTACCGTGTCACGGAACTGGATGCTTGCGGCTGCCCTTGGAAAGTGCTACAGCAGCTCAGCTTTCCCTGCCTTTGCTGACCAGGCTGGGCCTAGCCCTTGGGTGGCGGAGAGGAGATGAGGCTGGTATAGGTAGTATTTCCTTTCAGGAGGTAATGCAAAGAAAGGACAGTATGTGTAATTACCTTAAAGCCCTTTTTATGGAAACCTGAGTGCCCAGAGATAAAAATATTTGAGAATGTTCTATATAGCACCACTGCTAATGGTCAAAGACTGAGGTGGAAAAAAAATGCTCAAGTGTCTAGAAAAATGGCCAAATCAATTATGGCACACTCATTCAATGAATTACTCTGTATCCACATGAAAGGATGAGGTAAACCCATATATGCTGATGCAGAAAGACTCACCGTTAAGTGGGACTGACAAACCGCAAAGCACTATGAATAATGCCAGCCTATTTTTGCTTATTTGAATTATATGTAGAAAAAAATGTGGAGGCATATGTCCCAAAGTGATGGCATGATTATATCTGTGGGACAATCATAACAATAAGAGTGGCTAGCTCATGCCTAGTGCTTAGTGCCCAGGGCAGCTCCATGCACCGCACCCACGGCAGTCCTCTGGGCTGAGGCTGAGGCTGAGGCTGTGTCCATTTACACCTGAGGGCGGGGCACAGAGAAGTAGAGACACTTGCCCAAGGTCACAGAAGAGACAGAAAATGGAGCCGGAATTTGAACCCAGGCCTGTGGCTCTGGAGAACACATTCTAAAGTGGCTTTGCACTCTGGATAGTTAATTTCTACAATGTCTAAATTCTGAATAGTAAATGTGTTATTTTTATAGTCAGGAGAAAACAATAAAGCATTTTGTGGAAGAGAGAAGTACTCACATGCTGATCGAAAAGGAATGCTGATCTTGCCCTGGATGCTGCTGATGGCGACAATGTGGCCTTGCCTCCTCTTGATCATGGACGGCAGGAGCGCTGAGGACAGAGGCAGGGGCTTAGGCAAGTACCCTAACTTCCAGTCATTAGTCAGAGTGAGGGAGAATGGTGAAAACCCCTTAGGGTGAAGGACTATCTGGGAACTCCTAGCCTCCTATGCCCCACAGAGTGCCAGCAGGCCAGCAGGAGGGAGGAGAGAGGCAAGGAAACAAGGACGGAGGTCACTAGAGATGGGTAGCTCAGTTCCCTTTTCCTGCTGGAGCCTCTCCCCAGATTGAAATCCGTGGTGGGATATAACAATTTCCCACCTTGTAGGGCTTTGCAGGCACCATGAAAAAGACATGTAGGTAGGCAGGGCGCAGTGGCTCAAGCCTGTAATCCCAGCACTTTGGGAGGCCGAGGCGGGTGGATCACGAGGTCAAGAGATCGAGACCATCCTGGTCAACATGGTGAAACCCCGTCTCTACTAAAAATACAAAAAATTAGCTGGGCATGGTGGTGCGTGCCTGTAATCTCAGCTACTCAGGAGGCTGAGGCAGGAGAATTGCCTGAACCCAGGAGGCGGAGGTTGCGGTGAGCTGAGATCGCGCCATTGCACTCCAGCCTGGGTAACATGAGTGAAACTCCGTCTCAAAAAAAAAAAAAAAAAAGACATGTAGGTAAGGCTGCACCAATGAGGCTGTCACAAAGGAAAACATCTTGACTAGAAACTATAAAGCAGATACCAAAACTGTTAACAATAACACCCACTCCAGGGCAATAGAGAGGATGGAGACAGGGAACGTTTCGCTGAAAAGGATCCACGTGAAGTAAAAAGAATTGGCAACATATCACTTGTGACTGCTGGTTTCTCAAAACTGTTACCTTTCGTTAGAGCAACTGGGCCAAAGTAGTTTGTCTCCATGACCCTCTTGTCCACATCCACTGTGGTGTCCATGATGGTACCACGGTAGCTGATCCCAGCATTATTGACAAGTATGTCCACACAGCCAAAGCACTGCAGGATCTCGGCTGCTGCTGCAACTATGGCCCCAGGGTCCATGAGGTCGAAGGTCACCATGTAAGGCTTGTGTGTCTGCACCTGGTCAAATACAACAGACACCAAATTCACTTTCTGAGTGACAGGCCATCTGAGGTATGTACAGATGTATGTAACTACAGATCACTAAGGCTCAAAACAATAATGAACTTTATACTTTAAGGAACTAGAAAAAGAACAGCAAACTAAACCCAAAACCAGCAGAGGAAGAAAATATTATAATAAAGACTAAAGCACAGATAAACAATATGGAAAAGCAGCAAAAATCAATGAAACCAAAAGCTAGTTCTCAGAAAATATCAACAAAATTGAGAAAGCATTCACTAGACTGACAAGGAAAAAACAGAGAAGACACAAATAACCAAAATCACAATGAAGGTGGGACCGCTGACTTTACGGAAATGACAAGAGATGATAAAAAAGATTATAAGAGATTATAAAAAATGATTATAAAAGAATACTGTGAACATTATTTGCCAACAAGTTAGAAAAACTAGAATAAATGGATAAATCTCTTGAGAAACACAAATTACCTAAACTGACTCAAGAAGAAATATAAAATCTCAGGAGACTTATAACGGATAAAGAGATTGGATCAGTAATCAAAAACCTTCCAGCAAAGAAAAGTCCTGGACTGGATGGCTTACTGGTGAATTCTGCCAAACATTTAAAGGATAATTAACACCATTCCTTCTCGTACTCTTCTAGAAAACGAGAAGGAGAAAACACTTCTTAATTCACTCTGAGGCCAGCATTACTTTGATACTAAAGCCAGATTAAAGATATCACAATAAAATTATAGAGTAGTATCTCTCGTGAACATAGATGCAAAAATCTTCAACAAAATACCAGTAAATTGAATTTAACAGCATATTAAAAAATTATTCACCATGACCAAGTGGGATTTATCCTAGGAATGCAAGCAAGGTTGGTTCAACATAGGAAAATCAGTCATGGTCAGGTGCAGTGGCTCATGCCTGTAATCCCCAGCACTTGGGGAGGCTGAAGTGGGAGGCTTGCTTGAGCCCAGGAGTTCGAGGCCAGCCTGGGCAACATAGCAATACCCTGTCTCTTTAAAAAGTAAATTAAAAAAAAAAAGAAAATTGATCATTATAATACACCACATTAACAGAATGAAGAAAAAAAACCCACTTGAGCATCTCAAGTAATGCAGAAAAGAGATCTGACAAAATCAAATACCTTTTCAAGGTAAACATACTCAATAAACTAGGGATAGACCAAAAATTCCGCAACACAGCAAAGGATGTTTATGAAAAACCCACTGATAACATACTCAGTGGAAAGAGATGGAAAGCCTTCCTCTAAGATCAGGAACAATGCAAGGATGCCTGCATTCACAATGGCTGCTCAACATTATACTGGAAGTGCTAACCAGAACAATTAGACAAGAAAAAAAAGAGACCCAATTTGGAAAGGAAAAAGTAAAACTATCTCTGTTTGCAGATGGCATGATTCTATATATACGGAATTCCAACAAATCCACAAAAGCTAAAGGGTTAATTAACAAACTGAGCAAAGTGGCAGGGTACAAGAACAACATCCAAAAATCAGCTGTGTTTCCATACACAAACAATAATAATCTGAAAAGGAAATCAGGAAAGCAATTCCATTTACAATAGCAGTTAAAAAAATTAAATATGCTAAGGTTTGAATGTGTCTTCCAAAACCCATGTGTTAGAAACTGAATCCCCAATGCAATAGTATTGAGAGGTGGGAACTTCATGAACGGATTAATGTGTCATTGTGGGAGTGGCTCCCTTATCAAAGGATAAAATTCAGCCCCTTTCCCTCTCTCTCACCCATGTGATGCCTTCCTACATGTTATGACGTGGTAAGAAGGCCCCTGCCAGACACCAGACCCTCACCAGATGCTGGCCCCTCAAACTTGGATTTCTCAGCCTCCAGACTTTGATAAATAGATCTCTTTAATAATTACTCAGTGCTGGCACTCTGGGAGGCCAAGGTGGATAAATCAATTGAGGCCTGGAGTTTGAGACCAGCCTGGGAAACATAGCAAGACCCTGTCCCTACAAAAAAATAAAAATTAACCCAGCACAGTGGCCTGTGCCTGTAGTCCCAGCTACTCAGGAGGCTGAGGCAGAGGACTGTTTGAGCCTGGGATTTTCAGGCTGCATCAAGCCAGGATCACACTACTGCACTCTAGCCTAGGTGACAGAGCAAGACTATGTCTCTAAAAAATAATTAATAATAATAAAATAAAAATAAAAATTACCCAGTCTCTGATATGCTGTTACAGCAGCATAAAACAGGCCAAGAAAAATACTTGGCAATAAATCTAAGCAGGTGAAAGGCTGTACACTGAAGACTATAAACAATGCTGGCGGAAATTAAAGAAGATAGAAGTTCATGGAAAGACACCCTGCATTAACGGAATGAAGACTGTTAATGTCAGAGTACTACCCAAAGTGACCAACAGATTTGATGTTATTCCTGCCAAAATCCCACGGGCAGCTTTTTGCAGAAATAGAAAAAATAATCCTAAAATTCATATGGGAATATGGTGGGCCCTGAATAGCCAAAACACTCCAGAAAAAGGACAGTTGGAGGACCTCAAAACTTACACAAATCTACAGCAATTAAAACGGTATAGGTCCTTCTCCCCGCCCCCGCCACACCCCGCCCCGCTTCCTGCCCTCATGCTCCACCGCTAAGGGGGAGAAAAACCAGTAGGATAGACATATAGACCAACTGAATAGAACAAAGAACCTAGAAATACACACTTCAAATATGTCATCAATTGATCTTTGTAAGGATGCCCATTCAATGAGGAAAGGACAGTCTTCAACAAGTGGTGCTGGGAAAAGCAGATAACCACATGCAAAAGGATGACACTGGACTCTTAGCTAATAACATATGCAAAAATTACCTCAAGTGGATCAATCACCTAAAATGTGAGATTTAAAACTATAAAACTTATAGAAGAAAACACTGGAGGAAATCTTCACGATGTTGGACTTGGCAACAGCCTCATGGATATGACACCAAAAGCAAAGGCAAAGAAAAGAAAAAAAGCACAAATTCATCAAAATTAAAGGCTTCTGTGCACCAGAGTACTAAGAAAATGAAATGATACTGAATGGGAGAAAATATTTGCAAATCACATATCTTTAAGGGATTAATATCCAGAATACATAAAGAACTCCTAAACTCAACAACAACAAACAACAACCTGATTTTAAAAGCAGGCAAAGGACCTGAACAGACATTTCTGTTTTTTGAGACAGATTCTCACTCTGTCCCTCAGGCTGGAGTGCGACTGGGCCAATCTCGGCTCACTGTAGCCTCCACATCTGGGGTTCAAGCGATTCTGCTGCCTCAGCCTTCTAAGTAGCTGGGACTACAGGCGTGCACCAACACACCTAGCTAATTTTTTCATTTTTTGGTAGGGGCGGAGTTTGGTCATGTTGGCCAGGCTGGTCTCGAACTTCTGGAAGTGATCCACTTGCTTCGGCCTCCCAGAGTGCTGCAATTACAGGCGTGAGCCACCGTGCCCGGCCCTGAATAAATACTTCTCCAAAGATTTATAAATGATCAATAAGCACATGAAAAGATGCTCAACATCATTTTTAATTAGGGAAATACAAATCAAAACCACAGTGAGGAGGCTGAGGTGAGAGGATCACTTGAGGCCACAAGTCTAAGACCAATCTGGGCAACATGGTGAGACCCTGTCTCTATATAAAATTCAAAAAAAAAAATTAGCCGGGTGTGGTGGCACACGCCTATAGTCCTAGCTACTCAAGAGGCTGACGTGGGAGATCACCTGAGCCCAGGAGTTCAAGGCTACAGTGAGCTATCACTGTGCCACTGCACTCTAGCCTGGGTGACAGAGCAAGATGCTGTTTAAGAAAAGAAAACGCTTTCTGCCCGTGGACGCCGCCGAAGAAGCATCGTTAAAGTCTCTCTTCTCCCTGTGATCATGTCTAAGTCAGAGTCTCCTAAAGAGCCAGAACAGCTGAGGAAGCTCTTCATTGGAGGGTTGAGCTTTGAAACAACCGATGAGAGCCTGAGGAGCCATTTTGAGCAATGGGGAATGCTCATGGACTATCTGGTAATGAGAGGTCCAAACACCAAGCGCTCCAGGGGCTTTGGGTTCGTCACGTATGCAACTGTGGAGGAAGTGGATGCAGCCATGAAGGCAAGGCCACACAAAGTGGATGGAAGAGTTGTGGAACCAAAGAGAGCTGTCTCAAGAGAAGATTCTCAAAGACCAGGTGCCCACTTAACTGTGAAAAAAATATTTGTTGGTGGCATTAAAGAAGACACTGAAGAACATCACCTGAGAGATTATTTTGAACAGTATGGAAAAATTGAAGTGATTGAAATCATGACTGACAGAGGCAGTGGCAAGAAAAGGGGCTTTGCCTTTGTAACCTTTGATGACCATGACTCCGTGGATAAGACTGTCATTCAGAAATACCATACTGTGAATGGCCACAACTGTGAAGTTAGGAAAGCCCTGTCAAAGCAAGAGATGGCTAGTGCTTCATCCAGCCAAAGAGGTCGAAGTGGTTCTGGAAACTTTGGTGGTGGTCATGGAGGTGGTTTCGGTGGGAATGACAACTTTGGTCGTGGAGGAAACTTCAGTGGTCACGGTGGCTTTGGTGGCAGCCGTGGTGGTGGTGGATATGGTGGCAGTGGGGACGGCTATAATGGATTTGGTAATGATGGAGGCAATTTTGGAGGTGGTGGAAGCTACAATGATTTTGGCAGTTACAACAATCAGTCTTCAAATTTTGGACCCATGAAGGGAGGAAACTTTGGAGGCAGAAGCTCTGGCCCCTATGGTGGTGGCAGCCAATACTTTGCCAAACCACGAAACCAAGGTGGCTATGGCGGTTCCAGTAGCAGCAGTAGCTGTGGCAGTGGCAGAAGATTTTAATTAGGAAACAAAGCTTAGAAGGAGAGGAGAGCCAGAGAAGTGACAGGGAAGCTACAGGTTACAACAGATTTGTGAACTCAGCCAAGCACAGTGGTGGCAGGGCCTAGCTGCTACAAAGAAGACATAATTTAGACAAATACTCATGTGTATGGGCAAAAAACTCGAGGACTGTACTTGTGACTAATTGTATAACAGGTTATTTTAGTTTCTGTTCTGTGGAAAGTGTAAAGCATTCCAACAAAGGGTTTTAATGTAGATTTTTTTTCTTTTTCTTTTTTTTGCACCCATGCTGTTGATTGCTAAATGTCTGATCATGACGCTGAATAAATGTCTTTTTTTAAAAAAAAAAAAAAAAAGAAAAGAAAAGAAAAAACAAGGCCTGGTGTGGTGGCTCACGCCTGTAATCCCAGCACTGTGGGAGGCCGAGGCGGGTGGATCACGAGGTCAAGAGATCGAGACCATCCTGGTCAACATGGTGAAACCCCGTCTCTACTAAAACTACAAAAAATTAGCTGGGCGTGGTGGCGCGTGCCTGTAATCCCAGCTACTCAGGAGGCTGAGGCAGGAGAATTGCTTGAACCCGGGAGGCAGAGGTTGCAGTGAGCCAAGATCGTGCCATTGCACTCCAGCCTGGGCGAGCAAGATTCCATTTCAAAAAAAAAAAAAAAACTTTTAAAGTCATCACCAACCCCCATTCCCACCCAATGAGTAGAGCTTAGCCAGGTAAAACAAAAGGGAGAACAAGAGAGAACCTTCTAAACTCACAGTGCTAGCCAGCAGGGGCACTGGGATGTAAACCACTGGACAGTTCTCCCTCCCCATGCAAAGGGCCCAGTTTGCTGTAGAGACCTGCCGCCTTCCCTGGGACAGTGTGACACATGGAAGTCCTGCAGCTCAGCAGTCCAGGAGTGGGCCACCACCTCCTCAGTGCCTAAAGAAGATGGCCTGCACTCCTTCCCCATGGAAAGCACACCCCTAGCTCACCTTCGTGGCATGAGAAGCAGTGAGTTCTCTTATGAGCTCTTCCAGGGCCTCACCATTCCGGCCACAGAGCACCAGCTTAGCACCCGCAGCATAGAAGACCTTTGCACATTCTAAGGGAAGAGAAAAGAGCGTTAACAGCCATTCTTCCCCAGTGCCGCTCAGTTCAAATTCACCCAGTGTTGCCGTCTGCTGTTTCACAACCTTGACGTGTCTATGTTGGCCCCTGCTGTGTGGCCCAGCATGAAGCTGGGAGCTAGGGCCCAGTGCAGGGCTCATATCCAATGCTACAGACATCCACATGGCAAAGAGAAAGGAAGGCTGAGATGGACAGATGTGTTAAGTACCACACTCAGAACACCCCATGATACTTCTGTTCACCTGGATCAGCTGTGAGCATCACCCATCTTCACAGCCGAGGGAGCTCAGCGTCACTCAGGCAGGGGCTTGTCCTGACAGGCAAGGACAGTTAGGGCCAGCTATTATGGTGCCGTGCCCTGCCAAGGCTGTGTGGTGGCACTACCCAGGCACAGCTCTCCTGGAAATACATGGTCCTGTAGAAAGGCTGGGGCAGAGGACTGAGGCCTTTCCAAGGTCTGATGGGCTGTTTCCCAGGAAGTCCTTGAGGCAGAGGGAGCAGAGTGCTTGAGGGGCCACAGGCAGATGGGGCTGGGACAGAAGGTCTAACAGCCTCACTGGCTACAGAGGGGTCAAGTCAGTGCATGGGAGTGCCTGCCACACGGAGGACCATGAAGGGTGCCTGCCTTTGAAAAGGCTCAGTCCCACCAGGCAGGAGGGAGTGGGGACACTGGAAGAAAGCAGACTCTACGGAGCCCACCGCACTCCTCCAGGTGACAACTGATGAGGACTTCAAGTAAGACCACAGCAGGCACAGTCCGAAGCTAGTCAGACACGTGCTCCATATTGTTTTGGTGGCAAGAAACAGAAACTAAACTCACACTGGGGTAAAGCAAAAAGAGAATTTGCCAGAGGGATTGTGGGGTATCTCAAGAATGGAGAGGAGAGCCGCAGGGCCGAAACCTAGGAGGGACCTAAGTGCTGGCTGCAGGGGCGCTCTCACGTGTGGGCGGGCCCCAGAGCTCACATCCACACGACGCCCCTGCCGCACAGTTTGTCTTGTCTCTTCCCATCCAGCCCTGATACAATCCCAAGGAAGGCTGTGATCTGCCTTGAATGGGGGCCCCAGAAGAGTCACAGGTTAATTCTCCCGTGGCTAAGCAGGAGGGCCCGACAAAAAAAAACCCAGGACGCAGGAGGGTAAACCCTCAGAACCGGGGGTGGAGGACTACCCTGTGGGGAGTCAGGAAGGAAACAGTGATGGGAGGAGAGGAGGCAGAGGGTGATGCTGCCACTTCTTGCTGAGCCTTCCCTGCAGCATATCCTATATAAATAAATAGTGCCCTGAAAATGTGCATACAGCTTATGAAAAGCAGCAGCCCAGCAGCCAAGAGAATGGACTTGAGCTAGACTTGAGCTCCGGTAAGTTAGAACCTCTGTGTTTCTGACTTTCCTCTTATTTAGGATGCTTTTCATCTATCAAGCACTGTGGTAAGAGATTACCTACCTTAGCTCATTCGGTCCCTGGGCGTGTGGCTGTGGGACCGAATGAGCTAAGGTAGGTACTCTCCTACTGCAATGCTCCCTAGATAAACAGCACTACCGCAGGGTCAAGTGTCGTTTTTGTATTTCTATTTATCAAAAATTTTTTTTCTAGAGACAGGGTTTTGCTCTGTTGCTCAGGCTGGAGTGCGGTGGCACAAGTTCACTGCAGCCTCGAACTCCTGGGTTCAAGTGATCCTTCCACCTCAGCCTCCAGAGTAGGTGGGGCCATAGATACTCACCACCATGACTGGCTAATTTTTGTGTTTTTGTAGAGATGGGGATTTTGCCATGTTGCCCAGGCTAGTGTCAAATTCCTGAGCTCAAGCGATCCTCCTGCCTGGGCCTCCCAAATTGCTGGGATTACAGGTGTGAGCCACTGCACCCAGCCACATGTTGGTTTAGAGGCACTCCTGTCCTCATCTGAGGTATAGTCTCCCTCAAATGCTCACCAGCAGATCCATACAGGATACCTCGGCCCCTGACCTGACACCAAGTGAGCCACCGACTTGGTTCCAGACCAAATCTTAGAAGCCCACGTGACCAGGTGGTGCCCTAGCTCCCAGTTCATGGACGGGAATGGCCTTTGCAGGCTAGTTCCATCTCAGGGAGCCAGATGGTGAGGGGCCAATGCTGCGGGGTCAGAAAATCAGGACTGCCATCTAGCTCCTCAGCTGGGAAGGAAGGAAAGGTCAGAGGGGCAGGCAGTGGGTACTGAATAGCCCTTCCCTTAAAGAAGTGTCAAACTTCCTTAAAGCTAGATGGGCTCAAAACAGGGGAGGAGAGGAAACTCCAGTGTCCTTCAGCACCAGGAGTCCTAAGAGGCCTGAGGGGAGGCTCCCTGATGTCTGTCTCATGGTGTAAAGCCTCCCTGTGGTTCACAGCTCCTCATTCAGCTCCCCACACGGCACTGGCTCACCCAGGTGCCTCTCCACAGACCTGACAGTCTTTGGGAAAGAGGTGCTAAGCAATCTCAATCTAGACACACCATCTTCTTTGAAGGACATGAGGCTGCTGTGTTCATTGGCTCATCCCGACAAAATGTGGAAGCTCAGAGAGGGCACCCTGGGTACTGAGGGCTGGTCCCAGCGCTCCAGCCCCACCTGCCCTGGTGCACTTCTCAGCAGAGCAGCAAAGTCCCCACAGTAAGGAGGGGGGTGGTGGCTGCACTCCAAGCCAGATGCCCGCATTCCTGAGGCTAAAACTGCTCATCCGGTTTAGAAATCATTCCCAAAGGTTAGGAACGTTCGGCCCTCCTTGCTTCCTCACCCCATTTTGTCTTGTCCTGACCAATGCATAGGACATTTGTGAGGGCCACCAAAGGGTGCAGATACAGAACCAAAGGTGGGAGGCCCACAGGAGTCTGAACAACTTTGGGAAGATGACTGCCTCAATTCTGCTTGAGTTTTGCTTCCTAGCAAAGCTAAAAAGAGAGGAAATGAAAGTTTGTGTAGGGAGTGACAGAAATGAAAACAACAGGTTGGAAGGATTCCATTTTCATTTCTTGAAAAAGTTGATACTGGAAGGTAGGAGGGTCCAAGGAGAAAGGAGAACAACTCCAAGGTACCGTATGTGAAGGGCTGTGGGTGACTGCCCAGTGCCACCGGCACGCCTGGCTGGAAATCAAGAGAGCTGTGCACAGCCATGTGGCTAAAGCTGGAGGAAGCAGGCATCCAGAACGTTCTGTTCCTTTAGTCAGTGGTCCCACTATTCTACAAGGACAAGCTCAAGAAGCTTAAATACAAAACAGGAGACAAGATAGGATAGATATGAAAACTGAAGACTCATTGCATAGCTCCAAACCTTCTGGGTGGCTGCACAGCAGGCAGAGCCACTGAGGACAGCATATAGCTCTGCCTCCTCAAAGTAGTAAGGGAACGGCAGCGCATCCTTGGCGACATCAACCGTGGCTGTACTTGACATGGCCAGTTAAGAATCTGCCCTACTTTATCTGGAGGGAGGGACTCTTCTTCCCAAGAAGTTAAGTGGGGCAGAATATAAGCGGTGACAGGAACTCAGGAAAGGCCTGACATCTTATGATACATAGACAGGCCTGGTGACCTCTGTGACATTTTCTGTTCCCTTCATAATCTTGGTGTCGGGAGAGGAGATGCAGAATGAAGATGACAGCATTTTTCTCAAACATCCACGGATGGGAGCACCTGTGACGCAGAGCTCCACCTCTGCCATCTCTCAAATGCTCTTCAAGGACTTTCACAAAATGCTTTTCTTTGAGCTCAAGAGAAGTGGCTGCTGACCACTCTATATATAGTAACTGAGTAAGGTCAGAGGACCGATGATGGCAAAGGGCCTGTGGACAGCTGTCCCTGCAAAGGTCTGGATATCCAATGACAGACATGGTGTTCACCCATGGAGACCTCACCTAACATCCACAGTGGTGCATAAATGATTCCATACTCCCTAAAGCCTTCTGAGGCCACCCCTGGCCAACTGCAAGTCAGTTCCACTACAAAGGCCCATCTGCTCCTCTATGTTCATGCAGGACCCAACTGTTTATGGGTCCTTGTGCGACCATGCTGCTCCCACCTCTGGGCCCATCTGGAATGTCCTGTCTCCCAGCCCACCTTTCCTTTTACCTGGCCATCTTCCCTGCTGAAGCTTTAAGACTGTGAGTTCTAGACAGAGAGATGTGGGTTTGACTCTTGGTTTTGCACCTTCTGGCTGGAAGTCCTAGTCATTCCTTCTCTGAATCTTAGCTACGAGAAGTCAATGAGATAATGCATGTAAAAATGCTTAGCACCACCCAGCACATTTACATGTGCCTTGACCCCAGCAGGCTGGTTTGGGAGCACACGTTACTGCAATGGCAATATACAGAGAAAAGTCCTTGCCTTTCTCCTTACAACAGTTGACGGTGACATCCTTAAAGGAAGGGACCCTGTCTTTCACACGTTGGTCCTAGCACCTGGCCCACAGCCTCCCACTTAGCAGGTGATCCATCAGCTCCAGCTGAGCTATCAGCAACCAGAAGATGCAGCAGCGGGTGGGGTCACCACAATTCAGGGGACTCCTCAGCCTTCTTCCATGGAACTCCTCAGCCTTCTTCCATGGAACTCAGCGTGAGTATGGATGGCAGATGGTGTGGCGTGTGCATGTGCAATGTGCCAAGTCAATATACGTGTGTGGCAGGAAAACAGCAGAGCTCTGTAACACATAGCCTTCCAGAAATGGGAGAAGGGGAAGCCCAGATTTTGACACTCCAAGCCAGTGTCCGGGAATATCATTCCTGAGACTTAGAAGCTCATGGTATTCACTGGGTTGCAATGCACCTAGAGTGGGACCCTGGAATGGCTGAGGTGCCATTTATCCTGTCTCGGGCCTTGCTGAGACCATACTGAGGGTACAGTCAGGGGCCTGGCACTGGGATGGCAAGGCTCACAGTGTGCATCAAAGCTATGAACTGGAGGTCCCCGCTGAATCCAAGAAAAGACATGTTTTATTTGGTCCTCATAGAGGTAAAAACATGTTTTTAATTAGCTGTCCCTATTTGGAAATGGGGAGATTTCACATAAAATTCCTACCTCGGCAAGCAACTGGGGCTGAGCAGAGCTGCCCTGCGAGGGGTATGCATCCCATCCCACCCCCCAGGGCCAGGCTGCTTTGCTCACTCTTGCCTCCCACCCTGATGCTGAGTCATTTCTTAATGTGCTTTGGCACCTGCTTTTCCCACTTGGACCAAGGACAGTGCCATCCAGCCCCCTTCCCTTATCTGCACTTCCTGCTGCCGCTTCGGGCCTTTGTGGTGGTGATCCCTGTGTGGCTGGGAAGCTCCTGATCCCTGCTGACTTCTCCCCACCCCCTGGCAGCACTGCCTCCAGGACCTACCTCTGCCCAGCCCTGAGGTGGCGCCTGTGATCACCACCACAGCGTTCCGCACATAGGCCTTCCCGCGCACCCACTGCAGCAGCCGGAAGAGGCCGAAGACGCCCAGGCAGCCGAACAGCAGGGGCAGGACGGCTGTGGAGGTGATGAAGTCCATGGCCCTCACCTTCAGCAGACTCTTCCTGGAAGAACCAAAAGCAAACACACCAGTAACAAAGTAGCAGAGCTCAGGGGACTTGCCTAGGCTCTTCCTCTCATCTGATAGGAATCCCAGATCTTTCTCTATGGACTCCAGCTCTAAGCCCCGGCAAGTATTGTCCCAGGCCCTACACCCTTGGCTGACTGTTCAGCATTGCGGAACTTCCTCCTCTCACTCAGTACTGACAAGAGCAGACAGAAAAGCCACAGGCCTTGTGCTGCCCCTCAGGGAACAAGCGGAGATTGCCATTCAGCCTAGGACGCGGTCACCCACAGTGTTAACAGGAAAAGGTCACGTGTCAGTACTCACCTTCTCTCCTTTGGAAACCTGCGTTGGCCTTACCTCAAATAACGCCTGTTTTCAGTCTCTGAATATTTGTGAAACTAGAAAGGGTTTTTTAAAGGAAAGGAAAAAGAAATTGTACCAGTCCTACCCTCTTCAGAGTAGACCCTGAGAGGATGGATGTTTCTGGGTGGGGCAGCCCCTCCACTGTTACTGTGAGGGCCACAGATGGACTTCTGACCGCAGGCCTCACAGACGCCCAAAGGGATTCGTTGCAGGGCCCTGTGCCAAGCACCAGCATGGGCTCCAGCCAGGGAGTGTGCTGCCCCGCTGTGCCTGTGGCGTGTTCCCGCCCAGCATTCCACATTGAGCCATGGTTGGCCAGGTGAAACCCGGAGGCTGTATGAGTGTGTGTGTAACAGTGTGCAGCTGATTCTCGGGAAATATGTGCTTTTCCCCCACCTGCCCTTACTTCTCCTGAGCCTCCCCCATTCCTCCACATTCACCTGTCCGCCTATACCCAAAGCAGGAGATGAGAGGGAGACCTCATCTCCTGGTGACCTCAGCTGGTGAGGACCATGGTAAGCACCATGTGCTGTCACTGGAAAGCAATGCCCTGGAATCCACTTGAGGAACAAGACAGAGTCTATGAGACAGAGGCTCATGGTCCAACTCCAGGGCTGTGGTTTATGAGCACAGAATCCTTCTCAGGAAAGAAGAGGCTAGAAACCAAGAAGAGAGTTCTGGCAAACCAGCCTGTAGCTTTAAATTATTCATCAGCTTGGAGCAATGATGTAAAACCTCACCCACCTACTTTAATATCCCATCTCAAGCCCACTTTAATATCCCATCCAGGGCATCAACTCTGGATGCCAGAGTGAAGCCAGGAATACTGCGGACTCCCAACATGCATCTGTCTATGCACCAAGTCGCTTTGATCCTGAAGTTCACGTTCAGGTGGCTGTCCTGATCTATGCTAAACTGCCCCCTGCAAGAGGATTCTACCGCAACGGGAACTGTCAACTCAACTAGTTTAGCATTTACGTTTTCACCTGCTTTTCCAGATACACTTGAATTCTTTTTTTTTTTTTTTTTTTTTTTTTAATTGAGACAGAGTCTCACTCTGTCACCTAGGCTGAAGTGCAGAGGCGGGATCTTGGCTCACTGCAACTTCCGCCTCCCGGGTTGACGCAATTCTCCTGTCTTAGCCTCCTGAGTAGCTGGGACTACAGTCACACACCACCAAGCCTGGCTAATTTTTGTAATTTTAGTAGAGATGGGGTTTCACCATGTTGGTCAGGCTGGTCTCAAACTCCTGACCTCAGGTGATCCGCCCACCTCAGCCTCCCAAAATGCTGGGATTACAGACGTGAGTCACCACCCCTAGCCACACCAGAATTCTTGACCATAAAAAATAGCCACATTCTTAGACTGTAAAAATGAGTTTCCCACAAACTGCCACTTAATCCACTTCTGAAAGCTCCTCAGCTACTATCTGCCGTGTGGCTACAGCTCCCTCTTGCTTTACACTAGGCCAAGCCTCCGCTGGATGAACTGGGGATTAAAGCGGTATCTAAAGCACCAAGCTCTTCGCCCCGACACTACTGGTACCATCCCTGCCCCAAGAGGAAGCTCTGGCCAGGTATTCTTGCCTGCAGGCTATGCTGGGTCCTAAGGACCCTGTGTCTGGAACCTGGGAAGTGCTCGGGAAAGGTGGAGAGCAGGCACCAAGGCCTGTGCCACTCCGGGTTCTGTGGGCGCTGCCTGGAGTTCTGCACAGGACCAAGATCCTGAAAACAGGGAATGTGGGAGGGTTTCCCAGGGGAAGGAGGGATAAACAGTAGGAGGCAGGAATGGTTGCCAGTTTGTTGATATAACTTTACCAGAAAATTATAACAATTGACAGAAAGCGAGAGCAGGCTCCAGGTAAGTAAGTATAGCTTAGAACTTGCATGTAATAAGCTGGGTGAGGAGTGCAGGCTTGGGTAGAGTTCAACCCAGCTGGATGGCTATTTGCTAAAAGCTTTTTTCTCACTGCAATCCCAGGTCTTTGTACCAGGCAGGTCTCAGGGTAGGACTACCCTGCCTTGTCCAGAATAGCCCAGGGACCAGCCACTGCCCACAATGAGCTTGAGGTGTGAAAGGAGTGGGGGCCTGGGCTCCACTAGGCGTGCTGGGTGAAAACTCCTCTGAACACTCCTCCATGGGCTGCTGGAGGCCAGAGCCTGTGAAGTCCACCCCATTTCAAACCTACAACCTGGGGCTGAGGTAGAACGCTGCTGAGATTATGGGGGTCAAGAGCCAAGTATGCAGCCTGTTGCTTCCCAAAACTCAGAGACCGCCTGAAAAACACAAATCGCAGCATAACAGTGGCAGTGCAGGGGTCGTGAGGATGAACCTGAAGCCAGCCTGGCTGGGGTCGTGACACCCGGACCCAGTCACTTGGCAGCCTGGCAAAAGGGCCTCACTGCCCTGGGCCTCGGTGTCCTCTCTTCTGAGCTGACATTATGAAAGGACCTGCCTCCTGGTTTGTTACAAGGTTGGATGAATTCATCTGTGTGCACAGAGGCACAGCTGCCACCAGCATCATTGTGACCCTGACTAACTCAAAGTTCCTGGCCCAGGACCTCACCCAACAATCAGACTCCCAAGGCTCTCTGTAGGGACCCCTGGCTTATGAACAGTGGTTCTTTCCAAATAAAGGAAGTTCATTAAGTGTCCAGTGTTGTTTAACTGCTATATCTTCATAAACCCTTCAGTTTAATCAAATTAACATATAGGAAAAAGCTCTACAACATTGTCAGCAGTCAGGCTCTCATGTCCCGACTTTTATGTTAGAAAATGTGGTTATCAAGGCCAGCAAAGCAGGAAAGAGCAGACAGGTACTAAAATGTCCCTCAACCCCCTGCTCACACCCCAGGAGGAGCAGGATGAAAATAAACCAGCCCAGCAAGGCTCCCCAGTGGAAGATGATTAAAGCTCCCAACAAATTGCACTTTCATGCAACCTAATTAAAACTCAAGCCAGCAATCTATGACATGAAGAAAAGAGAGAAAACTACACACCGTCTTGTATACTTCTGAGACTCCTTGAGCACCTGACACAACATCCAGCCTTGGTCTCTTGGCCCTGGGGACCACTTTGCCTGAGGCAAACATGGCACCAGGTGAATGGGATCCATCCTTGGCCTGGGCCGCTTGCTGTGGGGAGAGGGCACGTTGCATTCAGTCTGGTGGGTTGCTATCAAATCAGAATGCAAAGTAAATTAAAAGCCACTGCCAAGGCCGAACACAGTGCCTCACGCCTGTAGTTCCAGCACTTTGGGAGGCCAAGGCAGGGGGATCGCTTGAGCCTGGGAATTCAAGATCAGCCCGGGCAACATGGTGAGATTCCGTCTCTACAAAAAATACGAAAACTAACCAGGCATGGTGGTGTGCATCTGTAGTCCCAGCTGCTTGGGAGACTGAGGTGGGAGGACTGCTTGAGCCTGGGAGGCTGAGGCCCAGTGAGCCAAGAGTGCGCCACTGCACTCCAGCCTGAGAGGCAGAGTGAGACCCTGTCTCAAAAAAAAAAAAAAAAAAATCCAGTGCCAACTCTCCCCTGCTGACACAGAACGACCATGGTGGGAAAGGATACCCCAGAGCAAGCCGTTTATCTGAGAATCAGGTTCAATTCCAGCATAACTTTCCTGACCAGATGAAGCTGTTCATGTTGATGGGTCCCGACTCCTTCTAGGAGTTTTTCAAATTCTGAAAGCCCTCCTAACTGTTCCACTCTTCAGGGCATGTGGCCACACTGCTGGGCCTCCTTGGGCAGGGAGAGGTGCCAAGCCCAGCCCCGGGCCCTGTAACACGACTGCAGTGACAACAAACAGGAGGCAGAGCCCGTGCCAAGGCTGCCTGTTGGCTGTGGCCCAAAAGCCCTCCTTTATCAATTACAGCACTTAATATGGCTACCTAGGAACCTGGACACACACAATTTTGTTTTTTAATGCGCTTGTCTTTGGAAGTCAGGATGGCCATGAGAACTAGCCAGGGAAACCCCATCACCTTGCTGTGATGTCCAGGGCTTTCTGCCAACAAGAAGGACAGCTTCGCAGTGGGAGAAACAGTGTTCTAGCTAGCCACATTTCCAGATTAGGAAATAAGTCTACATAAAGCATGGTCAAAGGGAAGCCTGTTTTCTTTGAAAATGACATACAAGAAGGGCTTTAATATAATTTATCAATCACGTATTTTATACCAAAATCCTTGTTAGCTGCTAGTTTCAGATATATAGCCAGATCATGGACTGAGAAGGCAAGACTGATTGTATAAAAAGGGACTGGGAAAAAATATCTTGCTCACAATGTTCAGCCTTTGGAGATCAACTTATAAAAAGAAAGGACAGAGTCCATCCAGCACCACTGGGAGCCATGGCAGAAAGCAGGACAGAGACGTGGGGAGAGAGACTGAAGCCAGAAAAAGGTGAGAGCCCCTCAAATAGAAACCACAGTGCACACGGCATCTGGAAGCAGAGGGCACCACCTACACATGGCATGTATGCACTTAGCCACACCCTTAGTCCTCGGGCAAGAGATCCAAAGCAAGGTCTCGCACTGATGCTGAGCCTCACGAACCGGCCTGAAAAAGGGACAGAGCTCAGGGGCTCACATACCAATGCTGTCTGCTTGTATTTTCATCCCTTGCCAGATCAATGAGCTCTAGACCCAGGTTAAGAGTGCAAAGGTGGCAAAGCCCTTCTAAGGGTGAGTGTTCCCTGGGCCCAGGCAGCCAGAGTTCGGGGCTCCTTCCCGTGATTCTGGGATACTGCTGCTCCTTTGCTTTCTGCAGAACCCCCCACTGTCTAATTCCCTCACATCAGTTTCTGCAGCTCATCCACCCTTTAAAGAGCTTCTGGAACCTCAAATTAGACATGAGACTATCACCAAGAAATCAACTCTGAGCACAAATGTCACCCTTTATGCCATCCCTTCCATTCCTTCTACTTTGGCCAGAATTCTCCATTGCATTTCACAGATGGAATCCGTTCCTAAGATTCCTTTCTCTCAAGCTTTTTTTTTTTTTTTAAAGAACTGTTAATAAAAATAGGTCGTTGGAATCTACTCAGAAACCACACAAAGAAATTAAACTACTAACAGTCACATCTGAGAATCAAAGGAGGGGATCTCAAAACCTACTAACGTTTTTCTAAAAATAACAATTTCAGGTCTTTAAGAAGGATTAACCATGAAATAATTTGCCATGTTACACACAAGGAAATCGGGCTAAGGGGCAGAGAGGAGTTCCGACTGGAAGGCAAGACACTGAAACCACACGGCACAGAGTTGCTGAGCACTGCTAAAGCAGTCAGGATCCTGTTCCCACAAACCTATACCTACTATTTTATGTTATAACCAATGGCCAATTCTGATCAGCTGCTCTATTTAAGGTGACATAAACTATGGGTCATGCTTATGACCTGTTTCTTAAAATATATTTGAAAGTTTCTGTCATTTTCAGAAAGTAAAGGCAGGGTCAAACTGCTTTTTTTGTTTGTCTCAAACGTCTGAGAAGCCATGGTTAAGGCTGCCTTCAACTGAAAAAAAAAAGAACAATATCCTACCTCGGATGGCAGCTACCTTGCCAGTGGCGGGTCCTGGCGCCAGTGTCTTCTCTGGTCTTTTGACCTGGGCCAGAGGACACCTGCAGGTCAGCAAGCCCTCCCTGGAATGCCTAAACAAGCCACGGCAGAGTGGCCTGTGGGGTGTATTTTCAGAAGCCAGCCTTCAGGCCCCTGGTTTAAAAGAGTACAGGCTGGCTTTCATAAAAATAAAACCTGAAATAAGACTGGAGATTTCAGACCAGGCTCCTGAGTGTTCAATCCTGGGAAGAGCAGCCACGTTGAAGTGAGCTCTGCTCTTCAGTAAGACACTGAGCACATGCTTCCCGGCAATCCCGTGGCGGGGCGGGGGGGCGGTGGGGAGCAGGGAGAGGTGCCAAAGCCCAGCCCCGGGCCCTGTAACATGACGGCACACGACTGCAGTGACAACAAACAGGAGGCAGAGCCCGTGCCAAGGCTGCCTGTTCATTACAGCCCAAAAGCCCTCCTTAACAATTATAGCATTTAATATGGCTACCTAGGAACCTGGACACATCAATTTTGTTTTTTCACGTGCTTTTTAAAGTGAATTTATATCAGGCACAGTGACCAGTGACTCACGTCTATAATCTCAGCACTTTGGGAGGCCAGGGTGGGTGGACTATTTGAGCTCACAAGTTTGAGACCAGCCTGGGCAACACAGTAAAACCCTATCTCTACCAAAAATAAAAAGTAGCTAGGCAGGGTGGCATACGCCTGTAGTCCCAGCTACTTGGGAGGCTGAAGTGGGAGGATGGCTTGAATGCAGGAGGTGGAGATCATGCCATTGCACTCCACCCTGGGTGACGGAGTGGGACTCTGTCTCAAAAAAAAAAAAAAAAAGTGAATACTGGAAGACGCTGGACTAATGTCACTCTTTCCTGGAAAACACATGAGAGGCCCAGGCCCCCCGCCCCGACTCTGAGAGAAACTGGACAAGCACTCACCGTGGTGGTGAAGAAGAGAAAACACCAGGTTGGCATGGGGGAGGGGGCAAGGCCACCGTGCTGCAGACTTGCTGTGCAACACGGGCAGCTTCATTCACTGCAGGAGACTAAGCACACTCACATCAGAATGGGGATGATCGCTCCATTGGGAAAATGCATGGGAAGGCACTTTGTAAATGTGAAAATCTTGAACTCTGCTGTTGAATCATAAACTGAAAAAAGACAATTCCCAGAGAGGATTTCAGAAACATTCCAAGCAATAGCAGCCAAGTTGGCAGCTTTTTTTAAGGACTCGCCATGTTTAAGTATGTTTGGTAGAAAGACCAACCTTATTCCTCCACACCCACACCAGGGATCACCTCAGATCCTGGATGTTGTACACTCATCCGGTCAACTACACTTCCTGTGTTCCCTCTGGTACCAGGCACGGGGCTAGGGCTGGGGTGGAGGGCAATGAACGAAGGAGAAAAGCTGTCTGACCTCATGGAGCCAGGCTCTATGGGAGACTGACAATACACAAAGACACACAAAAATTAAATAATTGTGATAATGAAAGAAACAATCAATGTAAAACAACAGAGAGTAGTGGGCTGTCCAAAGTGCAAGCCTTGCCTGAAGATTTCATTCAAAGTCAGAACAATTCAAACTGCTGTGCTGGCTGAACAGCAAGCAGCACCTGGCCAGGGCCACTGCTAATTTGTCACTCCTAAATCAGATTATTGTCTTTAAAAATTATGTATAACAAGAGCAACAAGACAGACAAGACGCCAATGTAAGTATGAGGTCAGAAATCTAACAGTTCAGAAATCTAGTTTAAAAGGAGATGCTAGAGCATCAACCAGAGTATCTAAGAGGAACTATATGCAGGCATCAGTTTCAGAAACTTAAGAATAAAGCAAGGCTGCCAGGCGTGGTGGCTCAAGCCTGTAATCCAAGCACTTTGGGAGGCCGAGGCGGGTGGATCACGAGGTCAAGAGATTGAGA
>NW_016107756.1:297124-308247 GCF_001604975.1 Cebus imitator | reverse complement strand
AAATGACAATATCTGCACTCAAGATTGAGCACAGCCAGGTGCAGTGGTTCACGCCTGGAATCTCAGCCCTTTTGGGGGCCGAGGCGAGAGGATCGCTTGAGCTCAGGAGCTTGAGACCTGCCATATCTATCAGTCAATCAACAAGCAACGTGGTAAAACCATCTCTACCAACAATGCAAAAATTAGCAGGGTGTGATGACGTATGTCTGTGGTCCTAGCTACTCAGGAAACTGAGGTGGGAATATCGCTTGAGCCCCAGAAGTCGAGGCTGCAGTGAGCCGTGATCACGCCACTGCACTCTGGCCTGTGTGACAGAGTGAGATCCTGTCTCAAAACAAATGAATAAAAATTTTTTAATTTAAATAAAAAGATTGAGCACAATTACCCACTATGTATCTGCTGTAGCATGGATTCATTCAACAAATAATCACTAAACACCTACTGTGTGCTAACTGTTACAGGCTCTGGAGTGCAGTAAACAAAACTGGGAATAAATTATTATCCTCATGGAGATAATGCAGTAATGCAAGCAACAAACAATAAACAAGATACATAAAATGTGCATGCACGAATGTAACGTGCTGAGAGCTGCTGAGGGAAAAGAAAGGCAGGCGAAGAGTGAGTAACGAATGGTCAGGGCATCTGCCTGAAAACGTGAAGGAACCATCCATAGTTGATGGGTATAATTTGGATTCAGTGCTTTTTCAGTTATGCTCCCTTCATTTGAAACATTGGGCCCTTTATATTTCATTCCTTCTTTTAGTCGGCCAACAATTATTTGAATACCCACTAAGGAATGTGGAGCTTGGACCCTATCAATGAATCAACAAGACCCAACCCGATGCCACCGTGTGCGTGGACTAAGGCAGGGAGGAGAATGATCGGTCACAAACATTTAATTACCATGTGGCAAGGGCTACAGGAGGCCACCTGATGCTATTTTAAGCACCTAGCTAATCTGGTCGTTTGTATTGCTTTTCCATCAACTAAAATCCCTTGTAACATTTCACGGGATTTTCTTCATGGTGGCATTGAAGTGGGGGCAGAAAGAGACCTCACTATTTTTTTTTTTTTTTTTTTTTTTGAGATGGAGTTTTCGCCCTTGTTACCCAGGCTGGAGTGCAATGGCGCGATCTCGGCTCACCGCAACCTGTCTCCTGGGTTCAGGCAATTCTCCTGCCTCAGCCTCCTGAGTAGCTGGGATTACAGGCACACGCCACCATGCCCAGCTAATTTTTTGTATTTTTAGTAGAGACGGGGTTTCACCGTGTTGACCAGGATGGTCTCGATCTCTTGACCTTGTGATCCACCCGCCTCGGCCTCCCAAAGTGCTTGGATTACAGGCGTGAGCCACCGCGCCCGGCCTGAGACCTCGCTATTAACACTTCACTGCAAGCAGACTCTGGGAGATTTGTAGCAGGAATAGAAACACAACAAAAGCAGTTTTACTTTCTGATATGCCTTTTAAAGTGAATTCAATTCACTAGAGTGGTCAGCACAAAGACTCAAGAAGTAAAATACACAGAACTGACAAAAACTCGAGAAGTAAATGTCCCCTAGCGTCCAAACAACGTACCAAAGCCATTTCTTCCTAATTTAACTCGATTATTTGGATTATACCTCTGTGTGTGTGTGTGTGTGTGTGTGTGTGTGTATATATGTTTGAGACAGAGTCTTGCTCTGTTACCCAGGCTGGAGTGCAATGGCGCGATCTCGGCTCACCGCAACCTCCGCCTCCTGGGTTCAGGCAATTCTCCTGCCTCAGCCTCCTGAGTAGCTGGGATTACAGGCACGCGCCACCATGCCCAGCTAATTTTTTGTATTTTTAGTAGAGACGGGGTTTCACCATGTTGACCAGGATGGTCTCGATCTCTTGACCTTGTGATCCACCCGCCTCGGCCTCCCAAAGTGCTTGGATTACAGGCGTGAGCCACCGCGCCCGGCCTGAGACCTCGCTATTAACACTTCACTGCAAGCAGACTCTGGGAGATTTGTAGCAGGAATAGAAACACAACAAAAGCAGTTTTACTTTCTGATATGCCTTTTAAAGTGAATTCAATTCACTAGAGTGGTCAGCACAAAGACTCAAGAAGTAAAATACACAGAACTGACAAAAACTCGAGAAGTAAATGTCCCCTAGCGTCCAAACAACGTACCAAAGCCATTTCTTCCTAATTTAACTCGATTATTTGGATTATACCTCTGTGTGTGTGTGTGTGTGTGTGTGTGTGTGTGTGTGTATGTATGTTTGAGACAGAGTCTCACCCTGTCACCCAGGCTGGACTGCAGTGGCACGATCTCAGTTCATTGAGACCTCCGCCTCCTGGGTTCAAGCAATTTTCCTGCCTCAGCCTTCTGAGTATGTGGGGATTACAGGCACCCACTGCCACACCTGGCTAGTTTTTGTGGTTTTAGTAGAGATGGGGTTTCTCCATGTTGGCCAGGCTGGTCTCAAAGTCCTGACCTCAGGTGATCCATCTGCCTCAGCCTCCCAAAGTGCTGATATTACAAGCATGAGCCACTGCATCCAGCCTATACCTGTATTTTAAATGGTACCAAGGATTCTCAAGACATATTAAATGATAGTTTTAAGAGCCTTCATTATAGAAAACACTCTCAATGCTAAATACTTTTTGATAAGTAGAAGGTAAAAGAAAAAGCGGGTCTCTAGAAGTTCGTTCTTGCCTGCTGTCCTCCTTGGTAACTCCTATTCAATCTTCCAGTCCTGCTTGGGCACCATCTCCTCCCTGAAATCTTTCAAGCCACCCAGCAACCCTGACCTCCATACCTGGACAGCGTTAGTCACTTCTTTTCAGTGCGGCCTCCATGGCATCTCACAAAGCATCACAATGATTTCCCTTCACTGCCACGTGCCTCCCTAGACAGCAGTTCTCTCAGGGTCTGGCCTTTCATTCTGACTCTCACACCATCTATGTGGTGAGAACTTCATAAACGTTTGTTGAGTAAGATTGTATAGCCGGGCGCAGTGGCTCACACCTGTAATCCCAGCACTTTGGGAGGCCAAGGCGGGTGGATCACGAGGTCAAGAGATCGAGACCATCCTGGTCAACATGGTGAAACTCCGTCTCTACTAAAAATACAAAAAATCAGCTGGGCATGGTGGCGCGTGCCTGTAATCCCAGCCACTCGGGAGGCCGAGGCAGGAGAATTGCCTNAAAAAAAAAAAAAAAAAAAAAGATTGTATCATGGACATAATCTAATCCAATCCCCTCAGATTACAGAATAAACAGAGCCCAGATGTGTTATTTTGTTAGCCTACGCTCAGTATTAAGCAGAATCCTGAAGAACAAAAGTTCTCAGTCCATTTTAACTACTCACCAGTTGCCGTAAGAAAACCAAACATTCCTGCAGCTTCATCTCGGCAAAATATCACTAAAACAAATTACAGCCAACAAATCACATCCTGGAGCAAAATATGTCATTCACTGGGGATTAAACATTAAATGTTGCTTAATTTCATGTAGTCTCATGGTTAAAACTGGAATATTTTGAATTCCAACAAATTCCTGTCTTGGTTTCGTCAGAGTTAGATCATCATGTCTCTGTTTGCTTTTTCTCTCAGACAAATCTGCCTTACTGAAATTTATCTAGGATGATGGCTCACCCTGAATTCCAAGTTATTTTTAGAACTGAAAAACATTTTTGTGAAATTTAACTAGGAAATGCCCTTTTCTCTGAAGCAAGTTTCTATAACAGCTCTCCTGAAAGCTTTTAGTACACTGACTTTTAATGCCAATAAACACACAGGAGGAAGGGCACATGCTGGAAAGACTGACTGGGAAGGCAAGCGTCATGAGTTGAGAAGGCTGTGCCACTCCCAACATCTATGATTTCACTTAAAAATAGCCTAGCAGGTGCCCTGTCATTTTCTTTACCAAGTGTCCTAGCAAATATTTCCTGAGGACACGGCTGTGTCTCTTTAGGACAGGCATACAGTAAGTTGTCAATCTATTTCCCCCACCATCAGATTTCTCACTTTTCTTCATAGATACATTTTGTTTTCCTCTTATTTCTCTCACAGGGCCTTCTTCCTGGGACTTCAAGATAATGTCTTGAGTCATTTCCTTTGAGCCTAAAGGACTTCCTTTAATACAGCATTTCTTGAAGGACAAGTCTGCAATCTACCAATTATCTCAGTCTTTGTTTATATAGGAATGTCTTTATTTTACCTTCAATTTTGAAGGATAGTTTTAGATACAGAATGTAATGTATATTCTTTGAATATATAGTTCTACTGCTTTGTACCTGCCATTTTTTTATTAATAAAAATTTTAAGACTAATTTTAGGTTCACAGCAAAACTGAAAGGAAAGTACAGAGTTCCCATACACCTCTGTGTCCACACAAGTACAGCTTCCGCCATTATCCACATCCCCCACTGGTGTTACATTGTTACCACCCACACGCCTGCGCTGTCACATCTTTGTCACCCAGAGGCCAAAGTTTACATTAGTGTCCACTCTCAGTGCTGTGCGTTCTCTTGGTTTGGACAAATGTATACTGACATATGTCTATCATTGTAGTATCATACAGAATAGTTTCACTGCCCTCAAAATCCTCTGTGCTCCACCTATTCATCACTCCCTGCTCCCTAACCCATGAACCTTTATCTTTGGTTTTGCCTTTTCCAGAAAGTCATATAGTTGAAACCATATAGTACGTGGCCTTTCCAGATTGACTACTTTCACTCAGTAATATACATTTCAGTTTCCTCCATGTCTCTTCATAGTTTCATAACTCTTTTTTTTTTTTTTTTAGTACTGAATAATATTCAGTTGTCTGCATGTACTAGTTTCTCCATTCAAAGACATCTTGGTGGCTTCCAAGTTTTGGCAATTATGAATAAAGCTGCTATAAACATCTGTGTGCAGGTTTTTGTGTAGATATAAGTAATTTATCTGGATAAATATCAAGGAGTGTGATTACTGGTTGTACAGTAAAGCACATTTCATTTTGTAAGAAACTACCAACGTCTTCCAAAGTGGCTGTAGCATTTTGCATTTCCACCAGTAATGAATAAGAGTTTCTATCGTTCCACTTCCTTGCCAGCATTTGGTGATGTCAGTATTCTGAATTTTAGCCATCTATTTGGTGTGCAGTGGTATCTCACTGTCATTTTAATTTGCATTTCCCGTATGAAATATGCAGAGCATCTTTTCCTATGCTTCTTAGCCATTTGTATATTTTCTTTACCCAGATGTCTCTTCAGATCTTTTGTCCATTTTTAAATTGTGTTATTTTTAATTTTTTAACTTTTGAGACAGAGTCTCACTTTGTCACCTAGGCTGGAGTGCACTGGCATGATCTAACGTCACTGCAACCTCTGCCTCCCAGGCTCAAGTGATCCTCCTGCCTCAGCCTCCCAAGTGGCTAGGATTACAGGTACGCGCCACTACCACCCAGCTAATTTTTGTATGTTTAGTATAGACAGGGTTTCACCATGTTGGCCAGGCTGGTCTTGAACTCTTGAACTCAAATGATCCACCAACCTTGGCCTCCCAAAGTGCTGGGATTACAGGAATGAACCACCATGCCCAGCCATATTTTTCACTGATGAGTTTTAACAGTTGTTTGTATATTTTAGATAACAGTGGTGGTGTTTGTTTTGTTTAATTTTGTTGTTGTTGTTGAGAAAGTGTCTTGCTTTGCGGCCCAGGCTGGGGTGCTATGACTCACTGCCACCTCAACTTCCTGGTCTCAAGGGATTCTCCTGCCTCAGCTTCCCAAGTAGCTAAGACTACAGGCACGTAGCACTGTGCCCTAATTTTTAAAACACATTTTTGCAGAGATAGGATCTTGCCATCTTGCCCAGGCTGGTCTCAAACTCTTCGGCACAGTGACCCTCTCATCTTGGCATCCCAAAGGTCTGGGATTATAGATATGAGCCACCATTCCAGCTGATAATAATCCTTTATAATGTGTCCTTTGGAAATATTTTCTACTAGTCTGTGGTTTGTCTTCTCATTCTCTTGATATAGTCTTTCTTAGACCAGAAGCTTTTAATTTTAATGAAGTACAGTTTATCAATTATTTCTTTCATGGATCATGCCCAGAAGTCACCACCACCATATCTGAGGTCATCAAATTTTCTCTTACGTTATTTTCTAGGAGTTTTGTAGTTTTGCATTTTACATTTAGGTCTGTAATCCATTTTTGAGTTAACTTCTGTGAAAGGTGTAAAGTCTCCCCAGAAAATGGGTTAAAAAAAAAAGTGTAACGTCTGTGTTTAGATTCTTTTTTTGCATGCAGATAGTGTTCCAGTATCATCCGCTGAAAAGACTTATCTTTTTTCCATTGTCAAAGATCAGCTGGCTCTATTTATGTGAATCTATTTCTGGGCTCTCAATTCTGTTCCATTGATCTACTTGTTGTTTCACCAATATCACTGTCCTGATTAATGCAGCTTCATACTAAGTCTTGAAGGCAGATAGTATCAGTCCTCTGACTTATTTTTCCTATAATATTGAGTTGGTTATTCTTGGTCTTTTACCTCTCCATATAAACTTTAGAATGAGTTTTTCAATATCCATAAAATAACTTGTTGGGATTTGGATTGGGATTGCATTGACTCTATAGATAAATTAGGAAGAAATTATATCTTGACATTATTGTTCTGGCTGTGAACATGGAATATCTATTTAATTGATATATTTGATCAAGTTTTATAGTCTGCCTCATTAAAAACTTGTTCATGGCCAGGTGCGGTGGCTCACGCCTGTAATCCCAGCACTTTGGGGAGGCCGAGGCAGGTGGATCACGAGGTCAAGAGATTAAGACCATCCTGGTCAACACAGTGAAACCCCGTCTCTACTAAAACTACAAAAAATTAGCTGGGCATGGTGGCGTGTGCCTGTAATCCCAGCTACTCAGGAGGCTGAGGCAGGAGAATTGCCTGAACCCAGGAGGCGGAGGTTGCGGTAAGCCGAGATCACGCCATTGCACTCCAGCCTGGGTAACAAGAGCAAAACTCCGTCTCGGAAAAAAAAAAAAAAATTGTTCATACTGTAATTTTTTGTGTGTGTGTGTGAGACGGAGTCTTGTTTTGTCGGCAGGTGCCAGGCTGGAATGCAGTGGCATGATCTCAGCTCACTGCAACCTCCACCTCCCGGGTTCAAGCAATTCGCCTGCCTCAGCCTCCCAAGTAACTGGGATTAGAGGCACGCACCACCACACCCAGCTAATTTTTGTATTTTAGTAGAAACACGGTTTTCACCATGTTGGCCAGGAAGGTCTCCATCTCTTGACCTCCTGATCCACCCATCTCGGCCTCTGAAAGTGCTGGGATTATAGGTGTGAGCCACCGTGCCTGGCCCTGTAATGTCTTTTTAATTTCAAACTCTACTTGTTCACTACTGGTATATAGAAAAGTTATTCATTTTTGTATATTAACCTCGTATCCTGCAACTTTGCTTAATCACTTGTTCCAGGAGTTTCTTGTTCTTTCAGATTTTTTACATAAATGATTGCCATTTGTGAACAAATACATTTTTATTTCTTCCTTCCCAATCTTTACAATTTTTATTTCATTTTATTGTCTTACTGCACTATATAGGACTTCCAGTATGATGTTAAAAAAAAAAATTGAGGCTGGGCGCGGTGGCTCACGCCTGTAATCCCAGCACTTTGGGAGGCCGAGGTGGACGGATCACAAGGTCAAGAGGTCGAGACCATCCTGGCCAACATGGTGAAACCCCGTCTCTACTAAAAATACAAAAATTAGCCGGGTGTGGTGGCAAGCGCCTGTGGTCCCAGCTACTTCGGAGGACGAGGCGGAAGAATCGCTTGAACCCAGGAGGAGGAGGTTGCAGTGAGCCGAGATTGCACCACTGCACTCCAGCCTGGCAACAGAGCAAGACTCCGTCTCAAAAAAAAAAAAAGAAAAAAATTAATGATTCAATATAAGATTTGGGTGGGAAAACAATTTTTTGAAGTAATAGTGAGACGGAACATCCTCACCATGTTCCTGATCTTAGTGGGAAAGCTCCGAGTATTTCGCCGTTAAGTATAATGTTGGCTGTAGTTTTTTGTAAGTATTTTTTTAATCAAGTTGAGGAAGTTCCCTTTTACTACTATTTGCTGAGAATTTTAATCATGAATCAGAGATGTATATTGTCAAATACTTTCTCTGCATCTATTGACATAATCATGTGCCTTTTTTTTTCCTCTTTAGCTTGTTGATGTGATGGATTAATTTTTTTTCTCAGACAGGGTCTCGCTCTGTCAACCAGGCTGGAGTGCAGTGGCACGATCTTGGCTCACTGCAGCCCTTATGTCCCAGGCTTAAGTGATTTTTCTGTCTCAGCCTCCTAAGTAGCTGGTACTATAGGAGTGTGCCACCATGCCTGGGTCATTTTTATGGAGACAGGGTTTCACTATTTTGCCCAGGCTGGTCTTGAATTTCTGGGCTTAAGTAATCCACTGGCCTTGGCCTCCCAAAGTACTGGAACTATAGGAATGTCACTGTGCCCAGCCAGATTACACTAGTTTTTTGGTCTTTTTTAAAGACAGGGTCTCACTTTGTTTCTCAGACTGGAGTGCAGTGGTGCAATCATGACTACCTGCACCCTCAATTGCCCAGGCTCAAGCGATTCTCCCACTTCAGCCTCCTAAGTAGCTGAGACCACAGGTATACATTACCACGCCTGGCCAATTCTATTATTTGTAGAGACAAGGTCTTGCTCTGTTGCTGAAGTTGGTCTTGAATTCCTGGGGTCAAGCAATTCTCCCACCTCAGCCCTCCCAAAGTGTTGGGATTACAAGCATGAGCCACTGTCCCTAGCCTGATTTGAATACTGAACAAGACTTGCATATCTCAGACAAATCCCACTTGGTCATGGTCCCGGTCATTTTCATACATTATTGCATTCAATTTGCTAATATTTTGTTGAGGATATTTGCGTCTATGTTCATGAGAGATACTGGAATATATTTTTATTTTCTTATATTACCCTTAGTTTTGGTATTAGGGTAATGTAGGCCTCATAGGTTGACTTCGAAAGTATTCTTTCTGCTTCTATCTCCTGGGAGAGATTGTAGAAAATTGGTATAATTTTTTCTTAATTGTTCAGAATTCATCAGTGAATCCATCTGGGCTTAGTGCTTTCTGTTTGGAAAGTTATTATTGATTCCATTTCTCTAATGGATATAGGCCCATTCAGATTGTCTATTTCTTATTGTGTGAGTTTTAGCAGATTGTGTCTTTTCATGGAATTAGTCTATTTCACCTAGGTTATCAAGTAACAGGCACAGAGTTATTAATAGTATTCTTTTATTCTTCATTTTTGTTTGTTTTTGAGATGAAGTCTTGCTTGTCACCAGGCTCGAGTGCAGTGGCGCGATATCAGCTCAATGCAACCTCCACCTCCCAAGTTCAAGAGATTCTCCTGCCTCAGACTCCTGAGTAGCTGGGACTATAGGCGCACACCACCATGCCTGGCTAACTTTTGTATTTTTACAGAGATGTGGTTTCACCATGTTGGCCAGGCTGGTCTCAAACTCCTGACCTCAAGTGATCCACCAGCCTTGGCTGGTAACCAAGATGAAGATGCAGAGGACCAGTGTCATCCACTGAGACTACTTCCACTACATCCGCAAATACAACTGCTTCAGGAAGCACCACAAGAACACGTTTGTACACCTGTTGTTGAACAAAGTAGTTTATACATGTTAATTAAATCCAATTGACTGCTGTTGACTTGAACTATGTTCTTAATAATTTTCTGCATGCCAAATCTGTCTTTTTGATAAAGGAGCACTGAGATCTCCAAATATAATAGTGGATGCATCTCTTTCTCCGTGCAGTTCTATCAGTCTTTGCCTCACATATTTTGATGCTCTATTACATGTATATACATTAGAGATTGTTGTCTTATTGGAGTATTGATCTGTTGTCATAATGTAATGCTCTTTATCCCTGACAACTTTCCTTGCTCTGCAGTCTGCCCTGTATAGAAGTATAGCTACTCCCACTTTCTTTAATCAGTGTTAGTATGATGGATCTTTCCTCATCTCTTTACTTTTAATCTATATGTGTCTTTATACTTAAAGTGGGTTTCCTGCAGACAACATATATTTGGGTCTTATTTTTTATAAACTCTCACAATCTCTGCCTTTTAACTGATGTAACTGACAAAACCATTGACACTTAAAGTGATTATTGACATAGCTGGATTAACTGCTAACATATTTGTTACTGTTTTGTTTGTTGCCCTTGTTCTTTGCTTCTCTTTTTGTCTTCCATAGTTGTTCTGCCCATTGTGGTTAACTGAGCATTTTACATGATTCCATTTTCTCTCCTTTCATAGCTTATCAATTATGCTGCTTTTTTTTTTCTTTTTTGAGGCAGAGTTTCACTCTTGTTGCCCAGGCTGGAGTGCAACGGCACAATCTTGGCTCACCACAACCTCCGCCTCCTGGCTTCAAGCAATTCTTCTGCCTCAGCCTCCAGAGTAACAGAGATTACAGGTATGCGCCACCATGCCTGGCTAATTTTTGTATTTTTAGTAGAGATGGGGTTTCTCCATGTTGATCAGGCTGGTCTTGAACTCCCGACCTCAGGTGATCCACCTGCCTCGGCCTCTCAAAGTGCTAGAATTACAGGCGTGAGCCACCATGCCCGGCCAATTATGCTTCTTTGTAAAAAAAACTTTAGTGGTTGCCCTAGAGTTTATAGTATACATTTCCAGTGAATCCAAGACCCCTTTCAAATAACACTATAGGACTCCACAGGTATTGAAAGTACCTTATAATAACAAAATATTCCTGATTCTTCCCTCTCTGCCCTTGTACTGTTGCTGTCATTTATTTCACTTACAACAAAGAATACATAAACACATATATATGTTCATTTGTATACATATATGTATTGGTATATAAAAGCATACATAATAAAATAAATTGTTGCTATTATTATTGTAAACAAATTTTATCTGTTAGGCCTATCAGGAATAAGAAAAATATGTTTTTCTTTTACCTTCACTTATTCTTTTTCAATGTTCTTTCATGTAGATCAGAGTTTCTGACTCATCATTTTCTCTCTCTCTGAAAAACTTTTTACGCCAGGCGCAGTGGCTCAAGCCTGTAATCCCAGCACTTTGGGAGGCC
>NW_016107756.1:294466-296902 GCF_001604975.1 Cebus imitator | reverse complement strand
AAAAAAAAAAAAAAAAAGAAAAAAAAACTTTTTACGTTTCTTGCAAGGCACATCTACTAGCAACAAATTCCTTCAATTTTATTTATTTTTGGTCTGAGAAAGTCTCTGTTTTTCCTTTACTTTAGAAGGATAGTTGTGCAGGGTACAGAATTCCAGGTTGGTAGGTTTTCTTTTCTCTCAATGCTTTAAATATTCTCCCTCACTGTAATCTTCTAGTTTTAAGCAACTGGGATTTCAGGACCCCAATTGCTACCCCAAAGAGTCAGCAGCCAGCAATAACTACAAACCCAATAAACCTATCATAAATTTAAAATGCCATAAATTAAAAATGCATTTAATACACCTAGCCTACCAAACATCACAGATTAACCTAACCTACCTCAGACATGCTCAGAATGCTTATACTAGTCTACAGTTAGGCAATATCATCTCAGATAAACCCATTTTATAATAAAGTGTTGACTATTTCATGTAATTTATTAATACTGTACTGAAAGTGAAAAAGAGAATGAATGTATGGGTACTAAGTACAGTTTCTACATGCATATTACTTTTGCATCATAAAGTTGAAAAACGGTTAAGTAGAACCATCATAAGTTGGGGACCATCTGTAGTTTAATTTTCCTTCTCTCTCCTTATCCAGCCATGGAAAACAAAGTGACCTTTTAAAATTCCCCTTTTCATTAACTGAGATGCTTCTACATAGTATAATATTCTACTACATGCAACATACTAAGAAAGGTAACATTTTCCCATAAAACTGCATTTAAATGTTTTCTTTTTAAAAACGTTTTCTGAAGAGTTACTGAGAAACACTCCATTAAGTACCACAATTTAAAATTTTACATGTTGATTTTTAAAAAATCTACTAGAGTAGTGAGAGTGTCTACCTTTTCTTTGTATAGATTCCTTTGGAAATCTGATTATTACTATGTTTGCTAAACAGCAAGCATATACAAAATTGTGGAAATGATTTCAGGAGACCTACAAAACCCTTGAAGACCATCTGTATGCTCCAAGTTACAATACCTACCTTTACTGGAAAATCTTTTTATTTTTTTGCGACAGAGTCTCACTCTGTGACCCAGGCTGGGCGTGATCTTGGCTCACTGCAACCTCCACTTCCCAGGTTCAAGTGGCTCTTCTGCCTCAGCCTCTCAAATAGTTGAAATTACAGGCACACACCACCATACCCCACTAATTTTTGTATTTTTAGTAAAGATGGCGTTTCACCATGTTGGCCAAGCTGGTCTTGAACTCCTGACCTCAGGTAACCCACCCACCTTAGGCTCCCAAAGTGCTGGGATTACAGGCATGAACCACCATGCCCAGCCTGGAAAATCCTTCTGCAATGTAAATATTCACCATTTAAACCTGGTTGACTTAGTAAACCTGGGTTTTTATAAATCTAGATTCCTTAAACAAAGGCAGTCCAGCATGACAAATAAAATGCTTGTTTTTATTTCCTGCATGTCATAGCAATTGATTTTGGAGTAAAAATGTTGCCATCATTTACTTTCTGTTTGACTTGGGAACTTATCCCTGTTGGACCCCAGTTTTCTCACCTCCAGAATGAGTGGATCCTCATTCTATCTGCATCTCAAGGCAGTTATGAGATAAGACCTAAAGAGGTAACAGTTCCTCATTTACCATAAAGCATTACATATTGAATGGAGTCTGCTGGAATGATCTGTACCCACATCTGTCCTCAGCTGCTATAAGCATCCTCTACTGCTGCATGTCTACATCAGGTGAGTGTTTCTCAACCTGAGGGTAAGAAATTAGATGAAGAGAAAGCACAGAATTGTCTAGAACCTCCTGCCAGAGCTTCTAGAACCCTCAGTTGCACCTGACCTGTCCGCAGGTGGTCTCTCTCTGGTGGCCTAAGAAAGGCCACTTGATTCATCTCTGTTTCCTATGCCATGCACAAGCTTGATGCTGAATAAACATCTGCTGACTCAATGATGAACAAATGAAACGTAGATGTGAAAGGAGCAAACATTTTTAACACCTTAGGCTCCCTCACTGTAATCTTCTAGGGTTAAGCAACTGGGATTTCAGGACCCCAATTGCTACCCCAAAGAGTTAGCAGCCAGCAATAACTATAACTCTTGTGCAAGCTGCGAGGTTAGATAGATTAGATCCTTAGAAGGGGCACACACAGGCATCTGAGAACCACCATTTCACTATCATAATTCGTAAATATCATGGGTTAAAATAAAAGGAAAAACACTGACCCTCTGTAACGACCTGACAATTGATAAGAAGAGAGGAACTATGCTCCTTTCAGGTGCTTTTTATGTATTGCAAAATGCTATAATGTCACAATCCTTCATTCCTTTGAAAATGTCATAGAAAGCACTAATATGCCAACTCCACAAATCTGAAGTAGCTGGGCATGGTGCTGCATGCTGTAGTCCCAGCTACTCAGGAGGC
>NW_016107756.1:293125-294321 GCF_001604975.1 Cebus imitator | reverse complement strand
AAAAAAAAAAAAAAAAAAAAAACCACAGTCACAGGTGAAAAAGAAAAAAATAGTGAAAAGCCATGAAGATTGCCCATAAGATATAGAAAACTACTTGAAAAAGGCCAAAACTAAGAATTACTGGTATTCAAGAGACAGTTGAGCAAGAGCAAAGGGTAGAAAGATTAGTCAAAGAAATAACAGAAAACATTCTACAACTTAAGAAAGATATAAATATTCAGGAACAGGAAAAGCAGAAAACATCAGATCTGACCCAAATAAGACCCAAGGCATATAATAATCAGACTCTTAAAGGTCAACAAAGAGAGAATCCTAAAAGCAGCAAGAAAAAAGAAGCAAATAACATATAAAGGAGCTCCAATTTGTCTGGCAACACACTTCTCAATGAAGAAGCCTCACAGGAACCACAATGCAAAAAACCACACAGGAAACCATACAGGCCAGGAGAGTGTAGAACAGCATTTTGAAAGCGCTGAAAGAAAAAGAAACTGCAATTCAAAAATACTGTACCCAGCAAAACTGTCCTTCAACACGAAGGAGAGATAAAGTCTTTCCCAGACAAACCAAAGTAGAGAGAATTTACCACCAATAAACCTATCTTACAAGAAATGCTAAAGGGAGTTCTTCAAACAGAAAGAAAACACTCATGAGCAAATAGGAAAACATTTGAAGATATAAAACCCACTGATAAAGTACAGTACATGGGCAAACCCAGAATACTCTAATACTGTAATTGCGGTATGCGATTCACTCATAATCCTAGTATGGAGCCCAAAAGACAAATATATTAAAACAATAATAGGTATAACAACCTGTTAAGAAGTAGGTAATATAAAATTATGTAAATTGAGACAACTAAAAGTCAAACTGTGGGGGAGTTTGATAAAGTAAGATAAAGTGTACAACTCTTTTGTGCAAGCTGCCAGACTGATCCTCAGAAGGGGCATACACAGGCACCTGAGAACCACTATTTGATTGTCATAATTTGTAAATATCATGGGTTAAAATAAGAGGAAAAAGACTGACCCTCTGTAAAGATCTGAAAATTGTTAAGAAGAGAGAACTATGCTCCTTTCAGGTGCTTTTTATATTCTGCAAAATGGTATAATGTCACAATTCTTCATTCCTTTGAAAATGTCGTAGAAAGCACTATACATGCCAACTCTACAAATCTGAAGGTTTTTTTTTTTTTTTTT
>NW_016107756.1:284983-291965 GCF_001604975.1 Cebus imitator | reverse complement strand
CGGGGTTTCACCATGTTGACCAGGATGGTCTTAATCTCTTGACCTCGTGATCCACCTGCCTCAGCCTCCCAAAGTGCTGGGATTACAGGCTTGAGCCACCGCGCCCGGCCTGCTTTTCTTTTTTTTAAAGAGACCGGGTCTTGCTATGTTGCCCAGGCTGGAGTGCAATGGCTATTCACAGGTGCAATCCCACTACTGATCAGCACGGGATTTTTAAACTGCTCCGTTTCCGACCTGAGCCGGTTCACCCCTCCTTAGGCAACCTGGTGGTCCCCGCTCCCAGGAGGTCACCATAATGATGCTGAACTTAGTGCAGACAGCCGATCGGCATAGGGCACTACAGCCCAGAACTCCTGGGCTCAAGCGGTCCTTCCCCCTCAGCCTCCCGAGTAGCTGGGACCACAGGCAGGTGCCACCGTGCCCGGCGTTCTGCTTTCCATGATCTTCCTGCTATTTCAGGTTTTTTAATTCCAGAAAGCCCTTCTAATTCCAGAGGTGTATGTGAGGGCCGTGGCACCAACAGCATAAAAGACCTTACATTCCTGTCTTTTTCTGAGTTATATAAAGGAAAAAGAAATGAAGAGTGGAGGGCAGTGGAATATCAGGAAGGCCAGCACAGAGGGGTGATGGGGTGATGTTTCTTAGAGCTTCTTTGAGCAGAACTGGGGCTGCAGAAGCCTAAAAATGGGAAAGAATTTAAACTGCTGGGAGATCTCAGAGAAAGGGGTGATATTGTAGGGTTGTTGGAAGGAGGATTTGTCATATTGACTGATTGGTTATAACTTGGATACGATTTTGTAGGAATTGAGAGATTTTATTGGCCAAATAAGAAAAGGAGAAAGATTGGTTATTAAGGATTGGAAGAAGCCGTGACTCCCAGTTAGAGTGTTCAGCCAGTCCAGCCAGGTCCAGAATAACCATTTGCTTTACTAGCGAGCTTTTAGGCTCTGTCTTTTAATGTATTGATGGCATCATATATGAGGCTGGATGGGTTTACATAAAAACAACATTCATTTAGGAACAGGCAAAGACCTCCTTTTTCAACAGTCAGTAATCAAGACCTCTGTGGTTTTGGGGGACAACTGCAGCTAGGGAATTTACTTGAGCTTGAAGAAGAGATGTGACTGAGTTAATTCTGCAATGCTAGCAGAGCAATCTTTAGAGAGGGTACGGAAGGTGAAGATTCAAGTGGCAAGGGCTGCTATGCCTGGGCTGAGCGCAGCAGTAATTCCTAACCCTACAAGTAAGGGGATCAATGGAATGGCCCGCTTGTGTCGTATCGGGACCACAAGGGGAACAGGGAGGCTTTCATCTCCGTTGGCAAACTGAATTTTCGGAGTAAGGAAAACTAGGGTACAAGTGTCTGCCCAGTTGGTAGCAAGGCAGATTAGGAAGAACCACAGAGGAAATAAAAGTCCTTGCCTTAGACAGAACTGGAAGTGTAAACTGAAAAGGTGAGAAAGTGTTTGGACCCAAATGCCGAGAGAACCGGCAAGGGCTGCGGCTGTTAAAGGCTGTAGCAGGGCTTGTAGGGTAACTGTGTGGAGGGGGAGCTTTTGTTTTCGTGGTGCACAAGGAAGCGGAAGCGTGTGGCATCTATAAGCAACTGCTCACTTTCATTAACAAGACTGGGTGTGAGCACAGAGCGAGAGTGAGATTACGAGTGAAATATCAGCTGTAATTGCCTGGAGGAAAAGTGTAAACTGGCAACTTAAACAAAAGCAGGGCATGTAAAAGTAAATGAGTACAATGAATCTGAGCACAGTTAGACAGAAAATAATAGAAACAAGAGACTTTCTGAGGTGTGGTTTAAGTAGTAGGGGTGACTGCATTCAATAGTGGTGTTAGGAAAAAGAACGCCTAATGAAAATAAAAGGTATATTAGGTTTATATAGGGTTACTCTTCCACTTCGGGGATATGGGTGAGTTTAAGAGAAGTGGGGGAGAGTACTTGCGACGTCCAGGAGATGGAAGAGTCAGGCCAACTGCCTGATGGACACTACTTTATTCTGGGATGATGGACCCACTGGGGAGGGTCTTGTAGACAGACAGCGGCTGGGGTGCTATAGACAACCAGGAAGGGTCCTGTCCACTGAGGTTGCCAGAGATCGAGGGGTTAGGCTTTTAACTAGGACTGACCTTCTGGCTAGGGTGTTTTCATATGGCCAGGTATCCGGAGGGGTAAGAGGAAATTAGCAGCCTGGTGGATTTCACATCTAGCTTGTTGAAGGACTGGAATACAGTCACCAAGAGGATAAGGTTAGGCCCTTATTCCAAACACCAGTCCTCTCGCTGACTATTACAAGCAGAAAGGTACAGCTATATAGGAGCTCAAAGGGGCTATATCCTGTGGGTTATTTAGGAGTGGCTCAAATCCTGAGTCCTCTGCAGTGGATAACTCTGGCCTTGGCTAGGAGAAGAGCAGCCTTAAGGAAGGACTTTATTAAGGGGGCACTGATAATAGAGGACACCTGTGTGGTGAGAAAATCTCTTTCTGCCCACATGGCACATGGTGGTGTTGGATGTGGAAGGCATGTTTAGAGTCAGTATAGATATGAACATGCAATCCTTTGACAAGAGTAAGAGCATTGGTTAAAGAAATCAGTTCAGCTTGCTGAGAAGTGGCGAAAGAGGGTTGTGTGGCAGCCTTGATAATAGATGAATGGGATACAACAGCATAGACAGCTTTGGCCAGTGCCAACCAACTGGGCTTGGAGGAAGTGCCATTAATAAATCACGTGGGTCTGGAATAGGAAAAAGAGAAATATGGGGAAATGGGCAGGATGCTCTACGGATTAGGGCGATACAGTCATGGGGCTCAGGGTTTGTGTGGGGTATTAAGCGAGAGGCTGGGTTAAAGTCAAGTCCAAGAGCAATGGTTCCTGTGGGGGTTTCAATAGAGATTTCAATAAAGCTGGAGAAGGCAAGGTGCTGAAAGTAAGTGTGTAAGGTGTGAAGAGGAAGCTCAACTTTGGAGATTGTGAGAGCCACAGAGGGTAAGTGGGGCAGAGCCTGTGATTTTGAGGGGTTCTAAGAGTTTCAGGGTGGCAGCTGCTACCACATAGTCATGAGGGCCAGCCCAGGACTGTGAGGTCAGGTTGTCTGGATAAAAAGGCTACAGGCCTTGGGCCTGGCTCCTGTGTAAGAATTCCGATGGCACAGCCTTTATTTCTGCTGTGTAGAGAGAAGGGTTGAGAAGCGCTGGGGAGTGCTAAAGTAGGAGCAGACTCTAAGGCCTTTTTTAGAAAACGGAAAGAAGAATGGGGGAAGGATTTTTGGTCTATGGGGTCAGCTAAGTTTCCTTTTGTAAGTTCATGAGGTGGTTTGTTTAGGAGGGCAAAACCTGGTATCTAGAGGTGAAAGTATCCTACGATGCCTAGGAAGGAGAGAAGATGTTGTTTAGTGGATGGGGTTGGGGTTTGGGAAATTAACTGGATACAGCTGGCAGGGAGAGCACCTGTATGCTGGCGAAGGATTACAACAGATGGGAAAGAAATTTGGGCTTTAGAAAAACGTGTTTTTGAGGTCAAGAACAGAATAGTCAGCTGTGGAAGCGGGTATGGAAGATAGGAAGGTACAGGGGTTGGTACAACCAGGTGGATGGGAAATACAATCTGATTAAGGAGGTGGAGGTCTTGGACTACTCTGCAGAATTTGTCTGGTTTTTGGACAGCCAGAATAGGGGAATTGTAAGGAGAGTTTGTAGGAATTAAAAGGCCATGTTGCAATGGATGGGTGATAACAGGCTTTAGACCTTTTAAAATGTTGTGGGAGGGGGTACTGGCACTGGGCGGGGTAAGGGTGGTTAGGTTTTAAGGGGATGATGAAGGTTGAGTGACTGATAGCAGGGGATGGGGAGGTGGTATCCTGCATCCTAGCATTAAGGTAGGGAGACATAAAGGGAGCTACTGAGGGAGGTATGGGTTCGGGAAGGAGGGTGGCAATGAGGTGTGGCTGTAGCCCAGGAATAGTTAAGGAGGCAGACAATTTTGCTAGGATGGACAAGTGGGGATAATAAGGAAAGAATGTGGAAAGGAGTGCTGCCCTAACTGACACCAGATTTGGGGAGTTTTGAGAGGCCTGGAGGCCTTGCTGTCAATTCCCACAACAGTTAAGGAGGCCAAGGAGAGAGGTCCTTAAAAAGAAGGCAACGTGGGAGTGGGTGGCCCCCACATTAAGAAAGGGATAGGCTTATCCTCCACCGTAAGAGTTACCCAAAGCTCTGTGTCCATGATGGTCCAGGAGGCCTCTGAGATGTGTGGGCAGCATCAGTCTTTAGCTGCCAAGCTGCAGCGACATGAGTCAGACAGTCCGACTTCCAGTGGGGGCCGCACACAGACAGGGAAGGGCTTAGGAGCAATCCCGGGCTGTGGGCACTCCTTGGCCCAGTGGCCAGGTTTTCAACACTTGAAGCAAGGTCCAGGAGGGGCGGCTGGATGCTGCAGTCTGGGCGCTTTGAAGTCTTTGTGAGCCCGTGGTGTGGCTGGGGTTTGTCTTAGAGCAGAGGCAAGCACCTGTAGTTCTGAGATAAGTTGCCACCAGGCAGCTTCTTCCCTGTTATTGAACTCCTTGAAATCAAGGTCGATTAATTCCTTTTGTGGGGTTTGAGGGCCAGATTCTAATTTCTGCAGCATTTTGTAATGTGATAAAATGCATATTAAGCATTCGTCAGGGGTGAGAGAAATAAGGATGACATTTAAGTCACTCCGGGTGAGATTACTGGACTGGGTTAAGTATTGGAACTCTTGGATATATTTAGAAGGATCTGATGAAAAGGAGCCTAACTGTTGGCTGATTTGGTAAAGTTGGATAAACAGAAAGGAACATACACCCTAACTATGCCTTTGGCTCCAGCCACCTCTGGAGGGATTTATTGGGCAGGGGCAGAGGAGTTAGCCACAGTATTAAACTGTAAGCCAGACTGGGTATGAGGTGGGGAGGTGACAGGAGGGGCAAAAGGAGGTGGGTTGTGGGCAGAGGAAGAGGAGGGAGGCTGGGGGGGCAGTTAGGGCCTGGATTAAGGTCTGGTTCAGACAGGCAGGGAGGAGAAAGTTGGAAGGGTCGATGGGCAAGGAGGATTCTGGGTCACCAGCAGAGGCAGGAGAGGCAGATGGAAGGGAGAGAAGGAAAATTTGGGACGGGTTGCATTGAGAGCAGAGATTAGGGAGGAATTGGAGTGTAAACTAAATGCCTGGACATAGGGAATTTCAGATCATTTGCCTATTTTACGACAGAAGTTGTCTAGATCCTGCAGGACAGAAAAATAGAAGGTATTGTTTTCTGGCCATTTAGAGCCATTGTCCAATTTATATTGTGGCCAAGTGGTACTGCAGACAAAAATAAGATGCTTAGGTTTTAGGTCAGGTGATAGCTGGAGGGGTTTGAGAATTTTCAGAATGCAGGCTAAGGGGGAGGAGGGAGGAATGGAGGGCAGAAGGTTGCCCATAGTTTAAGAAGAGCGGCAGAGACAAGGAAACTGAGTGTGCGACCAAGCAGCTTAGCAGGCGGCCCAGTCTAAACCTTGGTCTGAACCTGGGGTGAACTGGTCAAAGGGGTGTCCCCTATGTTGACCTGTCACCTGTGAGTGCGAGTGAGTGACCAGAGCAGACGTCTCCACAATGATCAGTCACCGAGGGAAGACTGTCTTCCTGGTTCTGTGACCTATAGGGTGTTGGGGTGTGTGTGTGTGTGTGTGTGTGTGTGTGTATTTAAAAGGCCTTTATAATTTCTATAATCCAAATTTTTTTCTCCCCACACCTTATAATGTAAACTCTGCTATTTGACTTTCACTTGAGTTGCTTCCTTTAACATGCAAATTTAAGGTTATTTAGCTGACATTTGCCCAGGGTTGTAAAACAGGTTATCAAGAATCTGAAAGTCTGATAGGAAAAAAAAAAAGGTTTTTATGAATCTACAAAATGTACTTCTATTGGCATGCCTAATATGCCTACCTATTTATGTGTTGTGTACACAATGTTTCACTACTAAAAATATATAAAAGTGCTCTAATTAATTGGCTTAAAAAAAATAAAAGCACTTAGGCCAGGCGCAGTGGCTCACGCCTGTAATCCTAACACTTTGGGAGGCTGAGGTGGTTGGATTACCTGAGGTCAGGAGTTCAAGACCAGCCTGGCCATCATAGTGAAACCCCATCTTTAAAAAAATATATAAAAATAAAAAATAAAAGCACTTAAATCAGATACTAAAAAAGACTAGTGAAATGCTCTTTCAAATTCATGTAACTTAAGTAAAATCTTTAATAAATAAGCTAGTTTTAAAATTATTGGTAAAGTAATATTAGAAATGTCTTAACAATTGCCAGTATATATTTTTTTGCTTGCATTTATTAATCAAGAAATTTCATAGTTCTCTGCCAGATACTATAAGGTGTCAAAATTTGGCACAGGGGTTACAAAACTTGAAACCCAAGCCCAAACACAAAAATATTGGCTTGTGTCATTTTTAATAAATAAGACATTGATATTAGTTTAATGAAAATAGCTGCATCTTAAATTTAGTAAGATTATCATAACTTCCAATCTTATGGCTTTAGTCCACAGGCAATAAGGAGGTTTCTTTTGGGAAAGGACTGTAATCTTTGTTTGAAAGCTAAGCTATGAACTAAGTTCCTCTCAAAGTCAGTTCAGCCTATGGCCAGGAATGAATAAAGACAGCTTAGAGCTTAAGAGCAAGATGAAGTTAGTTAGGTCAAATCATTTTTTACTGTCTTGGTTATAATTCTGCAATGGTGGTTTCATAACTTTAAATTATGGCTATCATAGTTTTCACAAAAAATGTATGCAAACAATTAAAATAATGAGGTAAATGTAATGAAGTAAATACTTGTAGAAAAAACTGGTCATAATTTAGAATATAAAGTTAGAAGGCCGGGCGCGGTGGCTCACGCCTGTAATCCCAGTACTTTGGGAGGCCGAGGCGGGTGGATCACGAGGTCAAGAGATCGAGACCATCCTGGTCAACA
>NW_016107756.1:269016-284123 GCF_001604975.1 Cebus imitator | reverse complement strand
AAAAAAAAAAAAAAAAAAAAAAAAAAAGTGAACAAGTTTTGTCTAATTCAAAGCTTACTTAAAGGTTATGTATAAAACAAAGTAAAAGGAACCAGAAAATAAAAAGACATGTAAAGAAAGCTATAAAAATAAAGAGGTGTGTGTGTGTGTGTGTGTTTATGTGCGCGCGCACACACACGCGCGCACATGTACAGTAAGAAAGCTTAAAGAGAAATAATTTTATATGAGAAAGAATCTTGTATGGTAAATTCAGTCCTAAAATAAAACAACTGGTTGTTTAAGAAAGAGGAATGTGGCCGGGCATGGTGGCTCATGCCTGTAATACTAGCACTTTGGGAGGCCAAGGTGGGCAGATGATGAGATCAGGAGTTCAAGACAGGCCTGACCAATATGGTGAAACCCTGACTCTACTAAAAATACAAAAATTAGCCAGGCGTGGTAGCACGTGCCTGTAGTTCCAGCTACTCGGGAGGCTGAGGCAAGAGAATCGCTTGAACCTGGAAGGTGGAGATTGCAGTGAGCCAAGATCACGCCACTGCACTCCAGCCTGGGCAACAGAGCGAGACTCCATCTCAAAAAAAAAGGATGTTCAGGACAAACCAAAAAGTCCAAGCACATCATGAATGGCTGGTGTAAGTCATAATAAGAGGATTTATGCTTTAAAAAAGAAAGAAAAATGGGCAAGCCCAGTGGCTCACACCTGTAATTCCAGTTTAGGAGGCCGAGACAGGTGGGTCACCTGAGGTCAGGAGTCTGAGACCAGCCTGGCCAACACAGTGAAACCCCATCTCTATTAAAAATACAAAAATCAGCCAGGCATTGTGGCAGGCGCCTGTAATCCCAGCCACTCAGGAGGTTGAGACAGGAGAATTGCATGAACCCTTGGGGCAGAAGTTGCAGTGAGCTGAGGTCACACCACTGCACTCCAGCCTGGGTGACAGAGTGAGACTCTGTCTCAAAAAATTTTTTTAAATTTTAAAATAAAAAACTTTAATATGACCATGTTGTCATATTACTATTGTTTTGGTTTGAGTAGGGAAAAAAACTGAGATTAAGAACTTGTTTTTGGCCAGGCATGGTGGCTCACACCTGTAATCCCAGCACTGTGGGAGGCCGAGGTGGGCAGATCACCTGAGGTTGGGAGTTCAAAACCAGCCTGGCTAACATGGTGAAAACCCAACTCTACTAAAAATACAAAAATTAGCTGGGCACGGTGGTGCATGCTTGTAATCTCAGCTACTCAGGAGGCTGAGGCAGGAGAACCGCTTGAACTTGGGAGATGGAGGTTGCAGCAAGCCAAGATCAGGCCACTGCACTTCAGCCTGGGTGACAGAGCAGGAGTCCATCTCAAAGAACAAACAAACAAAACCCGCTTTTTAAAAATTAATGTTATTACATCCATGTATCTTCCTGCGTGTGCTTTTAAAGTCCTTGTGACATTGAGCAACAGGGCTTTGACTCCTGAGTCTAACAAAGGACACCAAGTCTTGCTAAATCTGAAACACTAACTGCAATTAAAGCCTCATCTTCAGGCCCCATAGATGACAATTAAAATAAACTGCACTACAGAGACACAGGGCAAGAAATTAAAGCTATTCAACTCCTCAAGGCCCAGAGACTGTTGTGGAAGAGGTGGGCACGTAAAATTGTAAGGGCCAATTCTGAAAGATAAAATAAGTTCAGTTTCTCTATAAATTAATAATTAATGTCAAAGGCACAATGATGCAAGACCAGCATTTGGGCCCCTGTGTCAGATTAACAAGGTTTTCTTGAAGCATTAACCAACTCCTTAATAAAGGTTATAAAAGGCTTGTGGAAGCTACATGTTATGGTCAAGATCAAAATCTTATAGACTGTTTATAAAAGTTTGAAAAACAAATTTAATTGGCTTCATGCTGTTTTTATTAGGGCTTATTTGGAAAATTAAGTCTTCTCTCTCAACAAAAGGTTTTCACCTTTTATTTTTGAAATCCTTGAGTTATCCTTTTGGTTAAATGAATGACTTATTTTACAATGACCTATGATCCTATTTTGTGACATCAAGTGTTTAAAACCTTTGATATTTGACAAACTTTCTAAAATAAAATCATAAATTCTGTCTTTTTCTAACGTAATTAATCCTTTAAGTTATTAGAGTTTCCCTAAAGTCAAAAAATAACATAATTTGGCTTATCTGGTACAAAAATTATAAAGGAAGCATTGTCAAATATGAAATGGTGTTTGTTTTTCCTTGAGCTGTATTTGTATAAATAAGTTATTGGTATGTATTCCAAAATTATGGGAAACTCCTATAATTCTGATACAACTTAATATACATTATCAGTAATAATCATAATTGTTATGTTAAAATTATTGTGTGCCACGGAGATAACAAATTTCCTTGTCAATTGTATCTTTGACTATGGCTGCCCTAAAATTTTTTGTCATCCACAGACAATTGTCTTGTTTTGGTCTTCTTTAGAAGGTGGTTTTAGTATCAGCTATAGGTTTCTGGTAACTTTGGAGACTGTGATATCTCAATAAAGCAAAAACTCTCAGGACTCATAGCAAGCTAAAATGTTCATGAGTATCAAGCAGAAAAGGAATTAAATGTATGGACTGAACTAATCTTTTGGACTTTTTGCTTAAAACATTTGCTGATCCTCTGCTTGGTTTTTCAGAGTCTTAAAGCTTTTCTTTTGAGCTACTGACAGCTTTTAACAATTCAGTATACTCCTGTGGAACAAAATTTGGAGCATATTTGTTTCCTCCACCTGATTTTTCCTGAATCTGGAAACCATTTTTAAGTATTCTTATGGCAATACAGTTATTTGCCTAAGTGCTATAAGAATATGTTTTCATTTGTAACAGGACACAATTGGAGAAACTGGTTATTTTACCAAGGCTTTGACTGGAACGGAGTGCTTTCCTTTAAGGACTCAAACGACATATGTAGCCAATCAAGCCCTTAGAAAATCTGGCCTCATATTTTTGTGTACACAGTCCATGTACAGGATTTCTGACCCGTGGTAAATAAAGGATGTCACCTTCTGACAGTCCCAGAAGCCCCACTTGGAACCTCAAAAGGAGAGGAAATTCACCCAGCTCACAGGTATTTAATGACACAAATCCATGGCTGGTCTCAGCTTTATAAAGTCTTATCTGAGATTCCTCCCATGGAAAAAAATTCCATCAAAGCAATTTAAAAGCCTATGTAAAAAAATTATTATTCTTGCAGCACTGTATACAAATAATTAGGTAAAATATAATAAAGCAAACCAGTCCTAGCATGAGTTGCCTTTAGTAAAATTGGGAAACTAGGGCACAAAAAATTATGTTTCAAAACTGTAGTACACCTCGTTAGATGCTAGTCTTGCCTAATGTTTTTTAAATTTTTATTATTTTCTACAATTTGAACTGAATTATAATTTTTCTTGGCTATAAGTCTTCAAAATAATGTTTTCAATTCCGCCCCCCGCTTTTTTTTTTTTTCTTTTTTCAATTTTTCCTAATTTCAAGTCACTGAAAACCAAGGCCCTGGGAACTGAAGCCACACAACTTAAACTTCAGAAGGAAATAACAACCTATTTACATAAAAAGCCACTTTTATACCTGCCTACTTAGGTATGGACTTCAACATAATGTGGCCCATATCAATTTTTCCAGGATTGTTCTTTTGTTTGTTATTGTTTTTCTCCCTCCCCCATCTTCTCTTCATAGAACATGAGACTTCACAACCTGCTAAGCATAGTTTTCAGGACTTATCCATCTAGGAATACACTGTCCTAGCCATGAGAGATCAGATGAAACCTGAGACCAGAGACTCATTTTCTTTTAAAATACTTTTTCCAAATAATTTTAAAAAAGAAAAGCAGGAAAATATCTTGGGCTCCTTCTAGCTGGGAACTGTTCAGGGCAAACCTGCCTCCCATTCTATTCAAATTAATCCCTCGGCTCACAGGGATAGATGCATATTCTGATTGCCTCCTTTGGAAAGACTTATCAAAGTCAAAAGAATGCAATCGTGTGTCTTTCACCTATCTGAGACCTGGAATCCCCTGGGGGGGACCTTGCTTTGAGTCCTCCCGCCTTTCTGGACAGAACTAATGTACTTCTTAAATATACTGATTGATGTCTCCTGTCTCCCTACAATGTACAAAACCAAGCTGTGCCCCAACCATCTTGGGCACATGTCATCAGGACTTCCTGAGGCTGTGTCATGGGCACATCCTCAATCTTGGCAAAATAAACTTGCTAAATTAACTGAGACCTGTCTCAGATCTTCTGGGTTCACTTACCATATATGGCTATTGAAAAATTAAAATATTAAGAATTACTAACTTTTTACCATATTTGCAATGTGCCAGACACTGAGCTACACATCCTCCATACCCATGATCTCCTTTCATCCTCACAGCAATCCTTAGGTAGGTATGACAGTTATTTTCATTTGCTAATGTTGTATTGGACCGAGTGTAGAAAGTTATTACCAAGACAAAAGTATGCCAGATTGCAGGGTCATTTATTATGCCGGCGACCACAGAGGACTCACGTCTCTCCAACCTGTGGCGTCAAAAGGAGGGTGCCACGACTTTTTATACCCAAAAAATCACCTTGGGTATGGGGGTGAGGAGCGGGGATGGGGATGAAAAGGTTTCGGATATTCCAAGGGCTTGGGGATTCTGTGATTCACCTCCTGGGCGGAGACAAGGGCTGGGGTCTCCGGACATTCCAAGGTCTAGGGGACTTTTGTCATTCTGTTTGTTACCTCAGTGGTTTACAGAAGTCAAGATATACATTTGTTTACACATCGTCTGGGTGGTGATAGAAGTCACAGATTTTAGCAGTTACTGATAAGAAAAGGTAAGCAGCTTTACATAGTTTTGCAGAACAAACTAGCAGTTCTATTTACAGAGGCCAAGGACAGTAGTTATTGTGAGGAGAATGGGGCAGCCATTTCAACTTATTTAAAAAACAGTTTTGCTCAGGTTCAGGCTCTAGGCCAGCACAATATCACACTAAGTAGGAAAAGTACCTGAAGTCACATCACTAGCAAACGGTGGAAAAGAGATTTCAACCAATGTATTTAGACTCCGATGCACATTCTTAACTCAAGTGCATCAAATAGGGGCCATGTAAAAAAATAATAATCATCCTTTAGTTGGAACTTTAAACAGGAAGGATTCTAAGACTGTCCAGAAGATACCAGATCCCTAAGCTCAGTTCTAATCACCTTGTTACAAGAAGTTTAGCCTAATGCTGCCTCCTTACATATTTTGTTTCATCTAAATGTTCCTCCATACCTAATGACCTGTAACCTAAGTGGATGTGCAAACACACTTTAACCTACTCTTGTTAACAAGTAGCCTAGTCTCAGCCAATCACAGCAGCACAGTTTCAGCCAATCACAGGCAGCCAACTGCTCAAATAAGGCAAATACTAGGCTGCAACCAATATAGCTATTTCTGTACCTCACTTCCTTTTTTTTTTTAAGACAGGATCTCCCACTGCCTCCCAGGCTGGGGTGCAGTGGCGTGATCATGGCTCACTGCAACCTCTACCACCCAGGTTCAAGTGATCCTCCCACCTCAGTCTCCTGAGTAGCTAGGACCACAGGTGTAAGTGGTATACTTGGTAATTTTTTTTTTTTTTTTTTTTGTATAGATGGGGTCTTCCTATGCTGCCCAGGGTGGTCTCAAATGCCTGGGCTCAAGCATTCCTCCTGTGCTGGCCTCCTAAAGTGCTGGGATTACAGGTGTAAGCCACTGGGCCTGGCCTGTACCTCACTTCCATTTTCAGTATGCCACTTTCCCATTTCTGTCCATAAATACCATCCAACCACGTAGCTGCCCTGGAGTCACTCTGAACCTATTCCGGTTCCAGAGGCTGCCAATTTGCAAATCATTCTTTGTTCAGTTAAACTGCTGAATTTAATTTGTCTAAAGTTTTTCTTTTAACAACCCAAACAGAATACTTCTAAGCAACAACTGAACATAAACAAGCTAGCTGCTTAACAGGAACTCAGTATAGTTTCTATGACTCAGTTTAGCTAACATTTTAAACCAACCTGGATTATAAGGCCATACCCATAGAGAATTCTGCAAGGGTAGTTTACTAATGTAGTATCCAATTTAATGACCACTAAGTGCTGCTCGCATAAACCTGGAAAAATGTATATCACCTTCAAAACTTAGTCTTCCTACTACAAACAGCCTTACTTAATAAAACACTGGCTAAGTACAGAAAGCAAGCTCTGTACTTAAACCACTGGTAAGGAATATTTAATCAATTTATCAGTCATCTGAATCAGAGCAACTCTATTTTGAACAGAGAGGCTGGGTAAAATAAGGCTGAGACCTACTGGGCTGCATTCCCAGGTTAGGCATTCTAAGTCACAGGATGAGACATGGGGTCACACAAGACACAGATCAGAAAGACTTTGCTGATACGATAAAGCAGGCGGAGGTAAAGAAGCCAGTCAAAACTCACCAAATGAAAAATGGCAACGAAAGTCACCCCCGGTTATCCTCACTGCTCATTATATGCTAATTATAATGCATTACCATGCCAAAAGACACTCCTACCAACACCATTCAGTTTACAAATGCCACGGCAAAGTCAAGAAATTACCCTATATGGTCTATGAAGGGGAGAAACCCTTAGTTCAGGGTATTACCCAACTCTTTCTTGGAAAAATCATGAATTATCCACCCCTTGTTTAGCATACAATCAGGAAATGACCATAAACGTAGCCAGCCGGCAGCCCACAGGGCTTCTTTGCCTATGGAGTAGCCAACTCTCGTTTCTTTACTTTTCTAATAAACTTGCTTTCACTTTTATCTATGGATTGGCCTCAAATTATTCCTTACACAAGATCCAAGAACCCTCTCTTGAGGTCTGGATCGAGACTCTTTTCCGGTAGCAAATTCAGTGGCCATCACAGACCTCTCCCTCCACTAAGCAGTTTAAGTGGCCAACTCTCATGTTACTGGAAACTTTAGAGATAGTAGGGAGCACTCAGGTGAAATCCAAAGGAATTTGTTGTATTTCCTATTTGGGTGGGTAGCAAGAAGTTTTCAGACTGAATTCAATCCCATTCAATCCCAATTTTCACCCTCATACTTATGGCCTTTCCAGAATCGAGAGTTCATTTCTGCATTAAAATGATAACATTGGCTACCAAAGAAAGGTTTCATATGTATAATGGGGTGGGAATGAATAATCCCTACACCATCCAACATTATGGATGTTGCTCCAGTCCAACATTTTACTGTACTGTAAGTACTTTTTTTTTTCAGTTGTCATCCAAACATACAGTAAAAATTTTAAAACTAAAATTTCCCTGCTGCCCAAAGGGAAAGAGACATTTTCTTTCCTTCCTTCTCCTTACACAGCCTTTCTTTGAAAAATCTAGTATTTATGAATCCTTCCTCTGTCCCTTTGATATGTGTGCACATCTCTTTAAAGGCTAAATAAACTAGCCCTAGTGTAGCTTGTTTATACCTAGTAAATAGAAGAGTAAAATGAAAAATGGCAATGAAAGTGACCTCTGGTCATTCTCACTGCTCATTATATGCTAATTATAATGCATTAGCTATTTTTCTGAAGGGTCTGGAATCCTCTCTTTTACATTCATTCATTCATTCATTTTTTGAGATGGAGTCTCACTCTGTAGCCCAGGCTGGAGTGCAGTGGCACAATCTCAGCTCACTGCAACCTCCGCCTCCCAGGTTCAAGCGATTCTTTTGCCTCAGCTTCCAAGTGGCTGGGATTACAAGCACACGCCACCACACCCAGCTAATTTCTGTATTTTTAGTAGAGAGGGGGTTTCGCCATGTTGGCCAGGCTGGTCTCGAATTCCTGACCTCAGATGATCCACCCTCCCCAGCCTCCCAAAGGGCTGGGATTACAGGCGTGAGCTACCAGGCTCAGCTGAACTCCTTGAACCCCCCATTTTAAATGGAAACATCCAGGAAGACAATGCCCCAGCCCTATTACTATCTCACCATCACTGGAGGTTTAGCCTAGGCACCTCGACTACTTGTTTTATCATAGAGCTGTTTTATGTTTTCTGTTTTCCTTTGGAAAAAAGTAACCCCGTAGCAGAGATGACCAACACAATTACCAGGTTAATTTAGAAATAACTATGAAAGCGTGTACAGCAAATGGTGCTGTCAAGCCTTCTTACAAGAGGACAATTTACTATTAATCTTGAGACTACATAATGGGTTGCATCCGCTCAGCTACAAATAAATGGTGGGATTTCTTTTCTGAAAGAAACTACATTAGTATATTATCCATAATATTTCCCAGTCTGGGTTGTTTGTTGTTTATTGTTTTTACTTTTTCTTTTTTCCTTTTTTTTTTTTTTGAGTCAGGGTCTTACTCTGTTGCCCAGGCTGGAGTGCAGTGGGATTATCAGTTTACTGCACCTTCAAACTCCTGGGAACAAGCAATCCTCCTGCCTCAGCCTTTGGAGTAATTGGGACAACAGGTGCACACCACCATGCCTAGATAAATTTTTATTTTTTGTAGAGATAGGGTCTCCCTATGTTGCCCAGGCCAGTCTCGAACTCCTGGCCTCACATGATCCTCCCACTTCAGCCTCTCAAAGCGCTGGGATTATTGGTGTGAGCCACCACACTTAGCCACACACGGGTCTTTAAGTAACAAAATACAAGCTCCTCCTGGGCTCAAGACTTCACATATGCCCTTCCCTTCTCCTGTCAGCTCTTTGTCCAATTTAACTCCAACTCAGTCCTTGAAGTCTCAGCTAAATATCATTTTCTTGGGAAAGCCTTCCCTGTCTCTCCTCATTCCCCCCCACATGCCGGTGACTCCATTATATATTCTCACAGCACCCTCTACTGTCCTCCACAGCATGCATCAGAATCGTAATTAATATTTGGTTTTGTTTATATACTGTCTATCTCCCTTGCTAGATTTATAGATAATTTAAGGACAGGGGCTTTATCGGTTTTGGTCAACATTGTATCCCCAACACCCAGCACACTGCTGATACACTGTAAGTGTTCGATAAAAATCTGTTAAGTGAAGGAATGAATGGAATTTGTAGCTAAGCACTACATTCTGGAGTGACATGGTATTAGCTTTGCCTTTACTAGCTCTATGCCTTTGTTGCTGTTGTTGTTTGAGACAAGGTCTCACTTTTTTTTTTTTTTGAAAGATGGAATCTTGCTTTTGTCACCCAGGCTGGAGTGCCGTGACGGAATCTCCACTCACTGGAACCTCCACCTCCCAGGTTCAGGCGATTCTCCTGCCTCAGCCTCCCAAGTAGCTGGGATTGCAGGTGCCCACACCATGCCTGGCTAATTTTTGTATTTCTTCAGTAGAGCCGGAGTTTCACCACACTGGCCAGGCTGGTCTCGAACTCTTGATCTCAGGTGATCCGACCACCTCAGCCTCCCAAAGTGCTAGGATTACATGTGTGAGCCACCGTACCTGGCCAAGACAGGGTCTCACTTTGCCACCCAGACTTGAGTGCAATGGTGTGATCTCGGCTCACTGCAGCCTCAATCTTCCAGGTTCAAGAAATCCATTTGCCTCAGCCCCAACAAGTAGCTGGGACTACAGGTGTGTGCCACCATGCCTGGCTAATAGCTCTATGCCTTTGGATAAATTTATTAACATTTCTAGGTCCATTTCTCCCTCCATAAATGAAGATTATAGTTCCCGTTTTTAGGGTTATCACAGGATTGGATAATTCAGTAGAGTGATTAGCACGGTGCCTGGAACATAGCAAACAGTCAAAAACTATCAACTATAATTAAGGAATAGAGAAAAGGGGACATGTACATGGTAGGGAAGGCATATTCCACACCCTTGACAAGGGCACAAACATAGTTCCTTCATGCAAATATACTGTTGCAATAGGAATAAAATGAATATTTTAAGTACACCACAAAAATGCATTATTTATTTTATTTTTTTTTTTCATTTAGGTTGTCACCAACAGAAATGCACTATCTAAAAGAACCTGAAACAGGGATCTGTTTATAAAGCCAAGAATCTTTCTGGATATGAAGTGATCACCTACTCACTTATCTAGCTTGCACACTTCTATGTATGGGATCAGGCTCTTTAAGAGCAAAGCACATCAGGAATCAATTACTTTAGGCAGCAGGGTTCCAAATCTGGGCTTGAAAACCTACAAGACCACAGCCAAGCTAGCTGTGCTGCCCTTGGCCCAGAATATTCGAAAAAGGCAACAGGCTTCTGTCTTTAAGATAAATGTCCTTCCCTTCCTGTAGGAAACTCCATGTCTCAATGAGAAAATGTACCTTCACTCTGGTGTTCTTCAGCATTCCAATGTCACCCTGGCCACCCACACACCCCACTTCCTGGTGCATCCTCCCTTCCCCAATACACCCCCTTTAGCTTTGTTTTGATCTTCTCTTAGATTTTCCCACTTTGGACACATTGTTTAGCCTTTCCAAGTCTGAATTTCTTCATCTGTAAAAATGTAACTAAAACAGTAATTCCCTCTTGGATAAATGGCATAGCATATGCCAAAAATTAGCAAATGGTAACTATTGTTTTAATGTTTCTTTCCTTTCCCTTTTTTGTTTTGTTTTTAAAGACAGGGTCTCCTTCCTCTGTAATCCAGGCTGGCATACAGTGATAAAATCACCATCACAGCTCACTGTGCAACCTCAAACTCCTTGGCTCAGGTGATCCTCCTGCCTCATCCTTCTGAGTAGCTATGACTACAGATGCACCACCATGCTCAGCTAATTTTTAAATTATTCTGTAGAGATGAGGTCTTACTACATTGCCCAGGCTCATCTTGAATTGCTGGACTCAAGCAATCCTCCCACCTCAGCCTCACAAAAGCCTGGCATTATAGAGGTGAGCCACCACACCAGGCTCTGTTTCAGTCTTTCTACCAGATCCCTAATCAATCTACAAGCCAGAAAAGAAGTAGAACACAGATCCTTTCCAGTGGTAGGATTTTTAAAATTCAGACCCCATGTTTTCTATAATAAAAGAAACCCCAATCTACCCCATTAGCCAATGTACCATAATAAAATGTTTAACCCCCAAAAAGCTCTAAATGTTGCAAAGGACAAAAAATTAGTAAGTGAAATAGTACTCATTTCCTAAAAAAGATTAATTCAACAAAACACAATTTATATATAACCTATTTTTATAAGGCCTTCCTTTAAAGCAAGTCCTAATACATAATCTTTAGTCAACTGTTAATCTGGAATCCTCACCATATTGCTTTTGGGATTAGCAGAATGCCATCTTGGGGAATCCCAGCAGAAAGGCGCATTCTTACTGGCCACCCCAGGGCAAGGCCCAGTCATGACCTCTTCCTTCTATCTCCATTTCATCCCATCATAAACCTCAAGAAAAATAAAAAGCATCATCATCTTAGGAAAAAGTGGCAGGGGGGCTCAATATGTTGATCACATTATGGCAAGACTCCAGATTACCTCTTAAATATAAAACCTTTAACAAAGATCCATTCAAAGGCAACCTTTTATACTCGAATGAATACAAAGTTCTGCAGGGAGGCCTGGGTCTAAAAACCTGCCTTCCCCACTTATTTGTGATAGGTAATCTTAGCTTCCTAACTCTTCTAAAAACATACTGTGATACCACCCATGTTACTCTGTCGCTGTGAGGAGGAAGAAAGATATTTAGATATTTTAGAATGGCCATTCTGGTACGTGCTCAAAAAAGTCAGTTCCCCCACGGCCTTTCTGAAAAAATTATTATTATTATTTTGCTAGTTCTAACTGTATATCGCCAAGCCCAGGATCCCTTTTTCCACCTACAACTCTTTTTTTCTCTCCCATACAGGTTAGAGAACCAGAAAAACAATTCCTGGCAATTCCACTAAGAGAAGCGAGTATATACGTATATATGAAACCCAAAAGTTACTTCAAAAGTAACTTCACGATTCTCAAATCATTACACCAAAGGTTTGGAAACTGAAAAAAGAGCCTTATGTGGCTACCATTTGTTGAATACCTACCAAGCGTCAGACACCACCAGCTGAGTACCTTGCACGCGCAGTTTCATTTACGCTTCACAACAACCTTATGAATGGGCTTGTTATTCCCAAATTTACAGCTGAATAGAGACGCTAAGAGTTTAAAACATCTGCCCAAAGCCGCATAGCCAGGAAGCCGCAGAGCAAGTATTGGAAGAGCAAGATATCACAAACAGCCTTTCCCGTGGATGCTCGACTCAGCACCCTCCTTCTGCCTTTTCAAAAACCGGAGTTCCTTTGCTAGTCCTAACTCGCCGTCACTGGCCAAGGTGCCACCGGGCCCCAGCGCTCAGCCCTCGGTCCTGCCACTCGCACGCGCTGCGGAGCCTCCCCTACGTCCCACAGAAATACGGGAATAAACAGGCGCGAGCCAGGAGCCCTCTGGGCGCAGAGGCCTTTCACACACAGCGCCCAGCGCAGGTCCGCCGCAACGCGACGCCCATTTCCTGCCGCGGAAACCTGACTCAGAGACCTCGGCAACATGCAGAGCTCTCCGCCAAGCACAGCCGGAGCCAAGGCCTTGGTCCCAGCGCCTGAGCTGAGTCTTCCTACAGAGTTCGGCGTCACGATGATCCGGAAGCCGCCCGGGATCCCGCGCGCTCCCCCACGGCCCGCGGCCTTCGCTGGACCACTACACCGCTTCCCCTCACCTAGGCCGAGGAGTCGCCTCAGCTCAAGGCGGGACCCTAACCCCTCACTTCCGAGGTACAGCACCCACCTGTTAGCCGGAGAGGCCATGGGCAACCAATTCATTCTCCCGCCTCGGAAGTGACGTGTACGCAGCCGGCGCAGGTCTGTCCAATCCCAGCGGTGAGGTTGCGCATGCGCGTTGGGCGCGTGTCCCCTAGGGTGCAGGTAGGACCCGCGAGACCCGAGATCTGAATAGGGTCCTGATGCTTAACTACCGTGTCTTCATCTTGCGGAGGGAGATTCCAAAGGTCGTGGTTGGTGTTCCGTGGACTTTCGGTGAAGAACAAAGTTGGAGAATTCACAATACAGTTAGCAAGATGATTATAGTGCCACAGTAATCAGAACAGTGTGATAACTGGTACAAAGGTAGTAACAATGAATGAGAGAGAGGCCGGAAACAGACCCCCAGCTGTGTAGACTTTTTTCCTCCTACAAGTAGGCACTGTAATGCAATGAGGAAAGTTTCTTTTTCAATATAAAGTGCTAGGTCATATAAATGTTGATTGGGGGAAAAGGAACCTTGACTTCTACCTCAGGTAAAATAATTCTAGATGGATGATGGATGGTAGACCTGAATGTCTCCCATTGTCTAGACATTGTTTTATTGTCTAGAGATAAAATCGCAGACTATTATGACCCATGAGAGGAAAATATATTTTAGCAGAACACAAAAAGTGCCAGTCCTAAAGGAAAAGACTGATAAGTTGGGTGTCAGTAACTGTAAGACACCAAAAAGACCCCACTGAGAAGGGAAAGAAAAACAATAGAACAGACAAGATATTTGTAATACATATATCTGAAATTGAATTTTATTCAGAATATATATGCACGTCTTAAAAAATAAATTTTTTAAAGGACCTGAAGTGATTTTTTAAAAAACCATGAAAAGGGAGTATTGAGAAAGTAAAGGGCAGAAGAAGGAAGGGGCAGGGAGACTCTCATCATTCAAAATTCACAAGATGGCAAAGGTGTGTAAGGTGGAAAATCTTCCTCTCTGTTTTCCAGGCACCCTCTTCACCTCCCCCTAGGTAACAACGCTATTAGCTGTGTGTTTTCTTCCAGAGCCAGTTTATTAATAATCAAGCAATTATGTATATGTTCAGCACACCCCCTTGTTACACAGCATTCTGAAACAGGCTTCTGTTTCTTTTTTTTATTCACTTTAGCGAATTAATATATCATGGAAATTTGTGCAGATATCCACAAAATCCGAATATGGGAAATTTTATTTTTAAATATTTTTGATGTTTTCACAGAAGTTTGTATACCTTCCTGGCCCCTCTCCACTGTTCTAGAAACTCTAGATTCCTGCTTGCCAATTCACAAAGTTTGAATATCCTTGTAACAAATTCAATATGAACCTGTGAGGCAGGAGAACAGGGTCTGGAGGCAGGGAAACTAAGACCAATACACGCTGACTTCCTAGAACGAAATCAAAAGGAAAACCTGAACTTTCCATGCCCAAGTAACAAAAGGACCAGAAGCTACTCCCTTTGCAACCTGCCTGCTTTTCTGCCTGGCAGATGAAAAATTAAAGGTACCTCTAATCGGTCCCCTCCTGCAACCAATCAGGCTGGTCACAGGCCACTACTTCATTTATATAGGATGTATACCAAGTAATCAATAGGAAACCTCTAGAGAGTATTTGAACTCCAGAAAATTCTCTAACCGAGCTCTTGAGCCACCTGCTAGGCAGACTCCCACCCCATTGAGTGTGCTTTCATTTTCAATAAATCACTGCTTTTGTGGCATCATTCTTTTCTTGCTTTGTGTGTTTTGTCCAATCATTTGTTCAAAACGACAAAAACCTGGACACCCTCCACTGGTAACACCTGAGTCTTTACTGCATGACTAAGTCCATTTCCTGGGATTCATTTCCCAGGCCTGCTACCTTCTTAGCCAACCCGCTCTTCAATCCTACATGGAATTTGTTTTAGAAGAAACACAATACATTTCAATGTTTTGGTAACCACTTTGAATTACATCTGTCAAATGCAAGTGTAAAGAACTCTAACTTCACAACCAGGATATTATACAAATAGATTTCAATGGGCCAGGTGCAGTGGCTCACACCTGTAATCCAGCACTTAGGGTGGCCAAGGCTGGCAAGAGTTTGACACCAGCCTGGCCAACATGGTGAAACCCTATCTACTAAAAATACCAAAAAATCAGTTGGGCATGGTGGCATATGCCTGTAGTCCCAGCTACTCAGGAGGCTGAGTCAGGAGATTATTATATTCAGTTACATTGAGAAGAAATTTGATTAATGTAAGATAGATAAATTTCTGTTAAAAAAAAATTAAGTAGGCCGGGCGCGGTGGCTCAAGCCTGTAATCCCAGCACTTTGGGAGGCCGAGGCGGGTGGATCACGAGGTCAAGAGATCGAGACCATCCTGGTCAACATGGTGAAACCCCG
>NW_016107756.1:267083-268202 GCF_001604975.1 Cebus imitator | reverse complement strand
TTTCAAGCTTTACAGTAGCAAAGCCACTTTGTAATGAATAAACAACAGAACCAAAACAAAAAAAGGATTCTACCGACCAATCTAACCAACAATACAATTGCAAACTTTTGATTCAAATATCAAAAACCAATTTCAATAATAAATATATGGTATGAAAACTCCACAAAGGTCAAATAGGATGTATTTATACTTGAACGAAATTATGAGTTGAGAGTAGGAAATCTATAAATTAAATCAAATAAATTGAAGAATTATGAGGAATTTGTTCCTCTAAGTATTATTTGGCAAGCTATTCAGTGGAACACAAAGATATTCTTCTTTTTTTTTTGAGGCTGAGTTTCACTCTTGTTACCCAGGCTAGAGTGCAGTGGTGTGATCTTGGCTCACTACAACCTCCGCCTCCTGGATTCAAGTGATTCTCCTGCCTCTGCCTCCTGAGTAGCTGGGATTACAGGCATGCACCACCATGCCCAGCTAATTTTTTGTATTTTAAGTAGAGACGGGTTTTCTGCATGTTGGTCAGGCTGGTCTCGAAATCCCGACCTCAGGTGATCACTCCTCTCGGCCTCCCAAAGTGCTGGTATTACAGGCATGAGCCACTGCACCCAGCCGAAACTCAAAGATATTCTTAATGAAGTTGCATATATATTTTATAATGTTATAATTGAAGTGGATTTTTAATAACAAGTACGTGAATAAATTGAAAAAGTATTCAGGGATAGAGAAAAATTAATTTAGATTGTTTACATATATAAAATATATTTTACAAGATAGGCCTGTCCTTTTTTATTCCTTAAATAAAAAAAGCAAATATTTAAATCCCATGACTTTCACTTTAAAATTTAGGAAATGCTTACAGCTTCCCACACTGAAATTTATACTAACACAGCTAATCTAATCAAGGGATAATAAAATCAAGACAAATGGAATTCTCTTGACCAATCTATTTTTTATTTTTATTTATTTATTGTTTTAGGTGGAGTTTCGTTCTTGTTGACCAGGCTGGAGTGCAATGGTGTGATCTCGGCTCACCACAACCTCTGTCTCCCGGGTTCAAGTGATTGTCCTGCCTCATCCTCCCAAGTAGCTGGGATTACCGGCATGTGCCACCATGCCCAG
>NW_016107756.1:262994-265092 GCF_001604975.1 Cebus imitator | reverse complement strand
GTCACTCCACAAACACTTTTATTTTTTGAGACAGAGTCTTGCTCTGTAACACAGGCTGGAGTGGTGCAGTGGCACGATCTTGGCTCACTGCAACCTCCACCTCCTGGGTTCAAGTGATTCTCCTGCCTCAGCCTCTTGAGCAGCTGTGTTGGAGTCACTCCATATTGGGAGCATCACTGTTGGGTTACCAACTGCAGGGATCTGTCCTGCAGACCCTGCCTCAGAGATGGATGAATAAAGTACACTGACACACACAGAGGTTACGCTTTGCCAGTCTGGCTGAGGGTCTGTGGCTGCTTACAGACTCCCTGGAGAGTGCTGTAAACAGGTAACAGCCACCAGCCCTCCCCAGCCAGTGAGAGTTGCATTTATTTAGTTAAGTTTAATAGACAAAGGCTTGAGTCAACACCACCAGAGTTTCAAGATTAAAGCACTGGTTCCGATGCCCAAAGCAAACACCATTAGTGGTAATATCCCTGGTCAACCTCCCTTTGAGAGGACCATCAGCTCAAAGATTAGTTTTAAGACCACATGAGTAAACAAGTTAGTTAGGTAAACTCCCCCACATACCCTAGCTATTTGCTGCACTTACTAAGTAAATGTAAGGAGGATTTAGGCTGCCTTCAGCTGAAACTTCTGAAACTATGAAAAAACCCTTAGGTCTTCCAAAAGGGTTTGAGACTATATTTTATAACCTTCTCTACTATTTTTCCCTTAATATTTTTGCCACTGCCCTGAGTGAATTCCCACACAGCTAGGACTGCAGGCACACACCACCACACCCAGCTAATTTTTGTACTTTTAGTAGAGATGAGGTTTTTCCATGTTGAACAGGCTGGTCTCGAACTCCTGACCTTGTGATCCACCTGCCTTGGCCTTCCAAAGTGCTGGGATTACAGGCATCAGCCACCATGGCTAGCTTGACCTCTGGATTCTTAAGGAAATTTTTTATTAAACAGTGGAAGCACAAATTGGATTAGTTGCAAATCTAGGGTCAGGACACACTCTAAACATGTGCTTCTGCATGCTCTGCTGTTTTTCAGCTAGGTATTCTATTATCTTTTAATAATATAATAATCAACTGCAAAACCTACACCCATTTAATTGACAAACTTTACAAAGACTGATACTAGAGGTTGTTGGAGAGGACGTGGCTTCACGTAACAGCTTATGAGTCACTGATGGGCAAGTAAGCTGGTGAAATGTCTTCGGAAAACTGGTCATACCCGCTACACTTAAGCATTCAGATACCAAACACCCAGAAATTCCATCTTGTAATATATTTCCACTAGGAAAAAACAAGAGACCTGTATTAAAATATCAATTATTATTAAAAAATAATCACACTGGATTTCCTGACTTTTGTATTAGCAACTCAGTCTCTGCCTGTTTTCAGCAGTGCAACCTCTACCCAATATATATTTTGCATTTTTTAATCTACCACTCTCTAAGAACAAATATATTTTCTATCAATTCTACATTCAGTATCTAGAACAGAAACCAGCATTGTATAGATTCCAAAGAATTATTTGTTGAATAAATAATGAATAACTTAAATAAGTCATTATTTAAAGTATCTATGTACATACAAATAGTGTACCATCTTGGAATACTGTGGTACCATTTGTTATGTAGAAAATGATTTCAATCTCAGTTAAAAATACTTTGGGCCTATGAATTACTGTCACCTATAGATAGTCACACTGTTTTGTTTCCATGAAACTGTTTTTAGTTAATGTACATTTTTGGTACTTAAGCCTTTTGGTCTTGCTGCCATAGCAAATAGCGTGCTACCTGAGAACATGAACCTGGCTGGGTGCAGTGGCTCACACCTGTAATCCCAGCACTTTAGGAGGTTGAGGCAGGCGGATCACAAGTTCAGGAGTTTAAGACCACCCTGACTAACATGGTGAAACCCCATCTCTACTAAAAACACAAAAAAATTAGCTGGGCGTGGTAGTGCACATCTGTAATCCCAGCTACTCAGGGGGCTGAGGCAGGAGAATCACTTCAACCTGGGAGGTGGAGGTTGCAGTGAGCCAAGATCGGGCTGCTGTACTCCAGCCTGGGTGACAGAGTGAGACTCCATCTAAAAAAA
>NW_016107756.1:259018-261301 GCF_001604975.1 Cebus imitator | reverse complement strand
TCCCTATGTTTCCCAGGCTGGAGTGCAGTGGCTATTCACAGGCGAGATCCCACTACTGTTAAGCAAGGGAGTTTTGACCTGCTATGTTTCCGACCTGGGCCGGCTCACCCCTCCTTAGGCAACCTGGTGGTCCCCCATTCCCGGGAGGTCACCATATTGATGTCGAACTTAGTGCAGACACCTGATCAGGGAAACGCACTACAGCCCAGAACTTCTGGGCTCAAGCGATCCTCCCACCTCAGCCTCCCGAGTAGCTGGGACTACAGGCACGTGCCACCGTGCCCTGAGATTCTTAAAGAAAAAAAATCCCTAAACTCAGAGAGGACCAGCAAATACTTAATAGAAGATTACAGGTTTTCTGTGAGTACATATGGCTTGGGGTTTTTGTCCTCCACAAATTCATGTGTTGAAATCTAACTCTCTTTGTGATGGTGTTTGGAGGTGGGGCCTTGGGAGGTGACTAAGTTTATGAAGGCAGGGACCTCATGAATGGGATTGGTACCCCTATCAAAGGGACCACAGAGAGCTCCCTCATCCCTTCTGTCACGTAAGGACACTGTAAACAGATGGCTGTCTATGAACCAGGGAACCCCCCCCCCCAATTCAGACATGGAATCTGTGACCATTTGACCTTGGATTTTACCATCTCCAGAACCATGATAAATAAATTTTATATGCTACATAGTCTATGGCATTCTGTTTTGACACTCAGATTAGCTAAAGTACCAGCATATCAACTTGTACAAATAATTGTTGGAAACTCTGATTCCAAATCCTTGATCGCAAAAGGTGATTGATCTGCCGGAGAAATTAAACTACATGATTCCTCTTTCCACAATAAACCAGAGAGTCAGAACAGGGAAAAGTAGGTCAAGGTCTTCTGAAAGCCATACCTGAAAGGTTCCCAGTAATTATTTCATGGTGACTCAATCACACAAACAACCACAACAAAAAACACACCTAACAGATTTTCAGGATAGCCTCAAAAACACCACCTAACATTAGAGAGTTAAAAAAGGCGTGAAGTTTCAAAAAGTCTAGCTTTATTTCAACATCACTGCATGAACTGGTAATTTAACACTGGGCATACATCCTAGGGCAGGTGGCAGCATGGAGAGCCTGGGACACAAGTGCTGGGTTTAGAAGCTTTGCTTGCGGTACCCTTTAAAGCTGCCCCCGGTCCCCTCACCCCTTACCTGCCTATAAAAAAGAGCCTGTCCCGGGCAGCACATCAGGGGCAAAGAGCCCAGATGCCCTGTTGCAGACAGACCTCCATGCCTGAAGAGGCCGCTGCCTCTGGGAGCAGGAGCAGCTGCCGGAACCCTTCCTCACAGGCTTCTTTTCCTGATCTCAGGCACCTCCTGCACGCAGGCAGATAGACACCCCCAGCACCAGCAGAATGAAGAGGTCCTGCTGCAGGAGGGCTGTGGCTCTGTGAATGAGAGAAGCCTCTCTCCACTGAGGCAGAGGAACCCAGGCCGTACACCCTGGTCTCTTCCTCCGTAACTCCCACCGTGACCAGGATTAAGAACAGCATAGAAGCTGCTGGCTGGGACCGTGCTCGAGACCCCCTCTCCACCACCTACATTCCCAGCCCCACTCCCAGCTCCAGGGCCAAGGTTAGTGGCCATGGCAGGTGCCAGGATGTTGGGCAGCTCCTCACTGGGCTGGTCCTCGGCTGTACCAGTATGGTGGCAGGAGGGCTCTGGAGCTGCCTCTAGCTCCAGCCCTGTCTCCAGAGGGAGGCCCCTCCCCACACCTACAACCCCAGGCAGGTACAGAGGATCCACACCACTGCCCACAAACACCAGGTAATGCATGAGGGGAAGGGAGGCTACCTTGAGACCAAGCACTGCCTCACTACCTAAAAGCTCTGTCGGCATGAGGATGACCCAGGGATCGACTGGACTGGCCGTTTAGTCCGTAACTTTGGCCCTTGAGTTATGAACACTGATGGAACTGTTCAAAGTTACTAACTGTGGGTTTTCTGCCTGCATAACTGGCGGAAGCTAGGATGGCAAAATCATTTCAGTCAAATAAAGCAACACATGTTAACTTAGTGACCACTACACAAGCTCCCCAGTGCATCCTTCCGGTGCCACTAGGAGGCCACTTACTCCTCTACGTAAGAGAAGAGTTTTAAAGTAGAATAGAAATTATTGCTGTTGCCGGGCGCGGTGGCTCAAGCCTGTAATCCCAGCACTTTGGGAGGCCGAGGCGGGTGGATCACGAGGTCAAGAGATCGAGACCATCCTGGTCAACATGGTGAAACCCCGTCTCTAC
>NW_016107756.1:256082-258841 GCF_001604975.1 Cebus imitator | reverse complement strand
AAGAGCGAAACTCCGTCCCAAAAAAAAAAAAAAAAAAAGAAATTATTGCTGTTTTTGGAGACGCCATTAATAAATTCTATAATTGACCTGCTTTCTCCAAGTATGACATATAAACAGTTAATTCAAGGTAATTAAATCAGATGGAATAATTTTTACGTAGATTATCTGCTGAGATGAATATTACATAAGTCTTCTCCAACCCACAGGTAGTCTTACACAGACAGGGGCATATTTTTTTTAATTACTGAGCTTGATATCAAACAATATAAAGGCTGTTAAGAATGCCAAGACAGATTTGCTTAATAGATGTAAAAGCAGCCTGCCTTCACAGGAAGGGCATACGGCGGCTGCATTTGCACCGGACAATTTATTTGCGTGTGGACAAAAGGTAAGGAAAAACAATGAATGTTTTCAAAAGCAGCAAAAACCTTGCAACTGGTTGTTAATGGCGATCATTAAAAAATCCGGAGACAACAGATGCTGGGGAGGATGTGGAGAAATAGAAACGCTTTTACACTGTTGGTGGGAGTGTAAATTAGTTCAACCATCGTGAAAGACAGTGTGGCAATTCCTCAAGGACCTAGAAACAGAAATTCCATTTGACCCAGCAATCCCATTACTGGGTATATATCCAAAGGATTATAAATCGTTCTATTATAAGGGCACATGCACACGAATGTTCATTGCAGCACTGTTTACAATAGTGAAAACTTGGAACCAACCCAAATGCCCATCGATGATAGACTGGATAGGGAAAATGTGGCACATATACACCATGGAATACTATGCAGCCATCAAAAACGATGAGTTCATGTCCTTTGTAGGGACATGGATGAACCTGGAAACCATTATTCTCAGCAAACTGACACAAGAACAGAAAATCAAACACCTCATATTCTCACTCATAGGCAGGTGTTGAACAGTGAGACACATGGACGTATGGAGGGGAGCATCACACACTGAGGTCTGTCCGGGGGAAATAGGGGAGGGGCAGCAAGGAGTGGGGAGTTGGGGAGAGAGAGAGCATGGGGAGAAATGCCAGATATAGGTGATGGGGAGGAAGGCAGCAAACCACACTGCCATGTGTGTACCTGTGTAACAATCCTGCATGTTCTTCACATGTACCCCAAAACCTAAAATGCAATAAAATATATACATATAAAAAAAGAGTGGAAGACAAAACCTTGCAGCCGAGCTCTGGAATTGTTAGTAGAAGCCACAAAAAGGCAATGAAAGAACACTTAGAGAAACTGCAGGTTAGAACTGGGATTCGTAGGAGCTTAATGGAGCACATTGTGTTAAGTGAAATGAGCCGGCACAAAATGACAACTACCACATGATGTCACTTACGTGGAATGTAAAGCAATTGAACTCACAGAAGCAGACAGTAGAATGGTGGTTACCAGGGACCGGGAGGCAGGGGTTTGGGGAGATGGTGAAAGCATTCAAAGTTTTAGTTAAGACAGGACGAATAAATTTAAGAGATATATTGCACAACACGGTGACCGCAGTTAAGAACGTATTGTATTCTTGAAAATCAAGAAGTGTTCTCACCACAAAAAATAAGTATGCATTTGATCCTGAGCACAATTGAATCATTCCACAACCTACTTATTTCTAAACAGGTTTTACACAACATGTATACAACTTTGCCATTTAAAAAACGAATTAATTGTAAAAAGAATTAAGTACTGGAAAACTTGTCACAGTTTAGGACAACTCTCTTTGTAAAATGAATGGCTCCTTTCTTAACCAACCTGTTGGTCTTTATCAGTTAATGAAATGAGACTTGGTTTATACGCTTTAAATCTGAACACAAAATTGTAGTCGTCTTCTACTTATTAACTGAAAGAAAGTTATCCCAAATGAAATGTTTAGCCTTTGATCTATCTCTTCTATTTAGAAATGAAATGAATACTTATTATTTTAAAAGACCCAATTGCTTCCAGCTATAAACTTTATGACTCAATTTCAACTTCAATTTTTATAGCCTGAGAGACATGCTTTTTTTTTTTTTTTAATTTTGTGATAGTTAATACTGAGAGACATGCTTTTGAAAATATTCTTGGCCAGGTGTGGTTGCTCGATGCCTGTAATCCCAGGGGCTCAGGAGGCTGAGGCATGAGAATCCCTTGAACCCAGGAGATGGAGGTTGTAGTGAGCCGAAGTTATGCTATGCACTCCAGCCTGGGCAAGACAGGCTGGAACTTATGACCTCAGGTGATCCGCTCACCTTGACCTCCAAAATAAGACACCAATTCTATTTTATGCTCACCAGGAGCTGTCTGGGTTTTGTTTGAATCAGCCAGTCAGTTTCACGGTTGCCACATCTTAATCCTGTCTTGATGAGAGACGGTCTCATTTGCTTTTCTCATGTATATTCAAATAAGACAGAAGACTTGTTTTCAGGAAGACGAATACAATTTTCCCTATTCCATTTACTAAGTACAACTAAAAAAAATTGAGGGCATTATATATAAAACGATCTAATACTCCAAAAGGTGGAGAGAAGTCAGACCAGCTAGCCACCTTGGGACCCAAAGAACAACACGGGGTGGGTGTTGTCCTTTATATCCCAGACCGGGTGATCAGGAAGCAAGCAACCTGGAAATGCCGACAGGCACAGAAAATAGCCTAAGAAAAGCCTTCTCGGCCAGGCGCAGTGGCTCACACCTGTAATCCCAGCACTTTGGGAGGCCGAGACGGGTAGATCACAAGGTCAAGAGATCGAGACCATCCTGGTCAACATGGTGAAACCC
>NW_016107756.1:253505-255277 GCF_001604975.1 Cebus imitator | reverse complement strand
AAAGAAAAGCTGTCTCTCTCTAACTGTCTAGCCACAGGACCAGGAAACACGCAGCCTCAGAAGACAGAAAACGTTTAGACCATAATGGCTCTAATCCAGCCCAAACAACAGAAAACGCCCGATCCCTCTGCTTGCCTCATGAAAAGCCGAAACTGCCCCACCCATGCTAGGCCACAGCGAGACACCACCATCCCCTCCCCGTGGTATGGTTTAAGAGAAGGCCAAATGGAGGGCTGGATTTTCATTCCCACTGAGCAGTGAGGAGGCTTTCCCCAGCATGGTGTCGGTGGAAACCACATGGAGAACCTGGACTTCCACCCCCACTTGATCATAAGAAGGCACCCATCCCCTTCTCTGGGGTGGTGTCAGAGAGTGTTCCATGAAAGGGCATACAGCTAGTGCTCGACTTACGACCACGATTGGTTCCGACAGACCGGTCGTAACACGATTTGGTCGTTAGCTGAGTAGGCTATATGCACGTGGAGATGGTAGTGCTGCCGGAAGCTGGTCCGCACTGTCGTACGCCCAGCTGGGGAACGTTTGCACTGCCAGACGTGGAGCAGTCGTGGCTAGCAATTGTGGTCGTAAAGTCGAATGGTCGTAAGTTGCACAGGTCGTAAATCGATCAATACCTGTATATGCAAGGCCACCCCCAAATGCTGAATGAGCTGAGAAAACAAAGCAGGAAGCCAACAAATCCAGTTTGTCAGTACAGGATAATTAACCAGAGGGAACTTACAGACAGAAGTATGGTCTTGGGTGTGGCAAGGCAGGTGGATCTCCACACAGCAACCTCCCAGAACCAGGGCTTATATCTCGGGGAAGAAATAGACTTACTCTGGAAGGAATGTGTAGACGGCTGAGAGACTGCTGTGGGTATCACAGCCTATGGTTACTGCAACAGCATCAAGGGTTGTTTCTGTAAAAAGGCAAAAGTTACAGTGAATAGGTGATCCTATATAAAGAGTAATACTTCAACTAAACATTTTGGAGGCATTCCTGGACTTGGAGTTAGCTGATTAGCATTTAAAATAAAGTCACTCTTGTCCCCATAGGGAGCCAAGTGGAGAGTCAGGACTTTCAACATCACTCAGTGGCAACAAAGCCACCTCTCACCCCACATGTCAGTGGAGGTCCCCCCCATCCCAGCAAGGGCGATATCCCTGGAGGCCAACTGGAGAGCCCCAACTCCCGTTTGGGCCAAACCATCTCCCTCCATGTGTCAACAAAGGCCAAGTGGAAGACCTGAACTTCCACCCCAACTTGGCAATAATGAAGAAACATCCCCTTCCCCTGCCAAAGAGGGTCAGGAAGCCTGCTAAAACACAAGACTTAAATATGATCCAGAGTCTTATGGTGCCCCAAAGTCCAGGTTTCCACCAAAAAGCACTCATTATACCAAGAAATGAGAAAATCTAAACCTAAATGAGAAAACACAATCAACAGATGCCAATATGGCCAAGCAGGAGGGCACACACCTGTAACCCCAGCACTTTGGGAGGCTAAGGTAAAAGGATCCCTTAAACCCAGGAGTTCAAGACCAGCCTGGGCAACATAGGGAGACCCCCCCCATCTCTACAAATAATTTTTTTTTGAGACCTAGTCTTGCTCTGTCACCAGGCTGGAGTGCAGTGGCATGACCTCAGCTCACTGCAACTTCTGCCTCCGGGGTTCAAGCCATTCTCATGCCTCAGCCTCCCAAGTAGCTGGGATTAGAGGTACGTGCCACCACACCCAGCTAATTCTGTATTTTTTATAGGGACAGAATTTTT
>NW_016107756.1:237834-252208 GCF_001604975.1 Cebus imitator | reverse complement strand
AAAAAAAAAAAAAAAAAGTTCTGGGATTACAGAAGTGAGCCACCGCACCTGGCTTCAAATCTTATTATAAAGCTCAAGACTGATATTATTGAAGTATAAATACATAGGTCAATGGGAAAGAACAGAGGACCCAGAAATAGCCCCACACAAGTATGTCCATCTGATCTTTAAGAAAGATTCAGAAACAATTCAACAAAATGATAGCCTTTTCATTCAATTCAATGATAGTCTTTTTCACCAAATGGTGCTGGAGCAATTGAACATTAATAGACAAAAATTTTTAAATAAAAATAAAGAAACTTGACCTAGACCTCACACCATTTATGAAAATTAACTCAAAATGAATAATAGATTTAAACACAAAGCATGAGAATTTTAGAAGATAGTACAGGAGAAAATGTGGGGGAACTAGGGGTTGGTAGAGTTTTTCTCAAAATGACACTGAAAGTATGATTCATAAAAGGAAAAATTCATAAAGTGGACTTGATCAAGATTAAAAATGTTTTGCTCTGCGAAAGACTCTGTTAATGGAATCAAAAGGCAAAGCACACACTGGGAAACAATTCAAACCGTATATCTGAAAAAGGACTGCTATCTAGAATATAGAAAAAATTCTCAGCCAGGCATGGTGGCTCACACATGTAATCCCAACACTTTGGGAGGCCAAGGTGGGAGGATTGCTTGAGCCCAGGAGTTTCAGACCAACCTGGGCAACATATTGAGGCTCTGTTTCTATATTTTTAATTAAAAAAAAAAAAAAAACTCTCAAAGCTTAACATGAAAAAATTGAGCGATTCAATTTAAAAAATGGACAAAGACAGGTTGGGTGCAGTGGCTTATGCCTGTAATCCCAGGCATGGGAGGCTGAGGTAGGCGGATCACTTGAGGTCGGGAGTTCAAGACTAGCCTGACCAACATGGAGAAATCGTGTCTCTACTAAAAATACAAAATTAGTTGGGTGTGGTGGCACATGCCCGTAATACCAGCTGCTCAGGAGGGTGAGGCAGGAGAATCATTTGAACCCAGGAGGCAGAGGTTGCGGTGAGCTGAGATGCACCATTGCACTCCAGCCTGGGCAACAAGAGTAAAACTCTGTCTCAAAAAAAAAAAAAAAAGAAAAGAAAAATGGACAAAGACAGGAAGAAACATTTCATTGAAGAGAATATACAGACAGCAAATAAGCACATAGAAAGATGATCAACATTAGCAGCCATTAGGGAAATGCAAATTAAGACCATGATGAGACATACCTATTAGAACAGCTAGACAGATGTTGAATTTCTTAGCACCCCAAAACGTTAGCCTCTCATCCTTAAAATGAAGATAGTAAAGAAATTGTGAGGCTAAAAATGGTAACACTTATGAAGTGCCACAGAAGTTAGTACTCAATAAATTGTAGCATTTTTTACTGCTGTTGGTGGTGGAATTGTTACAAGAATGCTGGGATACATAACTATATTTTTACTCTAATGAAGGCAGAGAAAAACTGTTTCAGTGGTAACTTACTATGGCTCTAGGAAGAATTTTCTTTAGTGACTGGAACTCTAACAAGTCGCCCTCCACCTCTTGCTGGGAATTTTAAAATAAAATCTGTTTCCTGCTGACCTGTCCTGTATGATGCGGCTTGGAGGCTGGGGAAATGTTCCCCCCAAATTTCTTTTCCTGAGATACCTGATGAGCTGCGAGGAAACAGCGCCCCCTTCCTGTGAAGCACGCCGAATGGAATCAATTTTGCACTCCCGGTGTTTGCGAGTATCGCACCATCTCCTCCTCCGGGAGGTGTAAGGTCAGCATGAATGGTTTGCTGAAGCTTCCAAATTTTTAGAAATGAGAAACGATAAGAAAGAAAAACAATGCATTTTTAAAATATTGTTGATTTAAGACTAGGATGCATGAAACTGACACAGAGACAAAATGTTCTGCTCTTTGTGGTTTCTGGACACTGTCAGCTTCCTGGCACTGGAGTTTCACTGCGAATCACTGAAACTTAAAAGCTAGTGTTGGTGGCTGCCTCACAGAAATTGTGACTCTGAGAGATAAGAAAGGCCAGGTCGGGCGCGCTGGCTCACGCCTGCAATCCCAGCACTTTGCGACGTTGAGGGGGCAGATCACGAGGTCAGGAAATCGACACCATCCTGGCTAATACGGTGAAACCCCGTCTCGACTAAAAATACAAAAATTAGCCCGGCGTGGTGGCGTGCACCTGTAGTCCCAGATATTCCGGAGTCTGAGGCAAGAGAATTGCTTGAACCCGGGAGGCGGACTTTGCAGTGAGCCAAGATCTCACCACTGGGCAAGATCTCACTCCAGCCTGGGCACAGAGCGAAACTACATCTCTGAAAAAAGAAGGCCAGGCTGGGGCGCAGTGGCTCAGCCTGTAATGCCAGCACTTTGGGAGGCCAAGGCAGGCAGATCGCTTGAGCCCAGGAGTTTGAGACCAGCCTGAGCAACATGGTGAATCCCCGTCTCTACTAAAAATACAAAAATTAGCCAGGCATGGTGGGGTGCACCTGCAATCCCAGCAACTCAGGAAACTGAGGTAGGAGAATCGCTTGAACCGGGGAGGCAGAGATTAATTACAGTGAGCTGAGATTGAGCCACTGCACTCCAGCCTGGGTGACAAAGCAAGACCGTGTCTCAAAAAAGAAAAGAAAAAGAAATAAGAAAGTCATATTTCTTCCCTCAGAGAAAGGATTTATATATATATATACACACACACACACACACACTTTTTTTTTTGAGACCTAATCTCACTCTGTCACCCAGGCTGGAGTGTAGTGGTGCAATCTTGGCTCACTGCCACCTCTGCCTCCTGGGTTCAAGCAATTCTCCTGCCTCAGCCTCCCAAGTAGCTGGGATCACAGGGGCTTGCCACCAGGCCCGGCTAACTTTTTTTGTATTTTTAGTAGAGACAGGGTTTCACCATGTTGGCCATGCTGGTTTCTAACTCCTGACCTCAAGTGGTCCTCCCGCCTCATTCTCTCAAAGTGCTAGGATTACAGGTATGAGTCATTGTGTCCGGCCAGGATTTAAAAAATTTCTTTTAGGGTCTTACGTCTATTCTAACAAACAATATCTGTACTGCATTTTCTTCAAATCCTTAATCAGATGTTGTATTGAAGAGGTGAGGAAGGAGACCCAGGCATCTGGGAATCAACTTCCCTTTTCTTTTTTTTTTTTTTAGACGGAGTTTCACTCATGTTACCCAGGCTGGAGTGCAATGGCGCGATCTCGGCTCACCACAGCCTCCGCCTCCTGGGTTCAGGCAATTCTCCTGCCTCAGCCTCCTGAGTAGCTCGGATTACAGGCATGCACCACCATGCCCAGCTAATTTTTTGTAGTTTTAGTAGAGACGGGGTTTCACGATGTTGACCAGGATGGTCTCGATCTCTTGACCTCGTGATCCACCCGCCTCGGCCTCCCAAAGTGCTGGGATTACAGGCTTGAGCCACCGCGCCCGGCTCAACTTCCCTTTTGACTGCCACACTGCATTTCAATAGAAGAAAAGACAGACCGACTGGCCCCTCCTGATTCACCTTCCTGTAGGTGGCGGGCTTGGTCTTGGGAAATCTCTCCAAGAAGACACTGTTTTTACTTAAAACAAGATCAAACCCGAAACCTTTTCACATGTGAGTCCTAAAACTATAAACCGAAACCCTTTCATATGTGATCCCTGAAGCTGTAAACCGAGATCCTTTTCATACGTGATTCCTGAGGCTGGAAGCCAAGGATCCTTCCACATTTAATATCTAAAGTGTAAGCCTATATAAAGGTAAAACCTTCCTTTGTTAGATGAGCTGAATTTGGACAAATCATTCCTCAGCTCCCAGCTGTAATAAACTCTTTCCTTCTTCATTCGTCTTCATTCGGTGTTTGAGAGATCCGTTTCCTGCAGCTGCACCTGCTAAAGAGGGACATCAGAAAGGCTGAGTGCAGGGTAGAGCACATATTTTAATAAAATTGATTTTTGCACAGGAAGCTGTTGACATTTAGGGGCTAGACCTGTGCTGTCCAGCATGGTGGCTACTAGCTACACATGGCTGTTTATGTTTAAATTCATTAAAATTGCCGGGCGCGGTGGCTCAAGCCTGTAATCCAAGCACTTTGGGAGGCCGAGGTGGGTGGATCACGAGGTCAAGAGATCGAGACCATCCTGGTCAACACGGTGAAACCCCATCTCTACTAAAAATAAAAATAAAAAATTAGCTGGGCCTGGTGGCGCGTGCCTGTAATCCCAGCTACTCAGGAGGCTGAGGCAGGAGAATTGTCTGAACCCAGGAGGCAGAGGTTGCGGTGAGCCAAGATAGCGCCATTGCACTCCAGCCTGGGTAACAAGAGCGAAACTCCGTCCCAAAATAAATAAATAAATAAATAAATAAATAAAATAAATTCATTAAAATTAAGTAAAATTTAAAATTCCGTTCTTGAGTCCCAATAGCCACATTTCAGGTGTTCAACAGTGACCAGCAAATGTTCACTGTTTGTTACAGTTGCGGAGCATTTCCACCCTGTAGATTGGTCGCAGAGAAGCCACATTCACCTTAAAAAACAGCCTTTCTGCACTGAATCATTTCTACCAAATAGTTCTACTCCTGTTGAAGACATCTCTGTGTCAGACTATAAGCTGATGTCAAATGGGAAAAAACCTCAGACACCAGCATTGAACCTGGAGAGTCTGGCTCCAGAGCACCCTTGCAAACAGTTACACTGACTGGATTTCCCAGATAAGAATGGGGTTAGTGGGTGCAGCTCTGCAGCATGATGACACGGCTGGCTGGGTTCTAGTCCAGGGAAGAAATTCTCTGATAATGGAGTCCCGTCAACACAGAAGCAACCTGCTTCACCACTGACACACACACAGACACACACACACACGCATCCTCTCTCAGAGATTGTGCAGAATGTGTAGGAGCCTTCCTAAGAAACTAAGTTTCACTTTGTCGCCCAGGTAACACTGTAGTGCAGTGGCACAGTCTCGGATCACTGCAACTTCCGCCTCCCGAGTTCAAGGTTCAGGTGATTCTTCTGCCTCAGCCTTCTGAGTAGCTGGGATTACAGGCACATGCCACCATGCCCAACTAATTTTTGTATTTTTGGTAGAAATGGGGTTTCACTATGTTGGCCATCTTGTCTCGAACTCCTGACCTCAGGTGATCTGCTCACCTTGACCTCCAAAATAAGAAACCAATTCTATTTTCTGCTCACCAGGAGTTGTCTGGGTTTTGTTTGAATCAGTCCGTCAATTTCACAGCTGCCATATCTTAATCCTGTCTTGATGAGAGACAGTCTTATTTGCTTTTCTCATGTATATGCAACCTCAGAGCTTCCACTCTTTGGAAAAACATTTAATAAATGGGAGGGGAAAAAAGGAGCCAAAATGAGATTATGATAATTATGAAATATTTGTAAATTATTCCATTTAACAAAACAAAACAACAATTTTAACATGCAAATATACAATGTAATACATTTGTGATTTTTATAAGACAGTTCCAGAATTCATAAAAAATCTACTAATTGGTGTAAGGTTAGCCAAGAGAAAGGACAAGTAAACCCAAAATCAGGCAGGCAAGTTTTATTACCCTGCCAGGCTGCTCCATAACAATCAGAAGAGGCAGCCCCCAGCTTACAAAAGGTGGGGTTTATATGGGATGAGAGGGCATAAGGGAGTTTCAGGAGGAGATAATCCATCAGCTTGTAACAAGCACAAAGATAGTTTATCAGCTTGTGACAGACTTACAATACATCATCCTGTGACTTTTGAGGAGGAGGAGGCAGTTAAAAAAACCCAAGATTTTACAGGTATGTGTAAAACAGGAATTTACAAGTACGTGTAACAAAAGTTTGTTTTCACTGACCTCCCCACCCTGCCCAGCTGGCTGTAATCAGGCTTTGCTCAACTGCAGAATGTTTTACAGCCTTGCTGTGGCTCCGAGATAAGAGTTTAGGGGTGCACCTGCAGGGCAATCAGAGTGAGGGGTCAGCTGCGTTCAGGTTTTCAGGGACAGCTTGTCCCTAACATTCCAGCCTTTCAACAGGTAATAGAAGAAGGGCACCATTGACATCTGGCTGCTTCTTGCTGGATGGGGTGACACTGAGGCGGGAGCTAGATTGTAGGAACTGGCGATCCTGGAACTGTCAGTGTTCTTGGAGCAGCATTATATCTTGTATTGTCCCATGGATGAAAGCTTAGTACGGTCTTGTAAAAACTGGGTGAGGAGACATAAGAGGCAGAGCCAAATGCTAGAAGGAGGTTGAGTTTTGATTATTCCATGTAGGCAGTTTGCGGTTCTTTTTCTTTTTTTTTTCTGAGACAGAGTCTTGCTCTGTTGCCCAGGTTGTAGTGAAATGGTGTGATCTCGGCTCACTGCAACCTCCTCTTCCCAGGATCAAGCTATCTTCCCACCTCAGGCTACCAAGTAACTGGGACTACAGGCAGGCACCACCACTCCCGGCTAATTTTTGTATTTTTAGTAGAGATGGGGTTTCACCATGTTGGCCAGGCTGGTCTTAAATTCCTGACCTCAAGTGATCTGCCTGCCTTGGCCTCCCAAAGTGCTGGGATTACAGGCGTGAGCCACCACACCTGGCTGCATTTATGTGTTTTATTAACCCAGGTAACTACAGATGATAAACACGTTATAAATGTCGGAGAATGGGCCACATTTTACAAACTGATTGGTTAAGGGAAATTTACTTAATCCTAAGGCTGCTGCTTTTCTGCACAGAAATGCCTTTACCCTGGGAGAAAACATGCAAATCATTACCAGAAGATACTTGTATATTTGCAAGTGTTAAATCAAGTTTAGCCTAAAGCTGCCGCCTTACTGTTTTAAGTTTGGCCTAAAGGTTCTTCTGTACATTGTGAACTACAACCTAAATGAAGTTGTAAGCAGACTGTAGCCTACTGTTGTGTCAATCACTGTGTTTTGGTCAATGCAAAGATGGCCTACTGTTCAAACCCTGTTCAAATAAGGTAAATGCTGAGCTGTAACCAATCTGCTGTTTCTGTACCTCAATTCCATTTTCTGTACCTCACTTTCCTTTTTCTGTCTGTAAATCTTCTATCACATGGCTGTACTGGAGTCTCAGAGGCTACACCGGCTGAGGAGAATATATGATTTGCCAACCATTCTTCCTCAATTAAACTCTGCTAAATTTAATTCAGCTGAGTTTTTCTGTTTTTTAAAATTTATTCCTTTTTTTTTTATTGACACAGAGTCTCGCTTAGTCGCCCAGGCTGGAGTGCAGTGGCGCGATCTCAGCTCACTGCAACCCCCGCCTCCCTGGCTCAGGCCATTCTCCTGCCTCAAACCTCCCAAGTAGCTGGGACTACAGGTGCACACCATCACACCCAGCTAATTTTTGCATTTTTAGTAGAGACAGAGTTTGACCATGTTGGCGAGGCTGGTCTTGAACTCCTGACCTCAGGTGATCCTCCCACCTCAGCCTCCCAAAGTGCTGGGATTACAAGGGTGAGCCACCATGCCCGCCGGAGTTTTTCTTTTAACACAAGGGTGGCAACTGGAGTAATCTAATTGCCATACCTCGAGAGGGGGCTCAGGTAAAGGAAAATGTCCTTGGGAACTATATGACAATTTCCCTGGATTATGTTCTGGACAAATGTGACAATTTTAGACCTCATAAGTTATAGTTGAAGTTTTCCAAAAATAGCTTTCCCCAAGCAACCATTTTGTCAGGACTCCAAAGAGTGAGGTTGTATTCACAGGTTAAAAATGATAACTGTAGGCAGGGCGCGGTGGCTCACGCCTGTAATCCCAGCACTTTGGGAGGCTGAGGTCGGAGGATCACAAGGTCAGGAGTTCGAGACCAGCCTGGCCAAGATGGTGAAACCCCATCTCTACCAAAAATACAAAAATTAGGGGCAGTGGTGAGAGGTTGTAATCCCAGCTACTCAGGAGGCTAAGGCAGGAGAATCCCTTGAACCCAGGAGGCGGAGGTTGCAGTGAGCTGAGACAGTGCCATTGCACTCTAGCCTGGGTGACAGAGCAAGGCTCGGTCTCAAAAAAAAAAAAACAAAACTGTAATTCAGCAGGAAGTATAGGCACATTGTTTGGCCCACACCATACCTCATATTTGGGGGAGTATGTTTCCCTTTTTCCTAAAGGGCAAGAGCTATATCTAGTTTGTTGCCACAGTGCCATGTGCTTTTCATATAGGCATGTATTGATTGCAATATAGAAATGCTGAGGATGTGATGATGTTGTCATGCCACCTCCTGCACGAAGCCTTTCCTAACCCCGCCCCCTTTCTCAGATTGAAAGTAATTTCCACATTCTTAGAATATGGAGTATTCTTACAGCTCCAAACACATGGAACCTTGAGGAACAATTACTCCTATATTTATCTTAATTATCCAAACCACCCTGAATCTTGCTACAAAGAACAGAAATTCTATGTATATTCAATCTGACCTTTTGGCACAGATGAAGCATTAATAATCTTTTGTTGAAGAAAGGTTAACACGTGGAACTTTAAAACATACTGTAATCTGTTTATGAACACTTAATTTCATCTTAGAGTTTAGGTGCTGATCTTTGAAATTATAGTTTTTTTTTTTAACTTATAAAGTGACTCTGGGCCGGGCCCAGTGGCTCACGCCTGTAATCCTAGCACTTTGGGAGGCCGAGGCGGGTGGATCATGAGGTCAGGAGTTCGAGACCAGCCTGACCAACATGATGAAACCCTGTCTCTACTAAAAAATACAAAAATTAGCTGGGCTTCGTGGCTGCGCCTGTAATCTCAGCTACTCAGGACGTTGCGGCAGGAGAATCGCTTGAACCCGGGAGGCGGAGGTTGCAGTGAACTGAGATAACGCCACTGCACTCCAGCCTGGGTGACAGAGCAAGACTGTCTCAAAAAAAAGCGGGGGGTGGTGGTAGGCGTCTGTGATCCCAGCCACTAGGGAGGCTGAGGCAGGAGAATTGCTTAAACCAGGGAGGTGGAGTTGCAATGAGCCAAGATCGCACCACTGCACTCCAGCCTGGGCAACAGAGCGGAACTCAAAAAAAAAGTGGCTTTGGAAAATAATAGTCATTTTGAGGCTGGGCAGTGCTCAACGCTATTATCGATTTCGTTAACATTGGGGGTCTTTAAAAATGTCAATCCGTGTATGACTGAAGACAGTGGCAGGGCTCTTAGCTGAGGGACGGAAAAATTTTTGCTGCCTAGGATTCATCGACATTCTTTCTTTCCTCTCCCGGTTTCTGGCTCTGTGTGGAATAGGTACTGTCCTCCTGTAGTTGTTAGGGAATCAGATATCGCGTTTTGATCGTGATAAGTTACTTGCTTTTCTATTTTTTTCACCTTAAATTGAAAGTGGAGAGGTGTAAATTCTGCCCCACCCTGGGGAGGCGGCTCCGGCTTCTAGGCAGCTCTGCAGCAGGTTCCATATCCACGACTTTAAAATGGACTCGGGAGTCTTTTGGGAGGCACGTCGCAGGAGACAAGGGCGTGGTTATGGTTTTGGTAACGGTAGCGTTTTCTCCACGGACCTGCAGGCAGGTTCCTACACTTCCAGGCTGCGCGTGCGCGCCGCAGGCCGTCCGTTAATCCCTCCGTCGGTCCAGCATTAGATGGGCACAGGTCCTGGCTGGGCCAATCAGGCTCTGTCTCCAGGGCTTTGGCGCGAAAAGACGCCAGGTCCAAAAAGAAAAAGAGGAAAAAAAAGAAAAAGGAAGAGGGAGTGTGAGATTGATAGATTCTAGCAGCCCTCCTGTGAACCTGCCCGTTAATTCCTCTTCTCTAAATGTCTGCCTTTTTTCTTCGTGTACAATTCCTTTTTGTCATGGCAGCAGGAATAAATGTTGATCTCGATCAACGTTGGTGTAAAACGACCCTGCCTTTCAGGAGGTCATTCCGCCCCCAACAAAAGACTACACTTCCCAGCGACCCTTGCAGACCGGAAGAGCCGAGTCTCCCTAAGGCGGAGCTGCAGCAACTTCCGGCGCCCTGGTGGGCTGGGCTAGTCGCCTTTTACCCTGGCGGCCGCTCTGCGTGAAGTGTTGTGGACTTCAGCCTCCTTCAAGTCCGCGTTTAATGAAATACTGATAAAGAAGAGTCCTTGTGCTTAGAAAGTTACCCGCAATCTAGGGGTGTTTGGCCAGGGCTTGGTTGCAGATGCAGCAGCAAAACTGGTAGTCGCTAAATGAAGGCGTAGCGCAGCTGTGATCCAGCGATTCCCCTCCTAGGTTGTATTGTGGACGGAATATGCCAGGACGTGCTGTTTGCAATAGTCAAAACACGGAAATGACCCAAATCGTTTATCAGTTTGATAGATTGTGGTATAATTATACAATGGCTCGTTAATAAGGCAATGAAAAAGATAATTACAGCTACATGGAATGGCATAGATGAATCAGAGAGACTTGGGGTGTGGAAACCAGCCTAGGAGTGATGATTATATGGATGTGCACATGTGTAAAACTCGTAAGTTTGTACCCTTAAGATTGATGCTTTTTTTTTGAGATGGAGTCTTGCTTCGTCGCCCAGGCTAAGTGTAGTGACACCATCTCGGCTCACGGCACCTCTGCCTCCCGGGTTCAAGCGATTCTCCTGCCTCAGCCTCATGAGTAACTGGGACTATAGCTGGCTTAGTTTGGTATTTTTTTTAGTAAATACATTCACCATGTTGGCCAGGCTGTTCTCGAATTCCTGGCCTCAAGTGATCCTCCTGCCGCAGCCTCCCAAAGTGTTAAGATTACAGGCGTGAGCCACCACGCTGGGCCGGTGCACTTGATCTTCTGAATGTTACAATAATATGTATAGTATACCTAAGGAAAAAAAAAAAAAAAAAAAAGGATGTACCATTCTTGAGTCTGTATTTCCCGAAGTATCAAAAATCAGGCCAGAAGGTTTTAGTGAAATTCTCTACTTTTGTTTTAATCAAATTTCATATTCTAGGAAATCACTCACTTTCACCTTCAGGCTGAAGTGCAAACTCCTTTGATTAGTAATATGAAGTTAAGGGAGCAGATCTGGGGCCAGACTTCCCGGGCACAAATCACATTTCTGCCTCTCGCTAGCAGTGTGAGCCTGAAGAAAGCATTTAACCAGTTTTCCTCATTGGTAAAATGAAATAATCCCAGCCTGGCCAACATGGCAAAACCCCGTCTCTACTAAAAAAAATACAAAAATTAGCCGGGCACAGTGGTGCGTGCCTGTAATCCCAGCTACTCAGGAGGCTGAGACAGGAGAATCATTTGAACCCAGGGGAGGTTGCAGTGAGCTGAAATCGGGCTACTGCACTCCAGCCTGGGTGACAAAGCAAGGCTGTCTCAAAAAAAAAAAAAATCAGGGCCGGGCGCGGTGGCTCAAGCCTGTAATCCCAGCACTTTGGGAGGCCGAGGCGGGTGGATCACGAGGTCAAGAGATCGAGACCATCCTGGTCAACATGGTGAAACCCCGTCTCTACTAAAAATACAAAAACATTAGCTGGGCATGGTGGCACGTGCCTGTAATCCCAGCTACTCAGGAGGCTGAGGCAGGAGAATTGCCTGAACCCAGGAGGCGGAGGTTGCGGTGAGCCGAGATTGCGCCATTGCACTCCAGCCTGGGTAACAAGAGCGAAACTCCGTCTCAAAAAAAAAAAAAAAAAAAAAAAAAATCATATTACCTACCTCTCAGGTTGTTGAGTGGTTAAATGAGTGCTTATGAAAAGTGCTTAGAATACTAAGAACAAAAGAAGGTTATTGTCATCGGTGCTCAGTATTATGATTGGTGCACAAGGCTCTTCCTGATCGGTTTCGTCTCAGCCTTTCAGCATCATGATTCACCATTCTCACTCTGGTTTCTACCCATCCACGTGTACTTAACCATGCTGTTTAACTACTTTTCATGTACTGCTCCCTCTGCCCAAAACACCCTTCCCCCAGGCTGGAGCATCCACTATATAGTTTGAGCACACACTCAGGGCACCAGCAAAGCAGAGGCAACCCCCTAAGAAAAAAAAGGGAGGGAGGAAAAAGAATATATCTCTACAGTATTTGATGGTTGACATCCCCTCCCCACCAATTCCAGCAAAAAAAAAAAAAAAAAAAAAAAAAGCGTGGAAGGAGTTATGGGGAAGTTCATACTTACTGGGCTTCGTTGCCCCCATTTTACAGTCTAAAGTTATTTGTATTTGAATACATTTGCGTGGTGGGAGGAGTGTAATCTCTTCAGTACTTAGGCTCTCACAGGTCTTTGTGGCAGATGGCATTTTCCAAAATGGCCACAATGATATTTCCCATCCCACATCCTCTTCCTGCAAGGTGCCGTTGACACTCCTCTTTAGAGGTAGAACCTCTCTGCTTCAATCTGGGAGAGTTATGACTGGTGAAAGTGAGGCCATGTCACTTCCAAGTCCAGGTGAGATAGCTTCTTCCTTGTTCCCGGGAAGTCTAACCCTGGACTTGCTCTTGGAACCCAGCTGCTGTACTATCAGGAAGTCCAGGTTACGTGAAGAAGTAACATGGAGTGTTGCGGTTAACAGCCCCAGCTGAGGTTCCAGCCGACAACTAGTGTCAACTGGTAGATATTTCAGCAAAGCCTTTAAGATGAATCAAGTACCAGCCACTATCTCCCTGCAGCTGTATGAGAGACCCTGGGAGAACCATACCAACCAATTTCCAAAACCATGAAAAAGGAAAATAAAATGTCACTGTGCTAAGCCACTAAGTTTTAAAGTGACTAACAGTTATAATGGGGCCCTCTCCTTCCCCACCCAAATCATCCTACTTTCTTTTCCTTTTTTTTTTTTTTTTTGAGACAGAGTCTTGCTTTGTTGCCCAGGCTGATGAAGTGGTATAGTCATGGTTCACTGCAACCTCTGCCTCCTGGGTTCAAGCAATTCTCATGCCTCAGCCTCCCAAGTAGCTGAGACTACAGGCATGCACCACCACACCTGGCTAATTTTTGTATTTTTAGTAGAGACAGCGTTTTACCATGTTGACAAGGTTGGTCTTGAACTCCTGGCCTCAAGTGATCCTCCCACTTCAGCCTCACAATGTGCTACTGAGATTGCAGGCATGAGCCACCACACCCCGTCTTTTTGTTGTTTGTTTGTTTGTTTTTAGACAGCCAGTTGCCCAGGCTAGAGTGCAGTGGCACAATCATGGTTCATTGCAACCACTGCTTCCTGGGCTCAAGTCATCCTCTCCCTTTGGCTTCCCAAGTAGCTGGGATCATGGGCATGTGCCACCATGCCTGGCTAATTTTTAATTTTTGTATTTTAAATTTTATTTTGTAGATATGGGTTTTCACCGTGTTGCCCAGGCCAGTCTTGAACTCCTGAGCTGAAGTGATTTGACTGCCTCAGCCTCCTTAAAGACCTGGGATTACAGGCATCAATCACTGCACCCAGCCCCCCTACTTGATTTTCTCTCTTTTTGAGACAGAATCTCTCTCCGTCATCCATGCTGTCCCACTTGATGTTCAGGACTGCTCCAGTGTCCCACCTCTAGGCAGCCTTCCCTGACCTATAGGGCTGAGAGAGGGGCTTTCTCCAGGCTCTCAGTCCTCTGCATCCCTCTAACATGGCTCCTCCATGCCCTATTATCACTGCCCGTTTGCTTGTCTGATGCCCTCATTTAAAAGTTTAAACTCCCGTGGGCAGTGACTGAATTTTAAAAATAAACCTTCTGTATTCTCAGTAGCTAGGACAGAGCTAGAAAAAAAAAAAAAGTAACGGCTAATAAACGATATGGAGGGAACAACTTCAGCAAAGCGGGTGCTTACAAGTCAAGTACTGTCTGGGCAAGTCAAAGCTGGGCTTAGGGGGACAAGTTGCCTGGTTCCCTGTCCCAGCTGCCCTCCAGCCTGGGCAACACGGTGAGACTCGAACATTCTCTCTGACCTCTCCTATCCCAGCCTTAGGCAGCTACTGTGCTTCTCTGGGTCCCAGTTTCTGAAATGTGGGAATGGAAATGGTAGCGCCAAAGAAAAAAGTCTAATGTGCAAGTTTAATAACAAGGAGTCTAGCTCTCAGAACAACCGGGTAACAACTGACAGATAAAAAGAGAAGGTGGTGCTTATTGTTCAAATTATTATATAGACGTCATCAGTTCTCACTGGAAGATGCTTGTCTTCTTTTGATAAAACCCAGAAATTTCTGTCTTTTATTAATTAAAAACAAGGTGTGGTTTATATAAGATGCCAAGCTTTAGATGTATTTCAAGGCTTCCTGGAAGCTTCTATATTCATGGCCCGTCACAGAATGCAAGGTTTTTAGAAATTGAAAGCTTTTTGTTTTTATTTTATTTTATTTGGAGAGACAGGGTTTCACTGTGTCACCCACGCTGGAGTGCAGTGATGTTATCATAGCTCACTGCAGCCTCAAACTCCTGGTGGAAGGGCTCCTCCTGCCACAGCCTCC
>NW_016107756.1:230778-235224 GCF_001604975.1 Cebus imitator | reverse complement strand
AATAAATAAATAAATAAATAAATAAATAAATAAAATAGAGTCACATTTGTCCCCACAGATGGAATGCAGTTCCCTTAGATAAGAACTTAAAAGAGCAAGGCAAAGGTCTCAGTCCTAAAGAGCCTTGGTCCTAGGGTGCCACAAAGTACCGTGGCTCACAGATGAAAATGAGGCTGGGTGTGGTGGCTTACACCTGTAATCCCAGCACTCTGGCAGGCTGAGGTGGGAGGATTGCTTGAGCCCAGAAATTTGACACTAGCCCGGGGCAAAATAGCAAGACCCCATCTCTACGAAGAATTTGAAAAATTAGACGGGCATGGTAGTGCACACCTATAGTCCCAGCTACTCGGGAGGCTGAGGTGGGAGGATGACTTGAGCCCTGGAGATTGGGGCTACAGCGAGCCATGATTGCATCACTGCACTACAACCTGGGCAACGGAGCAAAACCTCATCTAAAAAAAAATTCAGGTAAATTTCACTGTCTCTTGTGGCTGGATGTTGCCACGTGACTAAGTTCTGGCCAGTGAAGATTTGAGCACAAGTATCCTGTGTTCCTTTTAAGTGCATATCCTTTAAGGGGCAGAATGTTACCTTCCCTGCCCTTCCCCCTTTCCTCTTCCTGGTGGCTGTGGCTGGAGGTGGCAATGTGCAGGGACACCATGCAGACCTAGCTGTGCTTCAGGGATGATGGAGGCGGCCTGAGTTCTGAGCACTGATGCTGCCTCCCTGGCGCCAGACTTCTTATACCCAAGGTGGCTCTGAAATAGACATCTGTCTTGTTCAAGTGCTCTTGTTTTGTGTTGCTATTACACATGGCCAAAGCTATATTCTAACATATGTAGAGACCTGGAATTGGGGTGCGAAATCCAGGCCAGATGGCCTAGGGAGTAGGAGGTGTGGGGGGGCCCAGCTGAGGTGTGAGGGCAGGCAGGGTGGGCTTGGAACCCAGGCATTGGTCACAGGGAAGGGACGGCCGCAGGAGCTGCTGAAGCAGCCTTGGCTGTGGGCCTGGACACAGTTCTTGGGATGAGTGGGACAGGAGCTGGGAGCAGGGGTGCCTCGGTCCTGGATCCCAGGTCGCGCCACCACCCTGCATCAGTCTTAGAGCCTCACAGGTCCTGAGGTCCTGTGTTTTCCAACTGCAAGTCAGGACTCAGTAATGAGTCAGGAAATGAATTTAGAGACAAAGTTTAATGAAATGGAGGAGAAGCCAGGCACAATGGCTCACGCCTGTAATCCCACCACTTTGGGAGGCCGAGACGGGCAGATCACGAGGTCAGGAGTTCGAGACCAGCCTGGCCAACGTGATGAAACCCCGTCTCTACTAAAAATACAAAAATAGCCAGGCCTGTAGTCCCAGCTACTTGGGAGGCTGAGGCAGGAGAATAGCATGAACCCAGGAGTTGGAGGTTGCAGTGAGCCGAGATCATGTCACTGCACTCCAGCCTGGGCGACACAGTGAGACTCTGTCTCAAAAAAAGATAAAATAAAAAGGAGGAGAAAATATCATACAGTATTATACCTAGCAGGTGTAAGTGTTGTTTTGTGATGTCATTATTTCAGGTATATGCAGCCCTCTTCATCCACAAGTTTCACCCCCTTGGATTCAGCCAAGGGCAGATGGAAAAACCGTTGAAAACGACAATAAAAAATAACATTTCAACAATAAAAAAAAAATAAAAATACAGTATAACAACTATTTACATATCATTCACATTGTGTGAGGTACTATAGGGAACCTAGAGATGATTTAAAGTACACAAAAGAGCTGGGCATGGTGGCTCATGCTCGTATAATTTGGGAGGCCGAGGCGGGCAAATCACCTTAGGTCAGGAGTTCAAGACCAGCCTGGCCAACATGGCAAAACCCCATCTCTACTAAAAATACAAAAATTAACCAGGCGTGGTGGCGTGGCCTGTAGTCCCAGCTACTTGGAAGGCTGAGGCAGGAGAATTGGTTGAACCTGGGTGGCAGAGGTTCAGTGAGCCGAGATTATGCCACTGCACTCCAGCCTGGGGGACAGAGTGAGACTCCGTATCAGGAAAAACAAAACAAAAGAAAACAAAAAAACTACACAGGAGGACATGCGTGGGTTATATGTACCATTTTATATCAGGGACTTGAGCCTCTCAGATTTAGGCATGTGCAGGGGTCTTGGAACCAATTTCCCACGGATTTCAAGGGACAACCACATACTCGTGTGTGCATGTGGGTATATATGTGCACATGTGCACGTGTGTGTACCATGTTGCTAAGAAAATGTATTCCTGACCGGGTGCGGTGGCTCACGCCTGTAATCCCAACACTTTGGGAGGTCGAGATGAGTCGATCACCTGAGATTGGGAGTTCAAGACCAGCCTGACAAACATGGAGAAACCGCATCTCTACTGAAAATACAAAATTAGCTAGTGTGGTGGTGAATGTCTGTAATCCCAGCTACCTGGGAGGCTGAGGCAGGCGAATCACTTGAGCCTGGGAGGCAGAGGTTGTGGTGAGACAAAATTGTGCCATTGCACTCCAGCCTGGGCAACAAGAGCAAAACTCTGTCTCAAAACAAAAATGTATTTCTTACTACAGATCTTGGCCAACAGCAGAACCCACAGATGTGCAACTAAACCAAATGCCTGACTCCCACTTCTAGCCCTCATCAGAGAACAGACGTATTCGCAGGAGTAAGGACATGCACTCCTACATACAAATTCCAGCACTGCACCTGTCGATTTTGGGCATTGGAGCTCTCTGGGTCTCAACGTCTTCATCTGCAGCATGGGATAATCAGAGTACCTGCCTTGTGGCATTGATGACTGGGGAATGGATGAGAAAAACATCTGCAACGTGCTCAGCACAGAATGTGGCACATGGTAAGCCTGTCTTCTGCTTCCTTCTTGTTACCATTACCAACCATAGTAATAGTAATTATTACCGTCTGTTACCACTAGTGCTGTCTGAACGAAACAGAAATATGAACATCTATCATTTAACTAAGGGAGATGAAATGATGCTGGTGGCAGTGGTCACACCTGTTATCCCATTTATTGGACCTAAAACTTGTGGGGAAGAAGTATCATTATTGTCAGTTATACCTTTAGCAGATAGGGAATAGCATTTCCTCTCTAGAGACTAAAAATGCAAAATACATTCATCCAAAACCACAAGTCTACATCTGGGCCTGAAGCCTTGTTCTGTTAACCCAGTTGGCCTAATGGCCTCTGCTGCAACCTTCTGAATCTGTGAGTGTTTGACCTGGAGCCTTAGAGAGCTCACTGATCAACCCCCTTATTTTATAGGAGGCCCAGACAGGAGAAGAGATTTTCCCAGCCCAGGAGTTGAGGGCCTTGCACAGCCAAGAACAGATCTGTGTCCTGAGGCCCTCCTCGAAGCCCTCTCTGGAGGCCTCTCCCACCCCAGCCCTGGAGTGGCTGCTGTCCACGTTCTTGCTCCAGATCCATGGCATTAGCAACACAGTGCATTTGCTGTCCTCATGCACGCAGCCATTCCCTCCTGCCCTCCTGAGGCCCCAGAACCAGGCCACGGGCGGTCTGTGCCACTGGGGCTTATTCCAGGGCCTTGCACCAAAGCCTCCCCCAGCCCCCCTCCTAGTCTCCTGAATTCATTCATTGTTTGCGTCTCTTGATCACTTGTAGTCAGTCACAGAGTTGGTGAACAACCCGCCGGTGCTTCGCTCCCTTGCATTTGGCGGCTAGTGCCTCTGGCTAGCGTCTCTGCGGTCCCACCTGGCCTCCCTGCTGCTGGCTGGTCCGGAAGAAATGGGTGGTCGTTTCCGTGGCAGCCGTAATAAGCTACCACAAGCTTAGTGGCTTAACACATTTAATCTCAGGAGAATGTTTCTGGAAGTCAGAAGTCTGAAGTCAGTTTCACAGGGCAAAAGTCAGGGTGTGGGCAGAGCTGGTTCCTTCAGGAGCTCAAGGGGAGAACGAGTGTTTTTGTGTCTTTCAGCTTCCAGTGGTCGCCTGTGTTCCTAACCGAGCCCTTTTCTCCCTTGCTACACCCACTCTGCTGTCACGTCTCCTGCTGCTGCTCCTCCCACCCGCCTCATGAGACGAGGCCCTGTGATTATGCTGAGCCCACCTGGTTGGTCCAGGGTCATCTCCTGTCTCAGAATCCTGGGGATTAGGATGTGGTCCCTCTGTAACCATTATTCAGCCTGCCACTTTGGAGGGCTTTGAAATTCCAAGAACTGGGGGAGAATGTTTGCTCTGTCTCTTACACTTGTGCTGTCTGAACTCCTTCCTGAAAGAGGAAGCAGAAATATTCACATCTATCATTTAACTAAGTGAAATGAAATGATGGCTCACACCTAAGTGGCTCATATCTGTTATCCCGCGGTTTGGGAAGCTGAGGCAGGAGGATCGTTTGAGGCCAGGAGTTTGAGATTAGCCTGGGCAACATAACAAGACCCTATCTGTAGAGCTCTACCAAAAAAAA
>NW_016107756.1:223772-230405 GCF_001604975.1 Cebus imitator | reverse complement strand
GGTCAGCATCTGTGGACCTGGTGATGGATGTGGAGAGGAAAGGAAGTAGGTACTCTGGAGGAGGAATGAGCAGGACTTGTAATGGATAAGAAGAAATAAATATGGGAAAGCCAGGGGGAGCTCCCAGGGCAGAGAGAACAGTGTGAGTGGGTAAAAGGGATGCATTCACAAGTATTTACTGAGGGCCGGCATCTGCCTATAAAGGGAGAGGGAAAACAAACGTGATAAAAATAATTTGATGTGAATGAATAGAAAGCAGGTTAAAGGGAATCTGGGACGCTGAATGAGGAGATGGTGCAGGTTTAATAGGATGGTTAGGAAGAGCTCACTGAGAAAGGGACCTTTGAGCGACTTGGCAAGGAAGCATGCTGCATCCAGAGAAAAGCCTTCCAGGCCACAGGCAGCAGGTGCAAAGATCCTGGGGCAGGAACACTCCTGGTGCTTTGGAGGAGCTGGAAGGAGTGGGCAGTGTGGCTGGAGTGGACCAGAAAGGGGACAGCGGAGGAGATGGCCGTGGAGGAATGGCTGGTTGCAAGGAACTGAGGTGTGTGTGTGTGCATGTGTGGCAAAATATGCAAAACATAACATTTTTATCATTTTAACCACTTTTTATAATTTTTTTTTGAGATGGAGTCTCACCGTGTCACCCAGGCTGGAATGCAATGGCGCAATCTTGGCTCACTACAACCTCTACCTCCTGGGTTCAAGTGATTATCCTGCCTCAGCCTCCTGAGTAGCTGGGATTACAGGCATGCACCACCATGCCTGGCTAATTTTTTGTATCTTTAGTAGAGACAGGTTTTCACCATGTTAGCTAGGCTGATCTCGAACTCCTGACCTTGCGATCCGCCCGCCTTGGCACTTCCAAAGTGCTGGGATTATAGGTGTGAGCCACTGTGCCTGGCCCCACTTTTTATAATTTTAATGCAATACTTTAAATTTTTTTTGTTGAGGTGGAATTCGCAGACTATAAAATTAAGCATTTTGAAGTGTACAATTCAGTGACAGTTAGTGCATCCATAATGTTATGCAGCCACCACCTCTATCCAGACACTTCCATCACCCCAAAAGGAAATCCTGTTCCCGTTAAGCAGTGACTGCCTCTTTGCTCCTCCCCTGATCCCTAACAATGACTAATCTGCTTCCTATTCTGGGTGTGTCATATACGTGGAATTGTACACGTGTGGCCTTCTGTCTGGCTTCTTTTACTCAGCATCACATTTTCAAGGTTCATCCATGTTGAAGCAGGCATCATCCATTCCTTCTTATGGCAGAATGATACTCTGTTTCATGGATATACCACATTTTGCTGATTCTTTCATCTGTTGAAGGATATTTGGGTTGCTTTAAGGACTTTGCTTTGATGCTGAGTGAGGTAGGGGACATTGCAGGGTTCTGAGCAGGGAGGGGACAGGACCTGGCTGAAGTGAAGAAGAGACAGGGAAGAGCAATCATCTAGGTAAGAGAAAGGCGGTTTGGCCCAGCACGGCGGCAGTGAGGGTGCTGGATCTATTTCAAGGTGGGCTGGGATTTGCTGGTGAGCAACATGGACACCTGCAGGGAGGGCCTCCCGCATGCTCTGCGAGCCCCCTCACCCTGTGGCTAGCTCTACTTGCTATCCTGCCAGCTCCTTAATCTGCTGGGGTGCCCTCTGGGTACAGCAGAGAGATTGCAACCGAGGGAGAATGAAAAACAGAGCCCTTTATCATGTGAACAGGAAGAATCTGTGACCTGAAAGGCACATCTGGAAGACAGAAATGAAAGCCAAGTGCTCCATCACCATTCTGGAGATCAGCTGAGTTGTCTGGCCTGAAACTGGTGTCCAGGCCCTCCCCTCCTCTCTCCCCTGCACCACGAAGCTGCCCACCGGGCTGGGTAGACCCTGGAAACTCATGATGCGGCGTGCATCTGTTCAGCTGCCATCACGCCTGGACCTCAGGCATCCTGATGCCAGAGAGCAAGGCACCCAACGTAGGGCTTTACTTTGTGGTTCCCTGGCAGAAGAGAGGAAGAGCTGCCTCCTCACCCTGGTGGCACATCTGAGGCCACTGGCGTCTTGGAAACATCAAGGAGTGGTGTGTTGCCTGGTTCCGTGCTCCCTGGCAGGAGGAGCTGGAAGTTTCTGAGAATCTGACTTCTCGTCCCATCCAAATGTGATATTGTGCTGACCTAGAGCCAGAACCTGAGCAACGCCATTTTATAAGACAAAGCTGTTTTCCAAAATTAAGTTGTAATGGCTGCTCCATTCTCCTCACAGTAACTGCTGGCCTTGGCTTCTGTAAATAAAGCAGCTAGTTTGCTCTGCAAAATAACTACTACGTAAAGCTGCTTAAACTTTGCTTATCGGTAACTGCTCTCTGTGGCCCTAATGTGACAGGCAAGCAGTCCTAACCCACGCCATCTTGGAAGTAACTAAGGTCTGTGATTTCCACCTTACCCAGATAATGTGTAAACAAATGTTTATCTTGACTTCTGTAAACCACTTAAGTAACAAATGGAATGACAAAAGTCCCCTGGCCCTTGGAATATCCGGAGCCCTCGTCTCCACCCAGGAGGTGATTTACAGAATCCACTAGCCTTCGGAATGTCTGAAGCCTTTTCATCCCCATCCCTGCTCCTCACCCCAACTCCCAAGGTGGTTTTTCGGGCATAAAAAGTCTTGGCACCCACCTTTCAATGCCACAGGTTGGAGAGACGTGAGTCCTCTGTGGTCGCCGGCAGTAAAGACCCTGCAATCTGGCATACTTTGTCTTGGTGTTAATTTCTATGCTCGGTCCAGTATAACACAAAGCCCCCAGGATGGACAACTCCGGTGCTAGAGCCCAGGGAAGTGTGAAGTTGGCTGAGTTTGGCCTTGACAGATGCTTTCCCTACTCCTGGGTTAGGAGGCAGTTACTTACCTCCCCTCCCTGTCTTGCCTGAGGCTGTTGGAGTTACCTTCCATAGGCAGTTTATGTTATTAGTCAATTATGACATTAACAGGAAGTACGAAAATCAGAGAAAGAACCCATCTCTGGCCCACCGTGTGGACGGAGCAGCAGGCACCGGGGAAGAACTGGTGTTGGGGATGTGGCATGGTATGAGCTTGGGCAGATTGTCTGATTTGCCTGGCCCAGACATCCTCATCTGTAAAGTGGAGCGAATGACCCCCCACCCCGTGGAATGCCGCATCTCACGCGCCTGACATGATACCTGGCACACAGTGCTCGCTCAGTCCGTGCTATTGTCATGGTAAGGGGGATGCTCGTGTCCGTAGGGTCCCTCCCAGTCTGTCTGCGTCCCTGGACTTCTACATCAGGCAGTGTGTATGATGATTGGGTCAATTGTATGAGCTACGTTAAGACATGCTGGCATTGCCCTAAGTTCTGGTTTTGTTTGTTTGTTTTTGAGGCTCTGTGGCCCAGGCTGCAGTGCAATGGTGTGATCTGAGCTCACTGCCACCTCCGCCTCCCAGGCTCAAGATATTCCCCGGCCTCATCTTCCCAAGTAGCTGAGACTACAGGTGCATGCCACCATGCCTGACTCATTTTTTTAATTTTTACTTTTGTAGAGATGGGTTTTGCCATCTTGCTCAGGCTGGTCTGGAACTCCTGGGCTCAAGTGTTCTACTGGCCTCAGCCTCCCAAAGTGCTGGGATTACAGGGATGAGCTACCACAACCAGCCTGCCCTAAATTCTTTACTCTTTGTAACTCATTTAATCTTTACAACAGCCCCATGAGATGGATACTGTTGTTACCCTATGTTACAAATGAGGAAACTGAGGCAGTAAGTTGCTTGAAGTCACATGTCTGTAAGTACTTCAGACAGAATTGGAACCTAGGCAGTCTGGTCCTGACCTACGCTTTGTTTGTTTGTTTGAGACTAAGTCTTGCTCTGTCTCCCAGGCTTGGGTGCAGTGGTGCCATCTTGGCTCACTGCAACCTCTGCTTCCTGGGTTCAAACGATTCTCATGCCTCAGCCTCCTGAATAGCTGGGATTACAGACGTGCACCACTATGCCTGGCTAATTTTTGTATTTTTAGTAGAGATGGGGTTTCGGCATGTTGGCCAGGCTAGTCTCAAACTCCTGACCTTAAGTGATCTGCCCACCTCCCAAAGTGCTGGAATTACAGGCGGATGCCTTACTTTGCCCCCCTTAGAGGCATGTATTCCTAGCTATTTTAGAAATCATGTCTTCTGTGCTTTCTTTTACACAGAGGAGAATTCTAATAGCCAAACTATTTCAACAGGCCCTCATCCATGTCTAGGGCCTGAGTGAATTGATTGAATATGCAGGGTTGTCTCATTAAGTGAAGATGAATTAGGAGCAAAACAACCAAATGATGAAGATGAATGAGACTGAGACAATGACTATAACCAATGCCACATTCTACCGACTTTAGGATGTGGTCTCCTGCCTTCTGTGGGGATGACACCCTCTGATACCTGCATCCACTGTGACCTTGGGGAGGTGATTTGAGTTCCCAAAGGCTCCATTTACTTGTCCGTAAGAATGGGATGAAAGCACACACCTCACAGGATTATGACAAGGGTCACATGAGGTCATATGTGGAAAAGCCCTTTAAAACCTACAAAGCGGCCAGGTACAGTGGCTCACGCTTGTAATCCCACCTACTCAGAAGGCTGAGGCAGGAGAACTGCCTGAACCCAGGAGGCGGAGGTTGCAGTGACCCGAGATTGCGCCATTGCACTCCAGCCTGGGTAACATGAGTGAAACTCCATCTACTGGTGGTGGTGGGGGGGGGGGGTTGGGGTTTCTAAAAAGAGTTATGCACATGGGTGGTAATGGTATTTTTCTTCTCCACTCTTATTTCCCTCTTCTTAGTGCAAAATATTGCCCAAGATGATATATGGAAATCTCTGCTTTGGCAATTTGAATGAATTAATGCAAAATAAATCATTTATTAAAACATTTGTGGGCCAGGCACGGCGGCTCATGCCTGAAATCCCAGCACTTTGGGAGGCCGAGGCGGGCAGATCACGAGGTCAGGAGTTAGAGACCAACCTGACCAACATGGTGAAACCCTGTCTCTACTACAAATATAAAACTTAGCTGGGCATGGTGGCGCGTGCCTGTAACCTCAGCTACTCATAAAGGAACATTTTTGAGTTTTAAATTTTTAGAATACATGATATAAAGTTTTGTGACGCACAGAGGAGCAATTTTCCTCTTTGTTCTCTATTCTGTGGATGTAAAAAATCCATTCCTGTATATTTGTTAGGCAATAAATGTACCATTTCCAGGACTGTAATAAAACCTAACAGGGACAAACCTGCAGTCTCAAAACAATGGATTTCTTAGCCTCCTTGCAGCAAGAGAGATCACTTACCAGAGGAACCTGGTGTCCTCCTCAAACAAAGGTAGAGGCAGGGTTCTTACAGGATCTGGAGGAGGATAGAGGTCAGGTACAATAAAATGAAGCAGTGTTGTGATAGGCGTGAAGCACACAAGATTACGTGTAAAGCTGCAAAGGGGTTAACATCAGAAGCCGACCCAGGGTCCTGTTCCCTTAGAAACTACGAAGTTAAAATAAATGTAGGATATTGTGCTTTAAAAGCGCCTTTCTGAAAAAAAAAAAATCCTGTTTCTGAAGCTCTGCACTTGGGCTGGAAATTGAGGCTGCTGCTTTGTGTCAAAGAACATTCCAGTCTCACTAACATGGTTTCAAACAGCAAAGTTTCTGACAGTCCATGATTTTAGAGAACAAGTTTCTCTAAAATCTGTAGCTTACAGTTTCTTTAGGTTTGCAATCACAGAGGAGGACTGTGGCTGAGAGACACTCCTGCAGGTGGCCACGGTGAGACAGGAAGGAGGGCTCCCAGGTGGACGTAAAGATGGTCCTGAAGCTGTAGGTGGCACTGTGCGTGGGGCATTTTAGGTCCAGTTCAAGCCATGCTCCTAGGGTCATCCTCACACATCCCTTCACAGCGTGGCCCTTGATTAAAAAGTCGGCTGGGTGCGATGGCTCACATCTGTAATCCCAGCACTTTGCGAGGCTGAGGTGGGTGCATCAGCTGAGGTCAGGAGTTCGAGACCAGCTTGACCAACATGGAGAAACCCCGTTTCTACTACAAATACAAAAAATTAGCTGGGCGTGGTGGCACATGCCTGTAATCCCAGCTACTCAGAGGCTGAGGCAGGAGAATCACTTGAACCTGGAAGGCGGAGGTGGCAGTGAGCTGAGATAGTGCCATTGCACTCCAGCCTGGGCCACGAGACTGAAACTCCATCTCAAAAAAAAGAAAAAAAAGAAGGCCAGGTGCAGTAGCTCAGGCCTGTAATCCCAGCACTTGGGGAGGCTGAGGTGGGCAGATCACCAGGTCAGGAGATCAAGACCATCCTGGCTAACATGGTGAAACCCTGTCTCTACTAAAAATACAAAAAAATTAGCAGGGCGTGCTGGCGGGCATCTGTAGTCCCAGCTACTCCAGGGGCTGAGGCAAGAGAATTGCTTGAACCTGGGAGGTGGAGGTTACTGTGGGCCGAGATTGTGCCATTGCACTCCAGCCTGGGTGATAGAGGGAGACTCCATTTTGAAAACTATAATAATAAGAAAAAAGTCATTGTTCCCTTTAAATAATGTCTTATTTTCCTCTGGCTTCTGTCAGAATTTGCTCTTTTTTTTTTTTTTT
>NW_016107756.1:220768-222519 GCF_001604975.1 Cebus imitator | reverse complement strand
TTGTAGAGACAGAGTTTCATCATGTTTCCCAGGCTGGAATTTATTTGTTTTTTTTTGTAGAGACTATGTTGCCTGGGCTGGTCTTGAACTCCTGGCTTCAAGTGATCCTGCTGCCTCGGGCTCCCAGAGTGCTGGGATTACAGTTGTGAACCACTGCACCCGGCCTGCATTGATATTTTCCATCTTTTATTCATTGTAGACATACTTTCCTTTACCTCACTGTGCACAGTTACCATAGCTGCTTTGAAATCCTCATATACTAATTTGAATATCTGACAGATCTTATGGTTGATCATCTTTGCTCTTATTTTATTTTATTTTGAGACAGAGACTTGCTCTGTCGCCTGGCTGGAGTGCAGTGGCGCAATCTCGGCTCACTGCAATCTCCGCCTCCTGGGTTCAAGTGATTCTTCTGCCTCAGCCTCCTGAGTAGCTGGGACCACAGGCACGTGCCACCACGCCCGGCTAATTTTTTTGTTTTTTCAGTAGAGATGGGGTTTCACCATGTTGGCCAGGATGGTCTCGATCTCTTGACCTTGTGATCCGCCCGCTTTGGCCTACCAAAGTGCAGGGATTACAGGCATGAACCACCGTACCTGGCTGCTGTTTTATGTCTTAAAAGGGGGCACATTTTCCTGTTTCTTCATATGTCAAATAATTTTGAATCATATCCTGGACATTATTACTGTTATGTTGTTGAAAGTATGAATTTTGTTATATACCTCCAAAGACAGTTAATATTTCTGTTTTACCAGGCAATTAATGGTATTTAGTGGTTTCTTGACTGGTAGCTTACATCTCTGCTCACTTCTTTTTGTTCTAGTTTGGCTGCTTGGAATTTGCCCCACCGGAGTGGTTTGGTGGTCAACTAGACCCTCGGATGTAGTTCATAGATTCTGGGGCTTCCTGTCTCTGACTCTCTTCTCACTTTTCAGTGTCTTTGGTTGCTATGTACTCTGTCTTCTGCTTCTTCAGTCCAGAAATACTGTGGGTTTTCTGTCAGAGTTTCAGGCTTCCTGTCTGGATTCCAAGTATAGCCTGTCCTCAGTCTATAAACCGTTGACATCGAGTTATGTCCATTGCGCAGGTCCCTTCTTCCATGCGTCTGTGCCCTCCTAGGTCTGCCTGCTTTGGTTCATTCTCCAAAGCCTTTAGATATTTGTGTTTGCATTGTATCCAGAGTTCATAGTTGTTATATGAGGGAGGATTGGTCTCGGATTATTGCTTGACAATCTAGGAAGCATAATTCCATAAGTGTTTTTTATTTTATTTTATTTATTATTATTTTTTGAGACCATCTTGCTCTGTTGCCCAGGCTGGAGTGCAGTGGCATGATCTGAGCTCACTGCAACATCCACCTCCCGAGTTCAAGCAATTCTCCTGCCTCAGCCTCCCAAGTAGCTGGGATTACAGGCACCCACCACCACCCCTGGCTAATTTTTTGTGTTTTTAGTAGAGATAGGATTTCACCACATTGACCGGGCTGGTCTTGAACTCCTGACCTCAGGTAATCCACCTGCCTTGGCCTCCCAAGTGCTCGGATTACAGGCATGAGCCACCATGCCTGGCCTCATGAATGTTTTAAATTCTTTTAAAGCCGGGCGCGGTGGCTCAAGCCTGTAATCCCAGCACTGTGGGAGGCCAAGGCGGGTGGATCACGAGGTCAAGAGATCGAGACCATCCTGGTCAACATGGTGAAACCCCGTCTCTACTAAAAATACAAAAAATCAGCTGGGCATGGTAGTACATGC
>NW_016107756.1:217640-218683 GCF_001604975.1 Cebus imitator | reverse complement strand
ACCATCATTCTCAGCAAACTGACACAAGAACAGAAAATCAAACACTGCATGTTCTCACTCATAAGTGGGTGTTGAACAATGAGAACACATGGACATAGGGAGGGGAGCATCACACACTGGGGTCTGTTGGGGGGAACTAGGGGAGGGACAGTGGGGGATGGAGAGTTGGGGAGAGATAGCATGGGGAGAAATGCCAGATGTAGGTGATGGGGAGGAAGGCAGCAAATCACACTGCCGTGTGTGTACCCATGAAACAATCCTGCATGTTCTTCACATGTACCCCAAAACCTAAAATGCAATAAAAAAAAATTATTCCCTCCCATAACCCTGGGATTCTTGAAGCAAGAAATTGTTGTAATCATCTCAATTCCCAGCGACTATCAGATCAATAACTGCTAATGTTTCTTGAGCCCTTAATAAACAACAGGCACTTGGTAAGAGTTTTGCATGGACGACTGCATTTATTCCTTGTCACACACCTCAATGCAAGCACAGAGCTGATATTCTCCCAGTTTTAACAGGTAAGTAAACAGGCCGAGGAATTTAAGCAATCTGCCCAAGATTAACAGATAGCAGGTGGTAGAGTCAGATTGTAATTTAACAATCTGACATGGTTTTTGGATAAATGAATAAATGAATTTATTGAACATGTGGACCACTGTTTTCTACAGGTTCTAGAACAATGTGAACGAGTGAACTTGAACAAGTTCTCTTTCTCTAGGCCATAGTTTCTTTATGCTCCCTCGTACCATGACACTTTGTCATTTGTTTTTAAGTTTTAGTGATTTTTAAATACAAAGGAATATATTATTAATTTTTATTGTAAGAAAGCATTCAAACACCACAGATTAAGTCACATCTACTTTTTCCTTTCCAGAAGTGACTGTGATTTATGGGTGCGTTTCTTTCTTCCAGGCCTTCCATTCTTTTTGTACAAATGTCAGCATATTTTCTGTAAGTTTCTGCAATTTGTTTTATTCATTTATGTTTTATGACTTTTCATGCTAGTACTTACAGATCTACATCTTTCTTTCTTTCTCTCT
>NW_016107756.1:213530-216730 GCF_001604975.1 Cebus imitator | reverse complement strand
CAGGATGGTCTCGATCTCTTGACCTCGTGATCCACCCGCCTCGGCCTCCCAAAGTGCTGGGATTACAGGCTTGAGCCACCGCGCCCGGCCCTGTAGTTTAAATTTTTAAACATCAATAAGCTTGTCCTGATTGTGGATCATTTATTTAAATCACTATAATTGATTTAAGTGGACAGCACATTATTCGTGGTTAGATGGCCATATTGATTAAAAATGCTATAAATATGAGGGCTTGAATGCTAATACACATTCTTGAAACCAAATCATATTTCTGTAAACCCAACAATATGTGAAAACTCCCTACATCAATATAGAGGTGGATCACACATTTTTGTAATTCCTGACTTATTATGATTTTACTTTTTAGTAAGCTGACATTCTTTCCTGTAACATAAACATGGTTTTCTTTAACAAGTGTTTTATTCTAGAAATGGTCTTGTTAGATTTTTCTGTAAACGTGTTGGGGGTTAATTAATTCGGCAGGTTTCTGGTTTTTTTTTTTTTTTTTTTTTTTTTTTTTTTTAAGAGATGGGGTCTTGCTTTGTTGCCCAGGCTGGAGTGTAGTGGCGCAATCACAGTTCACTGCAGGCTTGACCTGCGATCCTCTTGTCTTAGTCTCTGGAGTAGCTGGGACTACCACGGGGCTTCACCACATACTTCTGAGTACCTGCATGTAGCCAATACAGTTCTGGGAATTCGTGGCTGTAGTAGTAAATAAAACACAAAAATTTCATTACCCTCTTGGAGGCAGGGTGCAGTGGCTTAGGCCTGTAATCCCAGCACTTTGGGAGGCTGAGGCGGGTGGATGACTTTTGATCAGAAGTTCGAGATCAGCCTGGCGAAACCCCATCTCTAGTAAAAGTTTCAGACCAACATGGTGAAAGCCTCTCTCTACTACAAATACAAAAAATTAGCGGGGGGTGGTAGTGGGCATCTGTAATCGCAGCTACTGGGGAGGCTGAAGCAGGAGAATCGTTTGAACCCGGGAGGTGGAGATTTCAGTGAGTGGAGATTGCACCACTGTACTCCAGCCTGGACAACAAAGCGAGACTCATGTCTCAGAAAAAAAAAAAAAAAAAAAAAAACCCTTTTAAAAATTTTAAAAAAAAAAAAAAAAAAAAAAAAAAGACCCTCTTGAAGTTTTTCATGCTATTGAGGGAAGAGACAATAAAAAAGATTCATTACACCAGATAGTGATACTGTACATTCTTTGGAGAAAAACAAAGCAGGGTAAGGGAATGGGGAATTTTGGGGGGCTTGCAGTTTTCATTAGGGTGGCAGTGGAAGCCCTCACGGAAAAGGAGGTTTGTGACGGAGGTTAGCGAGCATCAGCCATGGAATATAAGGATGGTGGGGTAAAGGTGTGCGGATAGCATCTTAGGCAGAGGGTACCGCAAGCACAAAGGTCATGAAGCAAAAACCTGTGAGCGGCGATAAATCTTGACCACAAGAGCTTTATTCCAGTCATCAGCCCATTAAACCCTGCTGTGAGATCACAATCTTTATTTTTTAACTTGCGACGGCCCTGGACCTCAAATGCTGTTTCCTGCAATATGTGGATGAATGAACAAAGCAGTTAGCAGCGGGATGAGTATAGGGACCTCATCCCAGTTCCCCCAGACCGTTGCGCCCTGGGTCCCACAGAACATTGTTTGTACTGTCTTTAAAGGTCTTTTCAGTTTGCCCTGGGACAGTTATTCGTATACCGATTAGACCTGTGTTGCCCACTGTGGTAGCCTTAGGAATTGGATGCGCTGTTAAGTGTAAATACCAGATTTCGAAGACTTCGTGCATAAAATATTCCACTAACAATTTTGCAATACTTGCGTACATGTTGAAATATTTTGACTCTATTGGGCTAAGGTATATGCTTATAATTTTTTTTTCATTAGAATAATGTAGCCATTAGCAAATGTGAAGTCAGGAGTGTGGCGTGCATCCTCTTTAAACTGGATGGCAACGGGATGGCCCTCACTATCCACCCGCTCTGGACCAGAGGTGCCCAGCAGGCAAGCTGGCAGTTTCAGCCCCGAGCGACGGTCACTGAACGGCCCCACCCAGGTTAGGGCAACCGGGGCCCCTGCAGACAGTTCCCCAGTAAGAGCTGCCGTTGGGTGGGAACGCGCAGGCCCTGGATGGAGGCCCGACCCGCAGCACCCCAACTCGTCGCCCCGCCTCTTTGCGGCAGAGCTCCGGCCGGCGCAAACCGGTTCAGTGCTGCGACCAACGTCTAGCAACGCCCAACCGCAGCACGCCCCCACCTCCCCAGTCCTCGGGAGGAGACAGGGAACGTGTAGTCGCCAGGGTCCTAGGGGGCGGCTCTGAACCAGACAAACTGTACTGAGAGCCTATGACAATGGCCGAAGGTGCTGCGGCGGGCCGGCGACCAATAGAGGAGGGGAGAAGGCGGGCCCTCGTTAGCTCCCGGGCCCACGCTTCCCTGGGCGCGGGTCTACCCCGAGCCGGCGGACCCGCGAGAGGAGTGGGGGAAGGGGCCTGGCGCGGACTGGAGACTGCGCAGTGCGGTGCCGGCCGGGGGTGACGTAATCTCCGTCCTCCGCCGCGGCGCCCCGCCCCGCGACGCCCTCCGCGAACCGGGAGAGCGCTGCGCAGGCGGCCCGCTGCAGCCGCAGCTCGGGGGCGGTGCCTGCCCTGCAGCCTCCCCTGGCGATCGCCAGCCTCATCTTTGTCCGGCCTGCGCGCTTTGTTCTTGGCTCCCGTGCCTTGGCCGGCCAGGCCCACCGCCGGGCAGCCCCCACGCCACGCTGGCGTCTTCCTCGCCCCCTTCGCCGCCGCCTCCCGCGCGCGGCCGGGCCTTGCCCCCCATGGTGTCCCGGCCAGAGCCCGAGGGCGAGGCCATGGACGCCGAGCTGGCGGTAGCGCCGGCGGGCTGCTCGCACCTGGGCAGCTTCAAGGTGGACAACTGGAAGCAGAACCTGCGGGCCATCTACCAGTGTTTCGTGTGGAGCGGCACGGCCGAGGCCCGCAAGCGTAAGGTGCGCCCGGCAGCCCATCCCGGCGCGGGCTCGGGGCCTCCGGCCGCTCTCGAGGCCGGCCTGGGGAAGGGCCCTTCTTCCCCCTTCCCTTCCCCACTTGCCTTCCCCTGTCCTTCCTCCTCTTCACTTGTCCTTACTCCTCTTCCCCTCACCTTCTGTCCTCAGTTCTCTCCCTCCCCTCCCGTGCTGTTCTCTGTTCTCTTT
>NW_016107756.1:211370-213189 GCF_001604975.1 Cebus imitator | reverse complement strand
CCTTCTGTCTTCCTCCCCCTCCTCTCTCTCCCTCCGCCTCTTCGCTCCCCCTCCTCTCTCTCTCCCCTGGGCCCGGGAGGGGTGAGTGCTTCCGGGCGGGGGGCGGTGTTCTCCGGCCGTGCTGCGCCGGGAGTCTGGGACTTCGGTGGGCGGTCCCCGGCGTTGCAGCGCGAGGTCTCTGTGGGTAATCCTCCTGGTTCCAGAGGTTTCGAGGCTGGATGGGGGTGCTGAGAAAGAAATATGTCAAAAAAATGAGTAAAGCGTGTGGGGCCGTCGGGATCTGGGCGTTTGTCTGCAACCGACGCCCGCTGCAGAGAGCGACCCTGGAGAGGCGCTAGGGCGGGGGGCGGGGTCGGGGCGTGGGGCGGGAGCTTCGCAGCCTCCAAGGGGCTCGCGAGGAGCTGGGGGGAAGGGGCGGCGGGTGCTGGAGCCGGGGCGAGCCTGTGGGTCCGGAGCTGCGGCCGAGGTTTGCGTTTCGGCCCAGAGGAGTGGACTTGAAAGCGCGCTGTGGGCTGTAGGAGGCCTTAGCCAGGAGCGAGTCCTGTCCTGCGTCTAGCAGTTAAGCTTGCTAAAGATTAGGAAATCGGAACGTAACGTGATTCTTCCATGTGAATACACTTCGATTTTACAGTTTCACGCGCTTTTGCAGATTGCAGTCCGAGATTGGGAGTTGTGAGGGCAGTTTCCACCTTGAGTGGCATTTTTCGGTGGTAAAACCAACAGCTCCTCGGAGATTGTAGGGGTATGTTAAGCAGCAACTCAAAAATTATTTTATCGGTAATGATATTGGGAAGCGTTATGCTTAGAAGAACTAAAATCAGAGGTAAAACGTTTCTGTTAGGATCGGAGAGAGAATCTTGCTAATGGAATTGTGTGCCTTTAAGAAAAGATGTCCTGGTTGAAGCCGGCCTTCTACAGGGGAATGTCCTGTTGCAGTTCTGGGTCGGTAGTGGCCGGATGGGGACCTGACGGCGCCCAAGATCCGTTTCTACTTTGGACGAAGTGGGGAATGCCCCACTCTTCCTCTCCCTCCTCCTTTCCTTTTCCCCTTCCATCCCTCCTTCCCTCTTTCTTCTTCCCCCCTCTGGTATTTTTGAACAAAGCTGAAGGAGTCAAGTTTAAACCATCGTTAACTAACTTTGCCTAATTTGTTAAAGGAAGAAATTGCTTTTTTTTACACTACATATGGCTCTGATTAATCTTTTAAGATGTTGGTTGCTTAGTGTGAAAACTGTTGAATCACATCTATGGTATTCACCGATTAGAAGTTGAGCTGTAGATGGGCAGTGAAAAATACTTCTTTGAAAATTCAGGTGGCGGCTGCTGCAGTGCCAGTTGGCAGTGTGCCAGCAAGGAGCTCTTAAGCCCTCCTCGCTTTTTCCTCTGACTCGGGGGACTTGAAATTCCTCTATCACTTCATGTACGGTGTAACTGCATTTCTAGCACTGTCTAGTGGCCCAGTTAAGGAAGAGTTGGTTTGAGAAATATTGAACAATCTGCGTAGGATTCTCATCAGATCTGTAAGCTTAGGACATTTAATTAAAAACTAGTATTTGTAGAGACAGAGGCTTGCTCTGTTACCCAGGCTGAAGTGCAGTGGTCGTCTGATCAGAGATCACTGCAGCCTCAGACTCCTGTACTCCAGCCTTTCCTGAGTAGTTGGGACTGCAGGCGCCTGCCACCATGCCCAGCCAGTATTTTTTTACTTTTTTTTTTTTTTCTTTTGAGACGGAGTTTCGCTCTTGTTACCCAGGCTGGAGTGCAATGGCGCGATCTCTGCTCACCGCAACCTCCGCCTCCTGGGTTCAGGCAATTCTCC
>NW_016107756.1:208682-209935 GCF_001604975.1 Cebus imitator | reverse complement strand
GATCTCTTGACCTCGTGATCCACCCGCCTCGGCCTCCCAAAGTGCTGGGATTACAGGCTTGAGCCACCGCGCCTGGCCGATTCAGGTAGTCTTTACTGGCTCAGCCAGATGCTGGGATGGTGGTGAGCACATTGTAGAGAGCTCTCATTACTTGTTTTTATTTTAATATTCTTAGTCTAGCTCATTTTCCTGATAATGTGCTATTTTATTTTGTTATTATTTGTTTTTAAAAAAAATAGGCTGGGCGCTGTGGCTTACGCCTGTAATCCCAGCACTCTGGGAGGCCGAGGCAAGTGGATCACAAGGTCAGGGGTTCAAGGCCTGCCTGGCCAACATCGTGAAACTGTGTCTCTACTAAAAATACAACACTTAGCTGGGCATGTTGGCGCGCACCTGTAATCCTAGCCACTCGGGAGGCTGAGGCAGGAGAATTGCTTGAAGTGGGACCCGGGAAGTGGAGGTTGCAGTGAGCTGAGATCGTGCCACTGTACTCCAGCCTGGGCCGCAGAGCAAGACTCCATCTCAGAATAAATACATAAATAAAGACTAGGTCTCCCTATGTTGCCCAAGCTGGTCTGGAACTTTTGGCATAAAGAGATCCATCTTGGTCTCTCACAGGGCTGGAATGATATGTGCTATTTTAAAAGTAGACTTTCAAACTTTGTTTCTTTGAGGAATTTACTTTTTACTTTATAGTGAACTGGATCTTTCAAATCATCACAGCAAAACATTACACCATTCATACTAGGTGGGGTCTAAGTAAAAGGTCTAAAATGTAAACATTTTTCTGTTTAAGGTTTTAATTTTGAGATCATTGTAGATTGACATACTGGTGTAAGAAATAATAACCTTGTGTGTCTTTCCCCAGTCCCCCAAGGGTAACTTTTTGTAGAAATGGAGTACAATTATCACCAGGATATTGACATTGGTACAGTCTCTCTTTGATGCAGTCCACCATCTCATTCAGATTTCCCTGCTTTTACTTCTGCTCATTTGTGTGTGTGTTTAGTTCATTAACTACATGGCATACTTTATTCAGAACTTAGTGTTTTTTTTTCCTAATGTCCTTTTTCTGTCTCAGAATCCCACATTACTGTGAGACTTCATGTCCCAAGGGGTTGGGCTCCTCTAGACAGTGACAGTTTCTCAGGCTGTCCTTTTTGGTGACCTTGAGAGGTTTTTTTTTTTTTTTTTTTTTTTTAATTTGAGACGGAGTTTCGCTCTTGTTACCCAGGCTGGAGTGCAATGGCGCG
>NW_016107756.1:203909-208037 GCF_001604975.1 Cebus imitator | reverse complement strand
CAGTTCTCCTGCCTCAGCCTCCTGAGTAGCTGGGATTACAGGCATGCGCCACCATGCCCAGCTAATTTTTGTATTTTTAGTAGAGACGGGGTTTCACCATGTTGACCAGGATGGTCTTGACCTCTTGACCTTGTGATCTGCCCGCCTCGGCCTCCCAAAGTGCTGGAATTACAGGCGTGAGCCACTGCGCCCAGAGTTTTGAGGAATACTGGTCATGTGATTTGTGGAATGTCCCTGTTTTGGTTTTCTGGTGTTTTTCTCATGATTCAGCTGTGGTTATGGGTTTTGGGAAGGAAGACCACGGAGGGTAAGTGCTCTTCTCATCCCCTTATATTAAGGGTGATGCTGTCAAGACTGCATGGCTGAGGTCATATTTGCCAGGGTTTCTCCACTGTGGAGTGACTCTTTCCCTCCTTTATGTACTGTTCGTTTTGGAAGGGAGTCACTCTGGATGGGTACTTTACTGGGACGGGGAGTTCTGTTCCTCCTCCTGGAGGACGGAGTAGCTACATAAATTATTTGAAATGTTTCTGTATGGAAGATTTGCTGATCCTTACTCATTTGTGTTTATTCAGTTACTCATATCAACATGGACTTGCAGATATTGTGTGTATGCTTTGGGTTATCATCCAGTGCTGTGTGGTTTGTTTTGTTGCCCCCGTCATCTGGCTGTGTCCACTGGGAGCTCTTTCAGCTGGCTCCTGTGTCCCTTTCACATAGTCACATTATTATTTGTTTGCTGTTTTGAGCACTTCCTTACTTTCTGGAACTACATGGTGTTCTGAGATCATCTATGTGTTTTCTGCCCCAGCCTTAGACTCCAGCATTTCTCCAAGGATCCCCAGTTCCTTTTGTGGGAGAATGGAATTAGAAACCAAGATCTGGGCACTGATGTGCTCATTATTACTGGGATATCATGGCATCTTGGCCCCCTCAGGGGACAGAGTTGGGAAAACAGGTGTGTATATACAAATGCGTGTATATAGACGTCTGTGATTATTTTGATATATATCCATCTGCATCCATATTAAGCTCTACATGCGTTCATGTTGATGTCTCCAACTCTACAGGGATTATTCTAGCCTTGCCCTCCAGCTTACCTGTAACTTCTCTGTCCAGCAGAGAAAATCCCACTGTGGCTCCTGCTGTCCACAGTCCATTTACTTATCTTGTTCCACTTTGGTATACATGGAGGTTTCAAAATTGTTGTCCTGTACTCCTTGGGAAATGACTTGATCCCTTAGAGTACTGCGCTCAGGTACAGTTCCTTTCACTTTGAGTCTACATTCTCCCCTCGTTTCCACATTACTTAGGTACTTCTCTCCCCGTTTCCACGTTACTTAGGTACTTCTCTCCGCACCCCTCTCTGCATTGCTGAGTCCTATACGTGTAATCCAATCGGTTTCTTCTGCCTCAGCCTGCATTCTATAGGGTCTCATTAATTGTTTTTAAAATCGCATAGACGAATGTTTGCTGTTTGTGCTGTAAAGTTCACTGGATTTGAGAGAGGCATCCACAGCTACAGTACTGTACAGAACAGTCGCACTGCCCCGCAAATCCCTGTGCCTCACCTCCTAAGCTCTCCACAACCACCAGTCTCTTCTCCATCTCTTGAGGTTTTTCCCTTTCCAGAATGTCATATTATTGGGTTCATGCAGTCTGCAGCCTTTTCAGACTGGCTTCTTTTGTCTAGCAATATTTGTTGAGTGGATTGAGAGTTCATGTCTTTGTGTCTTTTGCTGCTATTTACCATGTGGCTATACTGATAAGTCGTTTAACAAGTCTCTTAATTTGTAGCTTCTCTTTTCATTCCTTCCTTCTTACCGTTTTTTTTTTTTTTTTTTTTGTTTTTTTTTTTTTTTTTTTTTTTTTTTTTTTTTTTTTTGGCTTCTACTTTATCTGTTGAAGAACTTGGGCCTTTTGACTTACTGACTTTCCTGTAGTCTGGATTTGCTGATTGCACACTCCACGATGCAAGTTCAAAGTGGGTTTTTTTGGTTTTACTTCCTACAGATTGGTAGCAGGGTCTTCTAACAAGGCTTTTCCTGTATTTAGCACATAGACTTGATCACATCGGTGTCAAGTGGTTGCAAGCTTAGATAGGAAGTAAACTCAGTTTTCAGGGATTAAAATGACCGGCCTTGTGGATACATGAGTCTTTTTCTTGCCTGTTTTATGTTGGCCAATACCTGTAGCAGAGGGTGCTGAAGAGTAGAAATTGAGAGAGAATTGAGTGTGAGTTTTATTATTACATGTTAGCAGCTCTGGAATTAAGTGGGTGTGACAGATTAAAATGAGGCTTTAGGATAATGTGATTGCTCCCCATTCATGTGTAATTGCAGTCGGCGTGGTGAGCTCGATTTAAAAAGAAAGGCTAGTCTAAGACAGTTGGTACCAGGAGGATTTTTGCCCCAGCCTGCCTCTGTCCAAGTGTGTGTCCCTCGGCCCAAGTGTGTGTCCCTGGCAGCTCCCAGCATCTCTTGGGCTTCCTCATTTTCCATTTATGATAATACAGTGTTTACCCCCATCTTTGAGGGATATATTCCAAGAGCCCCAGTAGGTGCCTGAAACCACAGATAATACTGAACCCTATATATACTATGTTCAGACTTTTTTTTTCCTTCATAATTTCATGGGTAGATTTGTTCTGACTGTAGATCTTAGCAACCTCAGCGTATGATACTGTTTTCTTATTAAGTCAAGAATTTTCAGCTTTTCACGTAAAAGAAGCCCTTTATGGCTTTTCTTTGGCGTATCCAAATTTTGCAGCATTAGTACTCTGAGCTTTGGGGCCATATTAAGCCAAATAAAAGTGGCTTGAACACAAGCTGCTGCAACAGTTGATGTGATCAGCAAGATGGCTGCCAAGTGGCTAATGGGCAGGTGGCCTAGACGGCATGGAGAAGCTGGACAAAGGCATGGTCACGGGACAGAGCGGGATGTCACTCAGTTTCATCCTGCTTCTCAGAACGGCGGGCAGTTTAAAGCTTATGAAATATTTCTGGCATTTCCATGAGGTTCACTTTGGGTAACTGAAACCACAACGGGCGAAACTATAGTTAGGGAAGGACTACTGTGATATTTTATATTTCATACATAATTTCATTCTGATTTTGGTACTTGGGTAGGCCTGGCAAGTAAGTCTCTGACCTTCCCAAGGACACTACCGGTAACTGCTGGGTCCTGGCCTTGAAACAAGGTCAGTCTGAGGTCTTGCCCTTGATGAATGAAATTACCCCTTCTATAGATTGAAAGGTCTGGAGTCGCTGTACCCTTAGATTGATTTTAGTAACTTTAGATTGAGATTGAGAGGCCTGAGTCTGGGTGTTGATGTGTCTGAGGTTGGGGAACTTACTTTGAGAAAATTACCTAATTTTGGTGAAGTCTTTAGCTTTTTAGTGCCATATTTTTTCATATAAAGGAGAGAATATTTAGGCTGGGCACCGTGGCTCACACCTGTAATCCCTGCACTTTGCGTGGCCAAGGTGGGTGGATCATGAGATCGAGATCCAGACCATCTTGGCCAACATGGTGAAACCCCATCTTCACTAAAAATACAAAAATTAGCTGGACATGGTGATACACGCCTATCATCCCAGCTACTCGGAGGCCGAAGCAGGAGAATCACTTGAACCTCTGGGAGACAGAGGTTGCAGTGAGCTGAGATTGTGCCACTGAACTTCCAGCCTGGTGACATAGCGAGACCCTGTCTCAAAAAAAAAAAAAAAAGAAGAATACTTACACCTGTCCCTTCGCTTATGCTAGTGTTTGAACCCCTGAAAAAGTCACTAAAGAGAATGCACAAGAATTAAACTTACCTTCCTAAGATGCTCAGGTTCTAGACCAGTAGGAAGTCATGGGTAATGTGTGAAAAGTGCACTAGCTCATAAGGTGCTGTGTCATGTTTGCACACTTTTTAAAAGCTGGACTTAAAGTTCAATGTACTGATGAGCCATCCATGAGTACAAGGGCTGTGCCCCTCTTGCTCCTCCCGATCCTTCTTGGGGTGGGAGGCAGTGTAAGGAGTTAAGAGAATAGGATATTCAGAGGAATATTCTTTTTTTTTTTTTTGAGACGGAGTTTCACTATTGTTACCCAGGCTGGAGTGCAATGGCGCGATCACGGCTC
>NW_016107756.1:197932-203459 GCF_001604975.1 Cebus imitator | reverse complement strand
TGTTGACCAGGATGGTCTCGATCTCTTGACCTCGTGATCCACCCGCCTCAGCCTCCCAAAGTGCTGGGATTACAGGCGTGAGCCACCGCGCCCGGCGGAATCTTCTTAATATTGGGACTGAATTAATGGATTTGGCAGGGTGTTTCTCTCAACAACAATTTGTTTAAATTAGTGATCCCTCTCCTGATTCCTGTCACATACAAATCCTGGTTATGTTTCAGGATTTACTGGCAGTCTATAGAATCTACTTGAATTAATTTATAGGAGAAAGGGATTTAATTCAGAAATCATTGCAAGGGCTATGGGAGTAGTAGATTCTAGATTGAGTTTCTAGGAAAACGTACCAGCTTGGGGAATCCTGCCTCTTCAGCCCACTACACCAGGAACTAGTGTGCTGGGCTGCTTAAACAGGCCACCCCTTCAGGGTCCATACCAGCATGTGGGTGCCCCCACTGGGCCTCTCCCTTTGGCTTACTCACCAACCTCATGGTCTGCAAATGTGTCCCAAGACATGTTTGGAACCTGAGCCACAAGGGTGCATGGGGAATGCATTTTCAAGTGTTTTTTTTTTTTTTTTTTTTTTTTTTTTTTTTTTTTCCTTGGAGACAGGTCTGGTTCTGTTGCTCAGGCTAGAGGGCAGTGATGCAATCTTGGCTCACTGCAGCCTTGACCTCCCCAGCTCAAATGATCCCGAGTAGCTGGGACTACAGGTGTGCCTCAGTGTGCCCAGCTAAGTTTTGCGTTTTTTGTAGAGATGACGTTTCGTTATTTTGCCCAGGCTGGTCTTGAACTCCTGGCCATAAGCAGTCCTCCCACCTCGGCCTCCCAAAGTGGTGCTGGATTTTTGGCATGAGCCACCACGCCAGGCTGTGTTTTCTACTTTAGTGCCATGAAGGGAGTTAGAATAAAAATGAATGTGAGTTCCATGTGAGTGCCCAGGGCTGCTGTAACAAACTACCACACATGGAGTGACTTAGAGCAACAGAAATTTCATCTCCAATTCTGTGACTGGAAGTCCAAAATAAAGTGTTTGCCGGGTAGTCCCCCCAGAGGCTCTTCCTGGCCTCTTCCAGACGCTGGAAGACTTGTGCTGCCTCCCTCCTGTGTCTGCCTCTACTCAATTTCAATCTGATGCAGTATTAATGGACTCACCATTGCACAGTGCAAGTTGGGGAGAAATAGAATAACAGTCATGGCATTGTTTAAAGACAGGATACGTTCTGAGAAATGCATTGTTAGGCGATTTCATCCTTGTGCGAACATCATAGAGTGACGTAGCACAAAGCTAGACGGTACAGCCTACTGCACACCCAGGCTGTGTGATGGAGCCTGTTGCTTCTCAGCTGCAGGCCTGTACAGCATGTACTGTACTGAACACCTTGGGAATTGAAACACAATGGTGAGCATTTGTGTGTCTGTAGCCAAACACAGAAAAGATAGAGTAAAAATATGCTATTGTAGTCTTCTGGGACCGCCATTGTATATGCAGCCTGTCATTCACTGAAACATCGCTGTGTGGTGCGTGACTAGACAAGACATAAGATAAAGGCCTTATCAGTATGTCAGGGACAGCCGTTTTCTGTATTTAGTACCAGTTGCCTTGTTGGTTGGCCGCTTGAATCATGTTAGCTGTGTTGGCTCCATGAGGCCTGTAAAATGTGTCTTCCCTGGTGATCGGTTAACCTGTGCGGGGAGCATCCTAGGTTGTGTAGTAGAGAGAGTATAAAGGAGTGTGTAGCACACCAAGGGCTTGTGTTTAGCTCAGTTTGGTTCAGTTCTGAGATTCATCCACGCTGCCAAGTATATCATAGGTGGTTCCTTTCTGTTGCTGTGTAGTACTCTACTGAATTAACTGTACTATAGTTTATTTTTTTTACTAGTAATGAACATTTTTATTTTCAGTGTTGAGGTATTACAAGTAATAATGCTACAAAAGTCCTTGTTTGTGTCTCGTATGTAAACCTATGAGTTGAATGGTTGGGCTGCAGGGTATGTATGCTCAATTTAATGGCTCCTATCAGTTTATTTTGAAAATAAACCTAGAACAGATAGCAAGAATGCCAAAATTAATATCATACATTTATATGAATTCATTAATTTTAGCTTCTTGCTAGCTGGTTTTGTCTGTACCTTTTTCTGAATCATCTGAGGGTTGGTCATGGGCATCATGACAGTTTACCGCCTGGGACAGTCATCACAGTCAAAGCTTAATTTTTCGAATCGTGTTATCTAACATATATTGTCCAAACTTAAATACCTGAATTGTCCTGGTAATATCCTTTATGCTTTTAAATATTTGCATACAGGATTCAATTCAGGATCATGGATTGCATTTGTTTTCATGTGTCTTTAGATTTGGTTCATCTAGAAATTCCTAGCCTGTTTTGCTTTCATTATGTGAATATTTTTGAAGAGCTCAGGTCAGTCATTTTGCAGATGTCCTTCAGTTTGGACATGCCGCCTCCTCCTCAGGAGTAGGTTCCAGATGGACCGTGTTGGTCGGAGCATTCCTCAGGTGCTGCCGTGCCATCCTCTGCACCTGCCCCCTCTGTGGCGGGGGCGAGTTTGCTTAGGGTGGCGTTGGCCAGAGTTCTCTGTTGTAGAGGTAATCTTTGCCTGTTTAATTGACTGACGTCGTCTCTGGGGTGATACTCTGAAACTGGAGGTATTCAGTGCCTCAGTACAGAAGTACACATGCGTGTGTGCATACGTACATATACAAGCAGCCTGAGTTCTGCCTCTGTGGGTTCAGTCAACCACAAATCAAAGATACTTGCGGGGAGAAAAGGGATGATGAATCAGTACTGAACATGTACAGAGTTTTTCTCATCTCATTATTCCTGAAACAATGCACTATAACCACTGTTTGCATAGCACCTACTTTGTATTAGGTATTATAAGTAATCTAGAGATGATTGAAAGTTTATGGTAGGATGTGCATAGGTTATTTGCAAGTGTATTTTATATTGGGGAGTTGAGTATCCATGGATTGGTACCTGAGAGGGTCCTGGAATCAGTTTCTAGATACCGAGGGACAATTCTATATGTAACTTAATGTATTTTTTCATTGAGGTGAAATTCACATAGTACAACTAACCGTTTTAGAGGAATCTTTCAGCAACACTTAGTGGCTCACACTGCTGTGCAGTCACTGCTGTACCTATATCAAATTTGAAAACGTTTTCATCTCCTTGTTCTCCCTGCCCGCAGCCCCTGGCACCTTCCCATCTGAGATCTCACAGGATACGTGATCTTTTGCTTCTGGCTTCCATCACTTAGCATGATGTTTTTAAGGCTAGGCAGCATTGTAGCGTGTACTTTGTTCCTTTCTGCGTGGAGTAATTAACATTCCACTGTGTATATGCCACAGTTTGTTCACCCACTCACCTGTTGATGAATATCTGGGCCGTTTTTGTTTAGACAGTTGGGGATGACAAACATTTTTTTTTTTTTTTTTGAGATGGAGCCTTGCTCTGTCATCCTGGCTGGAGTGCAGTGGCACGATCTCGGCTTACTGCAGCCTCCACCTCCTGGGTTCAAGTGGTTCTCCTGCCTCAGCCTCCCAAGTATCTGAGATTACAGGTGCATGCCACCATGCCCGGCTAACTTTTTGTATTTTTAGCAGAGACGGGGTTTCACCATGTTGGCCAGGCTGGTCTTGAACTCCTGATCTTGTGATCCGCCCACTTTGGCCTCCCAAAGTGTTGGAATTACAGGTGTGAGCCACCGTGCCTGGCCGACACAGTATTTTTTACCCAGTGGTTCTAGCATCCACTGATGATTCTTGCCTGAATCAGTTATTACTATGATAAGTATAAAATGAAGATCTTGTATTTTTGTCTTTCTGCGGCATTTATTAGAAGGAGTTCTCCTGTGAAGACGACTTTCTGTGTATTTGTATAGTATTAATTTCTTTTTAAAAAAATCTGATGGGTATATAGTAGGTGTATATATTTATCAATCTGGACTTAGGGATTCTTTTTAAAGTCAGTATAAATAATTTATTTTTATTATTCATTTCTGTGCTCAAATTGTGCCAGTATTGCCAGTGGCACCTGTCCCTGTTCACACGTCCTGTCAGTGTTGTGTGAGTCAGTGGCGTCCTGGGTGGTTGGATGTGTAAGGCTTGTTTACCACTGTGTGCCTCATTGCCGTGATCTAACATTTCAGGTTTTTGGGGTCTGTTTTTTGGTAATGCCCTGCTTTGATTCATATCTCCCTCCCTTTTTCTTACTGCTTCTAAATTTGCTGTGGTTTGGAACCTGGATTCGCAAACCTGAAATGATGTCAGGTTAAGGGTGACTAGATATGAGTTACCGGCCTGCAGTGGGGACGGGAGCTGGGCTTGGGGTGCCCTTCAGGATCAGGAGGAGGACGTAAGGGGAATATCCTCGTAGCTTACAGGGTTTTGGCAGTTGAGGTTGTGAGCTGAGTGTTCCTATGGGGAACTAGTTTTCAACTGAATGAAGTCCCATTTGGGGGGAATTGAAAGAATGAAACTGATCCTCTAGAGTGGAGCTCGCGGTCCTTCCTCCAGTAGCTGTTCCGGGGGGATCCTTTGCTTGACTGTTTCCTCCGAGCACCCCTGTCCTGTCACCGCCCACATCTTCGCTTCTCTGAATTTCAGGCCAAGTCCTGCATCTGCCACGTCTGTGGCGTCCACCTCAACAGGCTGCATTCCTGCCTCTACTGCGTCTTCTTCGGCTGCTTCACAAAGAAGCATATTCACGAGCACGCGAAGTCGAAGCGGCACAACCTGGGTGAGGCGAGCTTCTGGGATGGGGATAGTTGTGGCCCCCAAATTGCTACTCTTTGATTTGCGGTTCCACTCTTCCAAAAGTCTCCTTTATCATTTATCTCAAGTAATGTGTGCCCCTCACTGGTGACACTTGTTACGGGAAGTGAAAGGGACAAGCCGAGGTCAGCTGAATCGCGCCCCCAGTTTGCCTTAGCATCGCTGGTCCTGAGTAGAATGGCCTGCTGTCTATGTCTGGCTGACTTCCTGTGAAAAGTTACACTATCCCTGCTAACGAAACATTAGACCCTCATCTTTCCCTGAAGCACATAGTTAGGAATCATCTTAGGCAAACATTTGTAAAGAAAAAGCTCCATGCAGTTCGAGACCAGCCTGACCAACATGGTGAAACCCTGTCTCTACTAAAAAATACAAAAATTAGCCGGGCGTGGTGCCACGTGCCTGTAATCCCAGCTACTTGGGAGACTGAGGCAGGAGAATGGCTTGAACCCAGGAGGCAGAGGTTGCAGTGAGCCGAGATTGTGCCATTGGACTCCAGACTGGGCAACAAGAGATTACTCAGGTCAGCATGGGGTTGGGTGTGTGCAGGTGACTTTATGGCCTCAGCAATGGGTTTCATTGTTTCAGGTCACACAGTTCCTGAAAAGGCTCCCTTAACATTGTGTGTGGCCTCAAGATAAATTTACCTTTCATAGCCTTACAAAATCAAACTCATTCTACATTCTAGAAGTTACATAAACCTCTTGGCTTTTTTTTTTTTTTTTTTTTTTT
>NW_016107756.1:195672-197922 GCF_001604975.1 Cebus imitator | reverse complement strand
TTTTTTTTGAGATGGCGTCTCACTCTGTCACCCAGGGCGGAGTGGCGTGATCTTGGCTCACTGCAATCTCTCCCTCCTGGGTTCAAGCAATTCTCCTGCCTCAGCCTCGTAACTGGGATTACAGGTGCCTGCTACCATGCCTGGCTAAGTTTTATATTTTTAGTAGAGACGGTGTTTCACTATGTTGGCAAGGTTGGTCTCCAAACTCCTGACCTCAGGTGATCTTCCTGCCTCGGCCTCCCAAAGTGCAGGGATTGCAGGTATGAGCCACTGCACCTGGCCTTGGCTTTGTTTTCTCTGTGCATTAAATATTTCTTCTACACAGTAGTGTTTTCCTTGGAATGCTTATGAGGTTGACAGATTATCCTTCAGAATAGCATTTTCAAGGAGTCCGTGCCAGAGACCTGTTTTAGGGAATAATTCATGTGAGCCTAGTGATTCCAGGTAAAAATATTTTTAGGCCTTTCCCCCTTGAAGTTCTGTAATCTGATGCTCTCTTAAAAACATTAGCCTAAAAAGACCTATTGGAAACAATGTGAGTCCATCAAGTTACTGCAGTCACCCGTGTCCCTTAAAGCTCTCTACAAGGAGTGCTCATAGTAAAGGATAAGACCCACAGCTTTAACTGAGGCTGACACAGAAAGTGTGTCTGATATATATATATATATATATATATATATATGTAGATAGATAGATAGATAGATATAGATATATATATATTTATATATATATTTTTTTTTTGGAGACAGGGTCTTGCTTTGTCTGGAGTCCAGGCTGGAGTACAGTGGTGCAGTCATGGCTCCCTCTGTGGCCTCGACCTCCTGAACTCAGGAGATCCTCCTGCCTCAGCCTCTCATTGGTGCCTGCCACAGGCACACACCACCACAGCTGGAATCCCAGCACTTTGGGAGGCCGAATAACTTCCTGCGTTTAAAAATTTTTTGGGCCGGGCGCGGTGGCTCATGCCTGTAATCCTAGCACTTTGGGAGGCCGAGGCGGGTGGATCACGAGGTCAAGAGATCAAGACCATCCTGGTCAGCATGGTGAAACCCCGTCTGTACTAAAACTACAGAAAATTAGCTGAGCATGGTGGCGCGTGCCTGTAATCCCAGCTACTCAGGAGGCTGAGGCAGGAGAATTGCCTGAACCCAGGAGGCGGAGGTTGCGGTGAGCCGAGATTGTGCCATTGCACTTCCAGCCTGGGTAACGAGAGCGAAACTCCGTCTCAAAAAAAAAAAAAATTTTTTTTTGTAGAGGCAGGGTCTCAATATGTTGCCTAGGCTTGTCTTGAACTGAATCCTAAAATGATTCAGTCCACAATAGCTCTAGGGGATGAAGAATTTGCCTTACCTTGTTCACTCAGTTCTTAAGACTGTGAGTTGTCAAATCCCTAGACTGTAAGCTCTTCAAGGAGCAAGAAGCGCATTTTCTCCATGTCATGTAATTTTTCTAAGGTGCTTGGCAGCACTCTGTACCCTGTGGGGTACTCAGTACCTTTTGTTTGATGTTGCTGACAAGACCTAAAAAACAGTCCCTTAAAAAAACCCAATACAATGCAGCAAAAACGATGTATTATTTTTTCTCTTTTCTCATAAGCCATAAGATATGTATATCAAAGTGATTATATGAAGCATCTGCTATCCTTCACATAAGTATGGTTTATATGAACTACAAATACCTTTCATCAACATTAAAGAAGCTTAAATTAAAAAAAAACCCAAAAACCGAATAACTTCCTGTGTTTAAAAATTTTTTGTAGAGGCAGGATCTCAGTATGTTGCCTAGGCTAGTCTTGAACTCCTGGGCTCAAGTGATCCTCTGGATGTGGCCTTCCAAAGGGCTGGGATTATAGGCGTGAGCCACCATGCCTGGCCACGGTGTGTCTGATTTTTTTCCTAGTAAATTTATTTTTATTTTTATTTTTGAGATGGAGTCTCACTCTCTTTCTCGGGCTGAAGTGCGGTGGCACAATCTCAGGTCATTGCAGCCTCCACCTCCCGGGTTCAAGTGATTCTCCTGCCTCAGCCTCCTGAGTAGCTGGGACTACAGGCGTGCACCAACATGCCAGCTTATTTTTGTATTTTTAGTAGAGACAGGAGGGTTTCACCACGTTGGCCAAGATGGTCTCCATCTTCTGACCTCGTGATCTGCCCACCTTGGCCTCCCAAAGTGCTGGGATTACAGACGTGAGCCACTGTGCCCGGCTAATTTTTTTGTTTATTTATTTATTTATTTTTTAATTTTTTTTTT
>NW_016107756.1:180086-193022 GCF_001604975.1 Cebus imitator | reverse complement strand
TTTTTAAAGAAGTGATAGGACGGTGGAGTGGTGTGGCTTGCACCTGTAATCCCAGCACCTTGGGAGGCTGAGGCAGGCAGATTACCTGAGCTCGGGAGTTCAAGACCAGTCTGGGCAACATGGTGAAATCCTGTCTCTACAAAAAAATTTAAAAATTAGCAGGGCATGGTCGTGTGTGTCTGTGGTCCCGGCCACTCACTCAGGAGGCTGAGGTGGCAAGATTCCTTGAGCCTAGGAGGTCAAGGCTGTGGTGAGCTGTGGTCAAGCCACTGCACTCCCACCTGGGTGATAGAGCAAACCCCTGTCTCAAAGAAAGAAAATAAAAAAGAAGGGAGATGATTTAAAGCAAAACATACCTCTTACCTTATAATATGATGTGTTTATGATCACAGTGTTTCCCTATGGACAACTGGACGCTGTCACCTCAATACCATGCTGTTATGCCACAGCTACAGTTATTGTAAAGGAAACGTTTCTTTAATTTCTAGGTGATATGGTGGTAGGTGATATTAAAGAAAGCTTTAAGTAATAGAGATGAAAATGAGTAAGTCAGTCATTGCCAGGGGACGTATCTCATTTGCAACTAAGAGCAACTGGTTGTGAAAAGGCTGCTTGAAAGTAGGGCCTCAAGTTGTAACAATGAGTTCCCTGGCCTTTCTGGAAGGAGAGCTGAGGGCACACAGGGCCCTGATTGGCCCCGGGTGACCAGGCTTCCTCATCCATGGCGAGGGATTGGCAGAGTGATGACTTCCGACATGGACGACGCTGATCAGGACCGGGTGGGTGTGATAGAATTCTACAGTAGCTCCGTAGTGTAGATACTTGCTTTGAATAGGATAAATGAATAATTGTTTCTGCTCTGATTCTCAGACCAATGTATGCTGCTATTACACCTGGGCTGGGATTCAGTGTGGTGAAAAGGGCTATAGGACATTGGAAATATATTTGTACTTAAGAAAGTACGTGTCTGGGCATGGCGAATTTCACTCCATCACCCAGGCTGGAGTGCAGTGGCTTACTGCAACCTCCTCCTTACGGGTTCAAGTGAGTCTCCTGCTTCAGGCTTCTGCGGCTGGGTGAGGGGAACAACCCCAGCAGTACTTAAGCTCTCCCAGGGTGCGCCTGCAAATGTGGAGCTGAAGAGTACCAAATGCTGCCAGTAATCCTGGAGTAGCTGGGATTACAGGCATGCGTCACCAGCCCAGCTAATTTTTGTATTTTTAGTAGAGATGGGGTTTCACTGTTTTGGCCAGGCTGGTCTTGAACTCCTGACCTTAAGCAATCTGCCCACCTCGGCCTCCCAAAGTGCTGGGCTTACAGATGTGAGCCACTGCTTCCGGCCACATAAGATCCAATTAACTTTTTTTTTTTTTTTTTTTTTTTTTGGGGTTTTTCTCTTTTTTCCCATGCTGGAGTGCAGTGGTGTGGTCTTGGCTCACTGCAACCTTTGCCTCCCAGGTTTAAGCGATTCTCCTGTCTCAGCCTCCCAAATAGCTGGGATTACAGGTGTATGCCACCAAGGCTGGCTACTTTTTTGTCCTTTAGTAGAGACAGGGTTTTATTATGTTGGCCAGGCTGATCTCGAACTCCTGGCCTCAAGTGATCTGGTCACCTTGACCTCCCAAAGTGCTGGGATTACAGGCATGAGCCACAGCTCCCGGCCTGTTAGTCCCATTTTATAGAAGATGCAGTTGAGAAACTGTGGGAGATCCATTTTCAGGTAGTTATGGGTCAAGATGTCAATCAAGGTCATCCGATGAGAAACTATTTTACCCCTGTCCTTAAGGTAAGAGTAGCGAATCCTGCCAACCACAAAAGCCATAGCAAGTTGCTGCTGCGTTCTTTATAGTGATGGTGTCAGGAATCCTAGATGGAAGCACAGTCACTCTGTGTCAGGTGGCCAGGAGTGAAAATACCCAATGCAGATGTACCAGTTTTAAATACCACACATTCAGAGAAGGTGGCAGAGGTTCTGATCCTGGAGTATTGGCTACTTTGAAAAGTATGTATGGCTTGCCTCTGTTTTTTAGACACCTCAGCCCTGGGCATGAGCTCCCAAGCACAGAGCACGCCCCTCAGCTGCTCAGGATAGGAAACCCTGCTGGACTGGGCACTGCGGTTTGGGCATAGGAAGGTGCCGTGAACAGTCAGTGTCTCCAGAACCTCACTGTGTTTAACTCTACCCTGCAGCATTTCCTTGTTTTTAATTGAACTCGGTTTCTCCTCCCTCTTTTCCGTCTTCAGCCATTGATCTAATGTATGGGGGCATCTACTGCTTTCTGTGTCAGGACTACATCTATGACAAAGACATGGAAATAATCGCCAAGGAGGAGCAGCGGAAGGCTTGGAAAATGCAAGGTGTGGTTCTGCCTCAGTTTACCTCCCTGACCCTGCAATTCCCGCATGTCCACCAAGGGCAGACCCCATAGGAGAAATAGAAGTACCTAGTAGGAAGGTGGCCGCTGGTGGGAAGAGGCCCCCCCACCTTCCCCTAAGGCCCGCAGTGGAGTCAACTGAAGCTGTGCGCTGCAGGGGAGGGGCTAGCTTTGAGACATGCATAGCTCCCCCTGTGCCTGGGACCACTTCCAAGGTGTTACCATGCAGGCCCCCCATGGGCCTGCAGCTGGGTTAGGGGAACAACCCCAGCAGGACTTAAGCTCTCCTGGGGTGCACCTGCAAATGTGGGACTGAACCAGTGTGGTGAGGTCACACCTCTGAGGAACCCGTGACTCCATATCCGGAAATCCCAGACTGGTTTGCCCCCAGCTCTACTGGATTCTAGCAAGTGATCTCTTGTAATGTTATGTGTAAATATACCTGCTTCCTCCCAGGAGGGCAGACTGTTTTCTGAGTGAGTTGTGGTAGAATCTCTTTGAAAACTGTGGACTGTTTGGGTGATATTAAATCCATGTCAGCAGAGTGAACTCAGCAGACGGAAGCGAGGAGAGTCTCCTGCCAGCCCCCCGCCCCGCACAGTCAGATCCTTGCCCTCAGAGCCGCCCTCGTGGCTCTCGCACCAGTGTGGCTTTCGCACTTGCCGTCACCTTTCCGTGCCACACACTCTGGTTATCGGCTGCACCGAGTGAGAGGCGCAGGCGTCATGCAGTCACGTTCTTTGTTACTTATTTATTCTTGGCTTCCCTGACTTTCTTCTCTTTTTTTTTTTTTTTTGGTTTTCACTTCTGACAGAGGCTCATAGTGGTTGCCAGTGACAGGTATGGTTTGCCCTAGTTGACAGGCGAGCTCCTGATCTCTCTGGTAGCAGAGCCATTGCTGTTTGCAAAGGAAATGTATGAACCTCGCGCCATTCTTGCCTTGATTATTCTCCAGTGGAAACACCCCAGTGTTTTGAGAAGGCAAGAATAGCAACAGGCGCTATGTCAGTGAGCAGAATTATTTGTGTTTAACAAGTTTTTTCTGGAGAGCAATCTTTGACTTGTGTTCTCTATTCTTTTCCTTCAGAAATTTAATAACATTGTGACTTAAGTGTGGGAGTGTTGTTTTGTGCAGAGCATTTAAAGCACATGCCTAAGAGATGTATATCCAGGCTTAAAATGGAATTCTTTTAGAGTCATTTCATAATTCCATCTATCCAACATGCTATGTCTTTTTTTTTTTTTTTTTTAAGATGGGGTTTCACCCTGTTGGTCAGGCTGGTCTTGAACTCCTGACCTCAGGTGATCCGCCCAACTTGGCCTCCAAAGTGCTTGGATTACAGGCGTGAGCCACCACGCCTGGCCACGCTGTGTCTTTAAAAGTATTTTGAAGTATTCAGAAATGTTGGCTGGCGTGGAACAAGTACCTCCGAGTGCAAAGGGTTGCGTTTACGCCACTCGGTGAATATTTTGTGCCACAGACGTTTTTAACTGTTGGATCTATTTTAGTTTGGTAACTATGCTGTGTTTATGCTATTTCAGTTTGCTGAAAAGTGCATGTTCTCTCCTTCGATTTCACTTGTTTGCAGGAGAACCCTTCATGTAAGTTCCCATGGTGCTGATACTGCCATCTCTGGGCTGAAGGATGGAAGACATTTGAGAAACAACTGTGCCGGGCGCAGTGGCTCACGCCTGTAATCCCAGCACTTTGGGAGGCTGAGGCGGGCGGATCACCTTAGGTCAGGAGTTCGAGACCAACCTGACCAACATGGAGAAACCCCGTCTCTACTAAAAATACAAAATTAGCTGGGCATTTTGGCGTATGCCTGTAAGCTCAGCTACTGTGGAGGCTGAAGCAATAGAATTGCTTGAACCCGGGAGGCGGAGGTTGCAGTGAGCCAAGATCACACCATTGCACTCCAGCCTGGGCAACGAGCGAAACTTCTGTCTCAGAAAAAACAAACAAACAAAAAACGAACTATTTGGGCATTGGCATTGGAGTAGTCTAGACTGGAGGTGCTGCTTTTCTTTTTGCAGGAAATGTAGCTCACACCCTCTGTGAGAAGCTCCTTTCAGTGTTGTGTGTAGCCCATCAGCACAGGAGGGTTTGAGAAGGCCCCGGTGCTGTGGCTGTCACTCACTGAAACGCACCCTGACAGATACCATAGCACCACAGCTTTTATGTGTAAACACACTTGATGTAAAAACTTCGCTAACAGCACCTGGAACTGTCCTTCATCTGCTCAGGCGCTGGAGAGAAGTTTTCAACCTGGGAACCAACCAAACGGGAGCTTGAACTGCTGAAGCACAATCCGAAAAGGAGAAAGATCACCTCGAACTGCACCATAGGTGGGTTGAGGGCGCGGTCTGCAGTCACGTTGTCACTCAGCTCGGCTTCTTTCCAGGGCTTAAAAGTAAATACAGAATTAGGGGTTTTGTAAGTCCACGTGATTCTGTGGAAACCGTGTGTAACTGTCACTCATCGATGTGCTCAGTGACCAGCTCTTGAGCACCTGTTCCCTGCAGGGACCTGTGGTGGGCTTGGGGCACCGAGCGATGTGTGGCAGTGGCCCCTGCCCTTGCCACATTCTGCGTCTGTTTGCGTAAAGGGACTCAAGTTGATTCTGGCCAGGGTGAGGCTGGGACAGTAATCTTCAGGGAGAGAAATGATGTGTGTGAGTGTAAGTGTTTGCTGAATTTTCTACAAATTGAGGGAAAACCTTTTATAACTTTTTTTTTTTTTTTTTTTTTTTTTTTTTTTTTTTTTTATTTTTTTTTTTTTTTTTGAGACGTGTTCTCACTCTGTTGCCCAGGCTGGAGTGCAGTTTTGCCATCTCACCTCACTGCAGCCTCCGTCTCCTGGGCCCAAGCGATCCTTCCACCTTAGCCTCCCAAGTAGCTGGGATTGCAGGTGCACACCACCATGCTTGGTTAATTTTTGTGTTTTGTGTAGAAACATGGCTTCACAGTGTTGCCCAGGGTGGTCTCAAACTCTTGGGCTCCAGTGATCCTCACGCCTTGGCTTCCCAAAGTGCTGGGATTACAGGTGTGAGCCCCTGCACCTGGCCCTAGAACATTTTTTGAAAGCTGTTTTGTTTGTTTTTAGGTTCCATTCCGACCTGGCCTGTTGTAGAAGCTGTATTTGTGTAATTCTGTGAAAGCACACGTGGCCAAAGTGGGAGGGCGTGATGATGGGGGACATTCTTCAATACCGCTCATGTAAAAGTGGTGTCAAAACGAGGAAAATGCGACATCTTGTTTTCTGGCTTCTTGAATGAGTCAATAAAAGAAAATGAGTATGTAGAGGGAGAGGCAGCCGCTGGGGTCCTGCAGCGCCTGTCGTTCGGCACACAGGTCACCCTTGCTCTCTGGTGATGTCTGTGCAGGTCTGCGTGGCCTGATCAACCTTGGGAACACGTGCTTCATGAACTGCATCGTGCAGGCTCTGACCCACACACCACTTCTGCGGGACTTCTTCCTGTCTGACAGGCACCGCTGTGAGATGCAGAGCCCTAGCTCCTGTCTGGTCTGTGAGATGTCCTCACTGTTTCAGGAGGTGAGTACCACCGACTTCTGCAGGGGAGCATTTCCATTAAAAAAAAAAAAAATGAAATAAGGTAGCCTGTGATAAAGGAAGATACGTGAAGAACCTTTTGTGGTAAGTTAATGTTTAATATACATGTCAGTTATGGAAAACATGGTTTTCCAAAAAAGGAAGACCTGGCATGAGTTTTGGGGACACGCTGCTGACTCAGAACAGAGGAGCTCTTTGGGAGGCACATGGTGGAGTTCCCTGGTGGGTGACATTTGTCTTTAAAGATGGGGGTGATTCTCCCCCTTCCTCTTCCTCCGTGGTCTGCCTTCGTAGCTCAGAAAGGCATGCATGTGCCACCCTCCTGTGTCCTCCTGGAATGTGGGTCTTCGCCGCTCCCAGCCTCTCTAAGATGCCACGTCAGAGCCTCTGTTCTCATGAGCTATGTGCTGCATGTTGGTGGTTCCTGTCCATGTCTGTCCCCAGTCCAACATCAGAGCATGGTAGTGCTCAGGGCGAGGCACATAAGGGCTGCCGCGTCAGCCCCCGCCAGCTCTATGATGTGCTTCTCAGAGCTGAAGCTCAGTTACCTCACCTAAAAACCAGGATGGTGCCTGTCCTTCAGGTGCCTTGCACAGGTGCCAGCCAACAGCCCTGGCCTGTTTCTGTTAGTAACCTCAGCAAGAGACGCAGCCACGCCTGCCTGCTCATGTCTGGTCATTGGCCGCTTTTTTGGGACAGCCGCAGAGTTGAGCAGTTGGACAGAGGCTGTCCTACCTGCAAAGCTGAAACTGTTTACAGCCTGGGCTAGCCTCCTTTCCTTTTTCCTGTCCCCTTCCCACTCCCCGTTCCTTTACCTTTCCCCTTTCCTTTCCTTTCTTTCTCTCTCTCTCTCTCTCTTTTTTTTTTTTTTTTTTTGAAATGGAGTCTCGCTCTGTTGCCCAGGCTGGAGTGCAGTGAGTCTCGGCTCATTGCAACCTCCGCCTTCCGGGTTCAAGTGATTTTTCTGCTTTAGCCCCCCGCCCCGAGTAGCTAGGATTACGGGTACGTACCACCACACCCATCTAACTTTTGTATTTTTAGTAGAGATGGGGTTTCACCATATTGGCCAGCCCAGTCTGGAACTCCTGACCTTGTGATCCACCCTCCTTGGCCTCCCAGTGTGCTGGGATTACAGGTGTGAGCCACTGTACCCAGCCTCTGCCTGGGCCTCGCCAGCCTGTATTCGAGTCTAACCCATTTCCTCTAAGTACCTGCAATGTTCCGTAACTAATGGGGCCACAGCCCAAATAGGAGAAAGGAGGATGCAGCTAGGAAATTGGTGGATGGTTGTGTCACCGGCTTTAGTGATAATCTAACACAACTGTTAGATTGTTTTTCAGACTCAGGTTTGTTAAGGTGTAAATTATAGTCCCCAGACCCTGACAGTTGCCGATCTGTCCTCGGTCCCTTGAGTGTCCTTTAGCGGCACATCATCCGATGGATGCGTGCAGGAAGTAGCCTTTCTGAATCTGGCTGCCCCTGCTTAACTTTCTACGTGGTGGGTTCACCCGTATCTTCGTATGCAGCCATGATGTGTGCTTTTGGTGGCTGCGTCAGCCTCCAGTGTGGAGATGGGCTGTAGTTTAGTTGTCTGTTTCCCAGTTCAGACACATTTGGGTGGTCTGTGGTTTTCGGGCCTTTCTGATGAGGAATAAAACTGCCCTGAATTCTGTATATGCACAGGCAAGACCCCTCTGTGGGTCCTGACCTGATTAAGAAGCCGTGGAATGGACGGTGTGCTGCTGGGTCTGGTGTCCTGAGTTGAGTTGGTGGAGAGGGTTGACTGACAAGCCCTGAGCTAACTGTCATCAGCCTCAGAGCCGGCGAGTCCTGTGGCTGATCCTGGTGAATTCTGCATCATCACAGGATGTGCTTCCCTTTGCGGAGGTGCTGGTGTCCGTGGGCCTGCATGGTTTGGCTGGTGCTTTGAGGAAACTAGGTATTGGGCAAATCGAGTCCCCTTTATTTGCATGTGATCTCACAGTAGCAAGTCATAATTCATCTTTTAGGCTTATATGTGGAAAACTAGATGGTGGAAAGGTAAAAATTCACGTGAGGACTCAAAAAGTCCAATGAGCCCAGACAGAAATGGATTTTGCAAAATGTAGAAAAGTGAAATTCAACCATTTGTGTCAGATAAGCCACAGCCAGTGGTAGGCAGCTGATAAAGGCTTTGATTGTCCTTTGTGTTCAGAGTCTACCTGTATTCCTGACAAGGTTCCCCCCCCTTTTTCCCCCCCGCTGGCAGTTTTACTCTGGACACCGGTCCCCTCACATCCCGTATAAGCTGCTGCACCTGGTGTGGACCCACGCGAGGCACCTGGCAGGCTACGAGCAGCAGGACGCCCACGAGTTCCTCATCGCGGCCCTGGACGTGCTCCACCGACACTGCAAAGGTGGGCCCTGGGCTCTGCACCCTCCACGCCTTTGCGGGGGTCAGGGCAGGATGCTTTCCTTGAAGGGGAAAGAAGCAAAGTGCCAGTGTGCACTCAGGCAAAAGGAGGCATGGGAGACACATTGCATTGTTTTGTAGCCTTTGTCATCATGTTTCCAATAAGAAACACCATAAGTAATGACCTCAGAGAGGCTCCTCCTAATTTACTTTTAGGAGGCGAGGAAGCAGTTGCGGCAGCACGGCAGGTCCTCAGTGGTCCATCACAGTCAACAGCCAGCTCTCGGGGCCCTCCTGGGCCTGTGCTTTGAGGCCCTTGCCTGCCTTGGCGGTTCTGGGATCCTGTGGGTTATCAGGCCTGGGGCTTCTGAACATCCCCCAAACACAACCACCCAATCGTCTCCTTCCCCTGGGGACTCTCCAGAAGGATTGATGGTTGCTCTGAAATGGCCAGAGAGCTGGGACACAGGACGAGTAGAGCTTCTCTTGGTATCTCACTGGACCTGGGCATCTTCCACAGCCTGGCCCCAGGATGGTGCCCTCCCGAGGTTCTCAGAGGTGTATGGTGTTGATAGTTGGTGGGGACGACTGAATGGCCTGAGCCAAGGTCAGCTCCTCCCCTGTAGCTGAAGTCTGTCCACACAGGCAGAGGGACTGAGGGGTGATTCTTAAATGAGTGTGGGCTGGTGACCTGCAGCTTCCTAAAGCCTGCGCCGGCATTTCTGATTGAGTAGGTCTGCAGGGAGGGGCAGGGGCTTCTTCACTTCTAATCAGTTCCTAGCTGATGGCACTGGTTCAGATGCCACACTCTGAGAACCCATGAGCTCAGGTAACAGGGCACCTGGCTGCTTCTGGGTTACCTGTGGCCTCTGGGCTGGCTAGTTATAGGTGATACCCCACTGGCTAATTTTAACTTGGAGACTTTTAGAGAACCGAGTCCTGTTTTGGTGGTTCACTGGTTAACAGCCTGGTGGGCTGGCTTCCCCAGCGCTTCTCATCAGTCTCAGGGCTGTGCAGCTGGGCCCTTGCACATATGCTGTGGGTTCTGAGATTGCAGCCCAGAAACACCCCACAGTTGAGCTAAAATGACTGGTTTTTGTCAAATGTGACTTTGGGTTTTATTTTTTTGGTACTTGATTTTTTTTCTACTGAAGAACTTCATGATCCTTCTAATTCTTACCCTAGAAATCAAAGTTAACTTAGTAGCTTAGGTAGAGTTTCGTTTCCTAGGATGATTTATTTTATTTATGTTATGATATTTTTGGGATGGAGTTTTGCTCTTGTTGCCCAGGCTGGAGTGCAGTGGGGCAGCCTTGGCTCACTGCAACCTCTGCCTCCTGGGTTCAAGAAATTCTCCTGCGTTAGCCTCCCTAGGAGCCGGGATTACAGGTGCCCACCACTACACCTGGCTAAGTTCTGTATTTTTAAGATGATATTTCACCACATTGGCCAGGCCGGTCTTGAACTCCTGACCTCAGGTGATCCATCTGCGCTTCAGCCTCCCAAAGTGCTGGAATTACAGGCGTGAACCACCGCGCTGGCCGTATGATTTATAAGAGAGAAAAGAACCTCTGTGGAAGTGAACTACATTATTCCAGAATACCTGGTCAGAATAAGAGCTTTCTGCAGGCAGCAGAAAGATGTTCTAAAAATCACTTGTTCAAAAATGTGTTGCTGTTAAAATGTTCATATGACCAAAATGTGACAAAACCACTGATGTGCTTCTGACAGGATTCCCTTGGAAATGTCTGAGAAGTGGTGTAAGGTTCTTCTGTTTAGAAGCCTGCTTGTCAGAGCCGTTAAGCAGGGCGGCCTGGCCACGTGCCCTTGGTTACGTGCAGTTGTTTGTCCTTGTGGCCTCCACGGCATCTCTCCGTTCTTCTTTCTTTGCATCTTCCTGCATGGATATTCTGGTGCGCTAACATTTTGTCCCAAAAATGAGACCTTCACCTGGCCTTTTAAAGCATCAGCCCTGGGTTCCCCAGGCCTCTGCAGGGTGAACTGTTCTTCCCTTAGAGACTCCCCATCTTTGGGGTGCACAGACGCTAATCCCAGAGCCATGGTCTGTCCCCAGGTGATGACAACGGGAAGAAGGCCAACAACCCCAACCACTGCAACTGTATCATAGACCAGATCTTCACCGGTGGGCTGCAGTCAGACGTCACCTGCCAAGTCTGCCAGTAAGTGAGAGGCTGTGTGCTCCGCAATGTCAGAAGCCTCTGGGGCGGTGCTGGCGTCCTCAGTCTCCAGAGCTGTGTGTGCTCTGAGAGGTCTTTATGGGGGCTACAAGAGAAATAATTAACAGACGCCCTGAGAGTGAAGGTCATGTGGTGGGGCTGCTTCCTCTTGGGGAGGTCCTGGGACTATGTCCTTTGGGATGTGAACCCTTCGTGTTGAGGTCTTGGCTGTTGTCTGCAGCCAGCGGTGTGTTCTTGGAAGCTTGGAGAAATGGTGGGGGGAGCTTACAGTCTTCCAGTCCTTGAGCAAGGACCGAATAAAATAGTCCCTTTCAAGAAGGGGCGGATCATGAGGGCGAATTGTTTACATACGTGCTTTGAAGTGTGTTAGTTTCATTGTTCTATGGCTTCTGGTTCCATTTTCTCTTATGTGGTGGCCCTAATTCTTTTCAGGTGTGGTCTCTGCTTAGATCCCCAAGTGTTGAATGCAGGAGGAACCTACTGCTTTGTTAGGTCTGAGGGACCTTCTCACCCCACCTCAGTGCATGCTGCTGGGTTTTCTTTCAGTTTTTTTTTTTTCAGGCATGGGGTCTTGTTATGTTGCCCAGGCTGGCCTTGAACCCATGGGCTCAAGCAGCCCTCCCTCCCCAGCCTCCCACGTAGGTGGAACCACAAGCGTGGGCCACCATGCCTGGCTCTGTTCTTTACTCCCTGGACATGATCCACCAAAATTATTTCAGAACCTGAAATGGATTGCCACTTGTGATCTGCATAAGGCCTGCGAATACTGGGAAAGGCCAGTGCTGCCTGTGTCATGGGTTCCATTTTCTGTAAGGGGGCCTGGCTCTGAGCATTAGAAACCGAGCTTGCTCCGAGCAGTTTGGACCTCCTCACTGGTCCTTAACTACTGAATTCCGTTAGCAGGAGACTGTCTCAGATTTAAATCCTGTATAAATATCAAGAGTACATTTCCCAGTCTGCAAGTTTTCGTCTTTTGTATTGCTAAATAAATTTCTAGTGAGGAACTGGCTTTGTGAGATGCAGCATTGAGTGTCCAGGGTGGGGCTGCCGGGGCTGGCTCAGGCACGCTCTGAGGTGTGCGTGGAGGCCTCCTGTGTCGCCTAGGGTTGCAGGCCCCAAGTTCTAGATGCAGCTGAGATACATCTAGATGCAGCTGGATTCAGAGCCTCTGACGGGACCCATGAGTTTATCCTCCTCCCAAGTCCCTCAGTGACTGTGATGGTCTCCAGGCTGGATAGCCCTTGTTTGAGGAGTGCCTCTTGCCTTCGGGTTCACACATACCCCTACCCAGGGCCACCTTGGGAGCCAGGACACGTTGGGTGTGAGCAGTGCTGCTTTCGCTCCTGCCCCATCCCACCTGAGTGTCACTACGGCAAAGGGCACAGTGGGTAAGGGGAAGGGGTGGCTTCCACCCCGGGCTGCCTCTGGAGCTGGGCAGGTGTCAGTCCTCACAGCCATTGTTTTCCTTCTGCTTCCAGTGGAGTCTCCACCACCATAGACCCCTTCTGGGACATCAGCTTGGATCTCCCCGGCTCTTCCACCCCATTCTGGCCCCTGAGCCCAGGGAGCGAGGGCAACGTGGTAAACGGGGAAAGCCACGTGGCGGGAACCACCACGCTCACGGACTGCCTGCGACGGTGAGAACCCTTCTGCACCCACGTGGCAGGGGCATGTCTTCCTGGCAGGGAGGCTGTGCTTCATCAGGACCAGAGCAGGGCTCTTTCACATGCCCAGGACACAGCCTGAGCAAAGATGCGGCATGCACCTGGGCTGGCTGCGGTCTCTGGTGCTGGTTTGTCTTTTGTTGCGGCTGAATGACTGGATATTTCTGTCCCCCAGCTTTGCACGATGTTGGGCGTTGGCGTCAGCAGCTGCTGTTCCAACCTCCTCTTGTAAATGAACCCAGAGCCAAACTGGATGCTCCCTCAGCCTTTGTGGTAATCACCTACCCCGGAGTGTGAGCTGAGAAGCGCCTGGCCCTCTCCCGTGGCCCACAGCCTTCTCTGCATGTGATTAAAACTTAGTTGTGATGTTCTGCACTTAGGGCAATTTTTGAAATTATGCATTCGCTGCTTCATTTGGGATAAGTAATAAAATTTACAAAGTGATTTTTTTTTTTTTTTTTCTTGAGACATAGACTTGCTCTGTTGCCCAGGTTGGAGTGCAGTGGTGTGATTTCTGCTCACTGCAACCTCTGCCTCCCGGGTTCAGGCGATTCTCCTGCCTGAGCCTCCTGAGTAGCTGGGACTGCTGGCATGTGCCACCATGTCTGGCTAATTTTTGTATTTTTAGTAGAGTCGGGGTTTCACCAAGCTGGTCTTGAACTCATGATCTCAGGTGATCCCCCACCTTGGTCTCCCAAAGTGCTCACAGGTGTGAGCCACCATACTTGTGAGC
>NW_016107756.1:153251-180036 GCF_001604975.1 Cebus imitator | reverse complement strand
TTTTTTTTTTTTTTTTTTTTTTTTTTTAAATGTATTAAATAGCTGTAGCGTACAATTGTAAAGACAGCAGAAAACCTTCCTAAACTTTGTCAAGTGTTTTTTTTGTTGTATTTGCATCAATTAAAGGTAACACAGGAGAATCCTTGTTGAGGGGACGTATTCCTTAGAGGAGGTACAATCTTTTGGTTTCTGTCTGGCTGCATAGTCAGCAGGACCAAAGTTGCATGTTTATTTAATTGTTTGAGATAGAGTCTTGCTCTGTCACGCAGGCTGGAGTGCAGTGGTGCCATCATAGCTCACTGCAGCCTCCATCTCGGCTCAGCCTCGGTCTCCTGCCTTGGCCTCCTGAGTAGTTGGGACGACAGGTACATGCCACCATGCCCAGATGATTTTGTGATTTTTTTTTTTTTTTTTTTTTGGAGAGCGAGTCTTGCTGTGTCATCCAGGCTGGAGTGCAGTGGCACGATCTCAGCTCACTGCAGCCTCCACCTCCTGGGTTCAAGCAGTTCTGCGTCAGCCTCCCAACTAGCTGGGATTGCAGGTGCCCGCTACCATGCCTGGCTAATTTTTGTATTTTTAGTAGAGATGGGTTTCACCATGTTGGCCAGGATAGTCTCGAACTCCTGACCTCAGGTGATCCAGCTGCCTCAGTCTCCCAAAGTACTGGGATTACAAGCGTGAGCCACTGTGCCTGGTCGTTTTTCTTTTTTTGTAGAGACAGAGTCTTGTCATGTTGCTCAGGCTGGTCTTGAACTCCTGAGCTCAAGTGGTCCTCGCACCTTAGCCTCCCAAAATGCTGGTATTGTAGACGTGAGCCACTGTGCCCTGCTGAAAGTTTGAATGTTTAGAATTTTGAAAGCATCAGCTTTGTTACACTTGTAAGTCCGCATAATAAAATTGGGTATCACATTTTTAAATTCGGAAAACTAGCAAATAAGCAATGGAAACCAAAACCTTTTTTAAGAAAGTCTTTGCAACTAAATTAAATTTAATCATAAATTACAATAAAATGAAAGCTTTGCCAAAACAGCAGACCGTGCGTGAGGAAGAGACTACGCTTCACACACTGCAGCGTGTAGGAAGCCTGTGTTGGTAGCGGTTACATGGCATGGGTCTGGTTCCAGGAAGGGGGAGAGGTGGAGTGCACCCTTCCACACTTTGTGTTAAGCAAAAGCTCCTTGTCGAGTCCTTTGGAGAGCAGATCACAAAGCTACCAATGAAACAGATGCAGCTTTGCCCAGAGGCCCCCTCTTCTTGCCCTAGGTGAGATGGCAGAATTTCCAGAACATCAACGAGGGCTTTCCATGCCTGGTTGTGAAAAGATGGATTTTTTTTTTTTTTTTTGCTAGTGTTTCAGTTTTAAAATTTGGCATGCGCTTTGTTGAATCGTCTGTTCCACAGGTTTTTTTGGTGGCAGCTGCCACCTGTGCCAGACACACTTCTGACGCAGCCCGCCTACTCCTGCCTCTGCACCGTCGGGAAATTACCTTTCCCAGACGTCTTGCCTGTCTGCATGAAACTGCTTACGTTGAGATGCAGTAAGAAGCCATTAGCTACCCTCTACCCAGGTCCCCTGATGGTGACCTCCTTAGCACTGTGGTGCAATGCCCTTGCCATGATTCAGATGTTTATGCAGAAAGTACCCAGCATGGCCTCCTTCCTTATTACCCCATTTGTAACCCCAGTAACCCAGGACTCCTCCATTTGCATACGCCTTACAATTCCAGACTGTCACATCAGCCGAATCCTGCAACAGGGAACCTTTGAGATTGGCTTTTCTCACGCATCGTGATTTTCTGGGGATGCATCCAGGGTGTGGCTTGGGATCGATCAGTGGTTCTTTCCTTTTTTGCTGCTGACTCTTGTTCCACTCAGTACAGTGTTCCACAGTTTCTTTAATTATTCACCCATGGGAAGAAAGGGGTTGTTTCCAGTTTTGTGACTCTGATGAGTAACATTCTGGTAGACATTTGTGGACAGTTTTTGTGTGAACATTAGTTTTCATTTTTCTGGCTCAGATTCAACTGCTGGATCATGTAGTAGTTAGAAATTATTACCATTTCCTCAGGCCTTTCCTGGGAACACAGTATTTAGGATACATATTCTTTAAAGAGAGATAGGCAGCAAAGGTGGACAACATTGTCTGTCTTTTTCATTTTCATTTTTAGTCGTATTGTGTGTGTTTTTGGTAGGGAAATCAACCCATTGAAAGAGACAAAATACCTTTCTCCTCTTTTTTTCTGTCTCTTACGTTTCCCTTACTGCTCCTGTCTTTTTTAAACGCCTGCAGATTCACCAGACCAGAGCACTTGGGCAGCAGCGCCAAGATCAAATGTAGCGGGTGCCACAGCTACCAGGAGTCCACGAAGCAGCTCACCATGAAGAAACTGCCCATTGTAGCCTGTTTTCATCTCAAAGTGAGTTTTCCAGAAAGCCGACTCGAGTGGCAGGCTCAATTTTCAGTCCACAGTACGGCCCTCAGCCTTTTGGTTTCCTGTGCAGTTACATGTTCTATCATTACAGCAAGCCAGCAAGAACACTGAGGAATGGAGGACGTTCTGTCTGTGAATTGTCCTTTTGTCTGTGCCGCGGTAAACAGAATGAGTGGCTTCACAGTGAAAGTAGGATGTGAGTTAGCTTTTCTTGGGGAGCAGAGCCTTGTGAAGTTTTTCTACGCAAATTCCTCTAGCTTCTCCCTCCTCAGGTTTTCTGTTTTTCTTTTATTTGAAGACAAAGGCCCTCAGGATTCAGTCTGGTCCAGGAGTTGGCCAGCTCTTTGTCTAAAGGCCCAGATGGTGAAGCTGTCAGGCTCCACAGGCTGCGTGCGAGCATACGGTTCTCTGTTGCATGTTCTTTGTTTCATTTGACCACCCTTTAAACATGGAACGCACCCATTCCTAGCTTGCTGGCGGAAATGGGTAACTCCTGATTAGGCGAAGGACTGTCTGTCGGTGAAAGGAACAGTCGGTTGGTTTTTTCTGTCGCAGGTCATGGATCTTTGTTTTGTTTTCTGTGCTCTGCTGGGTTTGCTGCGAGATTACTTTTTGTACTCTGGGTACTGAACACGCTGGTCATTTGAAGACTTGACTTGAACTCTGTAAATGAAGACTTGTATGGATTACCATTGTTATTTGAATCTAATTCTAGATGTAGCCACAAGGCAATTCAATAAAATATGAAGAGATTCATAGCCACCTGTCATCGCAAGAAGCCCCTGAAGCTTCCAGTGACGTTTCTGGTCTTCTTTCCTCTTCCCTCTGCCCCTTTCCTATTTCCGCAGCGATTTGAACATTCAGCCAAGTTGCGGAGGAAGATCACCACGTATGTCTCCTTCCCCCTGGAGCTGGACATGACCCCTTTCATGGCCTCCAGGTAGGTGGGGGTGTTGGCCCATTCTGTGTCCAGAGGGTGTGTGATCCTATCAGGACAGGAATCCCGCTTGGAACTCCTGTCAGATGCCTGTTGTCCGGGCGCAGTGGCTCATGCCTGGAATCCCAGCACTTCGGAAGGCCAAGGGGAGCAGATCACGAGATCAAGATATCGAGACCATCTGGGCCAACATGGCGAAACCCCGTCTCTACTAAAAATACAAAAATTAGCTGGGCATGGTGGCGCACGCCTGTAGTCCCAGCTAGAACCTGGGAGGCAGAGGTTGCAGTGAGTCGAGATCGCACCACTGCACTCCAGCCTGGTGACAGAGGGAGACTCCGGCTCTGGGGAAAAAAAAAAAAGATGACTGTTTATATTAATATAAACCCCACCTTCCCAAAACCTATCTTAAGATACGGCACACATTAATGAGTTGTTCTTTGTCAGACACCTTGTTTTTGCTTTGAATGTTTCTCTAACAATTCTCAGTCCACTTTCAAACGGGCAGATTCCTCAAGGCGGGATCACAATGGGAAGGTAACGCTTTACTTCCTGGAACAGAGGGTGAAGTACAGATAGGCACAGCTGGCTTTGCAGTTGTAGACTGCATTTTCCTTTTCAAATCTGCATATTATGGGCCACTTGGAATTTAACCCTCCAGAATACCAGGCTGTTCAATGCATGAGACACATAGGAATTTATTGTGGCTCTGTGACAAATGACCAAAAACTTGGCGGATTAAAATTAATTTCCTCACAGTTCTAGAGGTTGGAAATGTGAAATCAAGGTGGGTAGGACCTCACATTCCTACTAGGGTCTGGGGGGTTCCATTCCTCACCGCCTCCAGCTGCCAGTGGTTCCACGTGTTCCTTCTGTGGCCGTGCCACTCCCCCGGCTTCCTGGTCACAGGGCTGGTTCCCCTGAGTCTGTGGCCTGTCTCCCTCTGTTTCTCTGTCACGACAGAGGTTGTTGGAGTTAGGGCCCAGGCAGACCGTCCAGGAGGATGTCATTCTCAACATCCTGACCTTGAGTCTCTGCAAAGTCCGGTTTCCCAGATGAGCTTCCAGAATCAGGTTCTGAGGGTTGAGACGTGGATGTTGTTATTTGCAGGGTGTTATTTTTTGCAGCCCCAGCACCATGGAAATCGTGTTGCCTTTTGGTAATCGGCCTCTTCCTGGTGTTTTTTTTGTGGTTTTTTTTTTTGAGACGGAGTCGCACTCTGTCTTCCAGGCTGGAGTGCCGTGGCGTGATCTCGGCTCACTGCAACCTCCGCCTCGCTGGTTCAAGCAATTTTCCTGCCTCAGACTCCCAAGCAGTGGGGGTTACAGGTGCACCCCACCACACCCAGCTAATTTTTGTTATATTTTAGTAGAGATGGGGTTTCACCATCTTGACCAGGCTGGTCTTGAACTCCTGATCTTGTGATCCTCCTGCCTTGGCCTCCCAAAGTGCTGGGATTACAGGTGTGAGCCACTGCGCCTGGCCCCTGGTGTCCTTTCTCGTGGCTGTTCCATCCCTGTGGCACACAGATGATCTCCTGAATAAAACAAGACCACCAGAGTCAGAGCTCGGTATTGTCAATCTGACCATGATGGTCACTTACTGAGGGGCGTGGCAGTGCTGTTGCTGAGGTCAGAGTTTCAGAGATCTTGGGTGTTTCCTGCCAAACACACTGTGGGAAAATGCAGTAAATGGCGCACATGCTTCCTGTTCCCAGCTGCTCCTCCCCCGTCTGGCCAGGAGAGGTGCCCGTCTTGAAATAATGAGCAGCGATCTTTGTCCTTTTGAGGAGGCAGCTGCCTAGGTTGTGGAATGGATTCAGCTTACCCTTTTCAAGCTAACCCGTTATGTGTGGGAGGAAGAGCGCCTTCACCGCCTGCTGTGTCACAAACCAAACTCACATTCATCCAGATCCAGCTCCCATCACCGGGCCCATTCAGGACCCACCTTGGAAGAACCAGGGGTCAGGCCAGATGGCCCCAGGACCTGGGTGTGCTCTCAGGCAGGGGACTTGACAACTCGAGCGTCAGTGTCCTCACGAAACGTGGGGAGATTTCTCCCTGCAGCATAAAGCGCCCCCCAGCGCCGCGTCTGCTCGGTCAGGCCTGGATAAGTGTTGGTTTCATGAGAGCCTTGTGTCTCTGGGCCTGGTGATTGTAATGATGCTGAATCCTGCCGTTGTTTGTTACAGCAAAGAGAGCAGGATGAACGGACAGTACCAGCAGCCCACGGACAGCCTCAACAACGACAACAAGTAAGTGGTGCTCAGCGGTGTGGGTGTCCGGGGCCTCTGGCCGAGAGCTGGGGGTGGGCCCCTGTCTGCTTCTAGGGCACCAGCAGATCTCCTGCCACCAACCTGCTTCCTGCCTGGCTGCCCACTGCCCCACTAGGAAAGGCCATTTTATGTGGTGCCACAAATGCTCCCTCCTGTTGGAGGAGTCCAGCTCTACTCCTGGCCTCTGGCAGGAGGAAGGTTCCATCTGGAAAGCTTGGTGTCCATTCTTCTAGCCTTGAGGTTGTAGAAAGAATGAAAGGCTAGTAGGATGTTCCAGTGTCTCCACTGCTGACTGAGTCACCACGCCTGTGAGATATGGATCCAGGAAGTGGCTGGACCTGGGCTAGAGCCAAAGGGCATGACCAGGCTCCCTTAGTCCCTGCAGCCTCAGCTTGAGGCCCAGGGGGTAACAGCCAGGCTCACAGGCCTCCCGCTCCCTGCGCGGGCAGCCTGGCTTCTAATGATGAAGACCTCGAGTGACGGCGTGGAGTCAGCTGCACCCCCCTCTCCTCTCTTCTCCTGCACTAGGTATTCCCTGTTTGCTGTTGTTAACCATCAAGGGACCTTGGAGAGCGGCCACTACACCAGCTTTATTCGGCAGCACAAAGACCAGTGGTTCAAGTGTGACGATGCCATCATCACCAAGGCCAGCATCAAGGACGTGCTGGACAGTGAAGGGTGCGTCCCATGGGGTGGGAGGAAGGCCGTGTGGTGGTCGCGCTGCTTCCTCTTCGGTATAGCTGAGACCAGCCCACGTCTGAGCCTAGAACCAGTCTGAAGGTGTTGACCTTCATTTGCCGAAGTAGTGAGACCTGTTCTGAATAGCATGCCAGCCTCCATGGGCACTCACGTGGGAGGAGAGGTGCCTGAGCAAAGGCGCTCTCTGGGGGTGTTCCCTTAGCGCAGAGAACTCGAGGGCACTTGTTTTTTAACTGTGTGAACTGAACACATCAGTTCTTTTTTTAATTATTTTTTAAATTTTTTTGAGATAGAGTTTCGCTCTTGTTGCCCAGGCTGGAGTACAATGGCGCAGTCTCGGCTCACTGCAACCTCCGCCTCCCGGGTTCAAGCGATTCTCCTGCCTCAACCTCCCAAGTAGCTGGGATTACAGGCATGTGCCACCACGCCTGGCTAAGTTTGTATTTTAGTAGAGATGGGCTTTTGCCATGTTGGCCAGGCTCATCTCAAACTCCTGACCTCAGGCAATCCACCTGCCTCGGCCCCCCAAAGTGCTGGGATTACAGGTGTGAGCCACCACGCCTGGCCCACATAAGTTCTTTATCAGCTCCTCTCCTTGCCAGTTTCATTCCTTCATGGCATAGAAACCTGTTGACCCTCCAGGGGTCAAGGGGACCCCAGCTGCCATCAACTCCTTGAGGGCTTTGCACTTTACATTCTGAGCCACACGGAAGCCCTCTTGAGAGGTTTTATTTGGAAGAATCTGTGGGATAAAGGACAGCCTTCGGGGCGACAAGATGGATCTGGGCTGGACCCGCTTAAAAGCAGTGGGCTCCGCACAAGGGTGGGACTGTCAGGAGTGTGGGAGAGTCTGTGGGCGATTGGGTAAGGCAGTGGGTGACCTCATGGCAGGTGGGAGTGGTGGTCAGGCTGCGGTGATGGCGGGGTCAGTGCCATCAGCCACCAAAGCACTCTTTCTTCCTCGGGCCTGAAAAGCCAAACCCATGCAATCAGGCCTTGAGCCGTGCAGAACACGCGTGCGCGCATGTAGGGCGGGCCGTTCTGGCTCCCTGTCTGAGGAGCTAGATGTGAGCATCCTCCCTCTCTCTTCCTCCGCAGTTACTTGCTGTTCTATCACAAACAGTTCCTGGAATACGAGTAGCCTTATCCGCAGCTGGTCAGAAAAACAAAGGCAACGAATTGGCAAGCCTCACAAAGTGATCCTCCCTGCCCCCCAACCCCAACCCCTGCCTCCCCGGCCTGGTGACACCACCTCCCATGCAGCAGTGGCCCCTCTGCACCTGGGACCCCTGGGTTCGAGATGGACCACGTGGACGGAGGGGCTCCCGGAGCTACATGAAGATGGATGAGATGAGGGGTGTGCTCTGGGTGGGGGGAGCAGCGTGCACCCGTCATAGTATCCTGTGCTCATAATATGGGGCTCCAACGGGGGCCTCAGCACGGAGTGACCGCCGCCTAGCGCTGCCTAGCACTCCGTGTGGAAAGTCCCCTGCCTGCCATAAGATTATGGGTCCGTTAAAGCAGTAAGCTGAAGACACACAGGTGTAGTGTGTGGGCCAGAGGGCCTTGCAGATGCCTTTCTGTTCATGTTTTCGTGTTAAGATACGGAGAGTGTGGAACTCCTCACCTCCATTTTTCTCAGCGGCTGTGAAGCAGCCCCAGAGCTTCAGAATGAAGGACACTGTGTTGGGTTTTCAAGCGTGTCTGTTCCGCAGGTAACTTAGCAACAAGCTGCACGAGGAAGCGTCCCACAGTTTTCTAGAAACAGGAGTTTTCTTACCCCTCTCCCTTTCCTTTTTCCACAAAGGTGAATTTCATAAATGTAACACTAGTAAAGTGAATGAATTACTGAGTTTATACGGAAGGCTAGGTAACTTCTCCTTTGGTCTTGAGAGCGAGTCTTGCTTTTTAATTGGTGCTGTTTATGTTGTTGCCCGCCCGGTGTGCCTGGCTCGTCTGGGCGCCGTGGTGTCTGCGGGTGGCTGGCAGTGAGCGCAGTGTTGAGTCGTGCTGCAGCTCACGCCGTGTGTCTGTCATCTCAGTCTGGAGTCAGTCCAGCCTCTGCTGGTGTCTGATCGGTTCCCTCCCTCGTGCTTGCTTCTTCGTCTGCCCTCTGTCCCGTGGCCTGGCTCCCGCCACGTGGCATCCAAGAGTGTTGCTCGCGAAGCTGGCGTGCTTTCTCCTAGGGCCTTTGTCTTATCAGCCTCTGCTTTACGTCTGGTGTACTTCTGGGTGTGGTGGGGTAAAATGACATCGTGATTGAACTTGTCTGCAGAGCCAAGGGAGGAAGTTGGAGGATGTGCGTTGTTCCTTGTAAGATATCTTGCATGTATCTGTGTATTCAAATTTAAACCACTGCTTTGTCCATTTGTCCACTGGGAAATTACAAACTAGGAACAAGGGGGAGGTAAAATAATACTTTACGGTTTTTGAAGCAACCATATCTCAAACTGTGCTTGTTCCGGGAGCCCTAGCTGCATCTGAACTGAGGGCTCTTCAGTCCTGCAGAGAGTGGGATCCTGTCTCAGGTGGGCAGATGTTTTCGTAGACAGCCGGGTCGTGAGCCCTCTGGCCCTGTGGGCTGTACGGTCTCTGCCATAAATACACAGAAGTGTGGCTGTGACCAGTACAACTTGTAGACACAGAAATCTGAATTGCATATAATGTTCCATGTCAAGAAACTTAGATTTTCTTTTTAACTGCTTAAAAATGTTCCTTAGCCGGTTGGGTGGGGAGGGGCAGTGACAGTGGCAGCTGAGTAGCTACTCACTGCTCAGTGTAGAAAACATGAGAACGCAGGACTTGGCGATCACACCCCACAGAACCATCATGCGGCAGAAGTCTTGGGGGTGCAGTTTCCATCATGTATGGCAGAAGCCTTGGGGATTCGATTTCTCACACACGTGCTCATTTTCTGTTGTCGTTCCGCGTTTATTCATGTGGAAGCATGTTTTATCAAATGAATTGTCAGAGAAACAGAGATGGGCCGAGATTTTAGAAATGGCCCCACGTGACCAAGTTGTCTGGGTGACAATGCTTTGATGATCTCCTTTGAGGATGAGCTATCTTTTAATCGGGAACAAATCTAACGGAAAGGAGAGTTGACTGACGTTGGCCCACGGGATTGTTAGCCGGGCAGTGCCTTCCTGAAGGCTTGCCACCTGGGGACACCCTGGTTTATGGCGGCGTCTTGCAGAGTGTGGAAGGCAGTAGCATGGGCCTTGGGCCTTTCTGGCAGCTGCCTGTGGTTGGCCAGGCCCTGCCTCCCCTCCCGCCCCTCTTCTGTCTGCACTTGCATTCAGAGGTGGCGGTTGTTCTGAGAACATTAGATCTGGGAAGAGACCTGGCCACCTGCATTCTTGGCGGGCATTATTCTCAACTTTTGTATCCAAGTTATCCCCCATTCACTGTGGCGTTGCTGTTCTAAGCAATTACCCCATTACCTGTTGCCGAAGAGCTGCTCCCTGGAGGCAGGCGGCGGCCCTGGGCACTGCCACCTGCATTAGGTCTTGTGTTTGATGTGCTCTTGTGAATTTACTTTGTCAGAACAAAATATTTGCAAGTTGGATTCAGGAATCTCTCCCTTTAGCTTCTGATCTGGCTGTGAAATTCAGGAAACCTGTTCTCCCATTGCCTAGTAATCGCCCCATGTAGGTGTAAATTGTGACAAAGTGGATCTGACCCCTAAGGGACCCCCAGGGTGACCCCCCACCCCCCAAAAAAAAACCCATTCACACCAGTGTATTTAAAATAGCCCGCATTTTGGAGATGCTGGCTGTCCTTTTACTGCTTCACAGGAAGACAAATGGGCTTTCCCTCTTCAGATGTCTGAAGGGAGTGCTTTGAGGCAGGTGATGGGCTGGGAGTGTGGGCGGCCTCCCTCCAGCCCCGGGGCCCTCTGTGGACCTGGGCTCCCTGGTGGGCACTGGAACCTCCCTGGACGTTCCCTCCGGCACCAGCACCCCTGCAACCTATAGACCCGAGTGCTGTTGTATTTTGCCTTGGTGTGTGTGCTTTTCCTTGTGTAAAATTGCTGTTCTTTTGACAATTTAAGTGACTTGTTTACTGTAAGTTTGAAAATAAAAATTAAGAAAAAAATTCTAATGACTGTGCCGTGGTTGGAAACTTTATTTACCAAGATGTTACTTTCCTTTCCCCTCTCATTTTGAGGCCCTGTGTAATTCCTTCTCCTCCTCCCCTAATGCTTTGTAGTCTCTCCTATGTCATAATAAAGCTACATTTTCTTCTGAAAACTGGCTGATTTTCCTTTGATTGACACAAGCAGCCAAACAGAAGGTGGCAGGAGGGAGAACAGCCAGGGCTGACCAGCCTGCATGGGGGGCGTCCCTGGTCCGAGTCAGGGGCCAGAGCCGTGGCCTGGCTTTGTGCCAAAGTCTTGTATGGGTGTCAGGAAGGTCACACACTCATGTTTCATCCCTTTCTGTGCCTGGCCTGCTGCTGGTTGAGTTTTTCCCTCTTTTTGCGGGCAGGAAGGCGACACCAGGATTCAGGACAGCCGTGGACCTTCAGACTTGGGTGTGCACGAAAGTTACCTGAAGCCCTCGACATGCTGAATTTGCCAGATTGGCTTGCACGACCTGGTCTGTGGTTACGTGCATTTTGTAGCAGACGGAAAGAAGTAACTACGATCAGTGGAGAGGGGACGCACACAGCCATCCAAGTGCATGGTTCTGTGACCGATCACAAGGCCATGGCGGACCTCTGACGGCCTCTCCCAGCTGCCCCCACATGCTTCCCCTGCCCTCAGCGGGTCAGGACTCTGCTGCTTGGCCTCATCTTTGATTCTGAAGCCTGTCGAGTTCTCAATAGTTCTGCCCCTCCAGTTTGGGAGGCCTCTGTGGCAAACCTTTGTGGAAAGTTGTTTGACTTCACTTGGAAACACTAAGAACACCAGAGAATGCCCCGGGTTTCAGGCTTAGTGCTGTCTCCACATTAAATAGAGCCATTTTTGTGTGCCCTTAGGGAAAGTTTCGCTCTGTCTGGGTCCTAAGAACTTAAGCAAAACTCCATCTTTCCAGGACAGGAATGGGAACACTGTGACTGAGAGATGAGGTGCAATACTGAACACTCCGCTTTCACACCTTGACAGACCTGTACCTTCTGGAAGGAAGAGAGGACGGTTTCCTTCTGCAGAAAGCTGCTTTTTGCTTTGTTTCTGAAGCCAGGGAGTGTCAGCAGATCCCAGCGCACCTGTGGTGCCTGCATCACCATCTGTGCCCGGATGTGCATCTGACCACAACCCCAACTCCCAACCCGGGCTCCAGGTTCCCTTCAGCTAGAGTCCCGGGCTCCCGATACAGCCTGGCCTGTTTTTGTCCTGCCTTGGCTGAATATGGGAGGGGAGGGCTGTACCTTGTATTTCCCTGGGTTCTCAGCCTTGACTTCCTCAATGTCTAGCAGGAGTGGCCACATCCAGTCCTGAACTGCCAAGGGCATGCCTTTGTACACTCTGGGAGAGCTACAGACAAAAGAACGCTCCACTGAGACAGGACACGGGTGACCCCATGGAGGAAAGCTGGCGAGCAGGCCTGCTGTCTATGGTGAGGATGGGTGCCACCCACCCACTGAGAGGCAGGTGGTGCCAGGTCACAGCCATGGGCACCTGTCTCCTGGCTCTGCAGAGAGCAGTCACGGGGGCCCTTCCTTCCCCTTGTTGCTTTTTTGTTTTTCTTGTATTTCGGTCAGTCTCTGAGCATCTTCAGCCACTTCTTAATCTGTGTTATTTCCTGACGTCTTTGCTGTGAAACGGGCCATGATGGAGTTAGCGGAGCTGTCAGGCTTCTGGTAGCGGCCCGTGGATGCTGGGTCCTGGGCTTCAGGGCCCGGAAGGGACCCAACCGGAAGGAGCCAGGAAAGGGCAGACCCCAGGGGCTGAGACCCTCTGAACTAACGAGCTGGCAGTCTGGACTGGTGACACCAGGACATACCATCTTCAGGCCACAGACGCCCTGAGTTTCGGTCAGTCCCAGGCTTCAGCTCAGGACTTGGTGCAAACAGGCAGTGACCTCTGGGCCAGCAGTTCTTGGGTTTTGGTGAAACCCTCAGGGGACAGATTCCAGCAGGAATGGCTGCCCTTCCCAGTGACAGCTGTGGCCCATTCACCACCTGGGCCCGTGGGCCAGCCCCGCTGCCTCACCCACCCGATTCCCTGCCCCTGGACCAGCCTCCCACACAGCAGGCCCAGGCTCTTACCTTCACCTCCAGAACACTGACGGGGGGCAGCTCCGTCTCACTGTATGGCAACCCAGGCAGAGCTGAGAGCCTGCCCAGGCCAGCATCCATCCCCCTCCCAGAGAGGACCCCAGGGAAGGACCAGCCATCCCTATCCATCCTAAGTCTTGGCCCGGAAGAAGGCACAGGGAAGGAAGGCAAGAGCCTCCCTGTGGAGCTGACCGCCCGCGAGGCACTGGGAGCCTGGAGGAGAGGGAGCTTGAGGCTGGCCTGAGGGGAGCACTTGGGGCCTGTGGGGTGCCTTGGGCTGCACAATGGGGCTGCCCATCTTGGGCAACGCCCTCTGTGGGAGCTGAGCAAGTCCAGTCCTGAGACCAGATGGGTGCCGCCCAGGGTGGGTGGCCAAGCCCTGACTGACAGCAGTGCCTCGGGAGTGACCACATCACCCACCAAAGTCCAGGGAGCCTGGGCTGAGAGCTGCCCAGGGCCCTGAGGACACACCTGGAGCCCGTCCCACCGGACACTCCACACGGGTCTTGCAGGGTCTGACCTCCCAGCATGCACCGGCCTCTGCCTGCACCCTGGCCACTGACCCTGCCTGTTCCCCGTCTTCCCCCAGAGATTGTGACCCTCTCTGGCCACCCTGGCCCTTCTGTGACCCTCTTCCTGTCACAGCCTAAGAATAAGACCCCCAGGATCTGTCCATACCCCTGCCTTGGCCACTCTCACTGGGCTGCCCAGTGCTGCTGTGGAAAATCCTGGGGTAACAAAGGTGACCGAGGGCCCTGCAGTCGGGGGGCTGCCCCACCACCCCCCCTCCAGCCTCAGCTGGCTCTCAGGGCAGTCAGCCTTCAGACCTCAGCCTCCTCTCAGCCACTGCAAAAACTGGGACATGGGGTGCCTGGCTGTCCTCCCCCACTGTCCTACCTGCCCCCGACTCTGCCCTCCCATCCACCATCCACAGTGTTGACTGAGCCAGTGGGAAGCAGAGTCTCTGGAGGGCCATGCAGAGCCTTGGGGACTGACCGAGTACCCCCACTGAAGGGTCCCAGGTGAGCCACTGTTCCCTGCTCACCTCATCTGTTGTCCTCCCCAGACTGTCAGCTCCACCCTGGGCCGGCTTGGTTCAGGTGTGTCCCAGAAGTGGCAGGTCTCACAGGCTTACCCCGCCTCCCTCCCCCAGGCTCCTCCCTTTCTCCATCCTCTAAGTCCTGAGGGGTCAGCTCCAGGCTGGTCTCCCCTTTCCAGGCCCACAGCCCTTCCCAGCACCACTCCTGGGCCTTCAGCTGGATGCTCTGTTGCCCCCCTGGCCTCACCAGAGATGCCCAGGCTGGGCCCTGCCCTTCAACTCCCCCAGCCTCCCAGGGTCACAGCCCTTGATGTCCCCATGCCCCTCCCTATAGGATGACTCAGCGGGGCTTCCTGAGCCTTCGGAGACCTGCTACACAACTGTTCACAGGCTTGGCCAGGTGTCCCTTAGCCCTGTGGCCACCACCCTCAGATCTCACAAGGGCAGACCCCAAAGGGACAGGGCCAGACCCTCAGGCTGCCCCCTCCTCTCCTGCTCAAGTGGAGACCTCAGTGCTGAGAGCCCAGGGGTCTGACCAGCCCCTCTCTGTCCCACCTGCTCTCCCGAGCTCCCTAGATGGGCCTTGAAGCTCTGCCCTAACCCTGACCACAGGCTGGACCTGCAGGAGAGGCAGGGAGGAGTTTCGACCCTGGAGAGACTGGCCTGAGCTGGGGAGACCTGCCGTACCTCAGAGAGGCCTTTCTAAGAACAAAACCCTCCCTGATATGAGACTGATGTGTGGGGGACAGAGGACTCACCGCACAATCCGGAGGTGATCAGTGAATTTTCAGGTCACCATGCTCAGGTCCCATGTCCACTGTTGCCCCAGCTTGGCATTCCTGTGACCCAGCAAGGGCCAGGGCAGGGGCCGCAGGGAAGGTGAGGGGCTTGGGGTCCTGAGGGCATGGACAGCCCGCCTCCACCCTGTGATCCTAGGGAGCCCAGGACCCTCTGGCCAGGTACAGTGGGGAAGGTGAGGCCCCACCTCCCTCGAGGGACTGGCCTGAACTGTACCTGCTCATACTTAGTAACGATGAGGCTGCCTTGCCCCTAGGTGGGCAGGATACCTGGGTCCTCATCCATCTCCATCCTGCAAGAGTCATCCGAGCATTCTGCTGCACCCAGCGCTCCAGAGAACACCCCAATGGCTCCCGCTGTGACATGGCAAAAGCCCCATAAAACTGCATACCTCAACCATACCTTGGCTTTCTGTTGAAACTGCTCTCTGTAACCCAAATGTGACAGGCAAGCAGTCCAAACCCATGCCATCTTGGCCCCTGCGACTTGTGATTTCCACCCTACGCAGACAATGTGTAAACAAATGCTAATCTTGACTTCTGTGAACCACTTACGTAACAATCAGAATGTCCAAAATCCCCTGGCCCTCAGAGTGTCCGGAGCCCCTCACCCTCATCTCCGCCCAGGAGGTGATTTACAGAATCGACTACCTCTCAGAACGTCTGAAGCCCCTCACCCCCACCCCCGCCCCTCACCCCTGAGGTGGTTGTACAGGTATAAAAGATCTTGACACCCTCCTTTCAGGGCCACGGGTTGGAGAGACACGAGTCCTCTGTGGCCGCCGGCAATAAAGACCCCGCAATTGGGCATACTTTTGTCTTGGTGTTGACTTTCTATGCTCAGGCCAGGATGCCACCACCAGGCCCCCAAACACTGGCCAGACGGGTGAGCCCCATTCCACCACCACTCCCAGGTGACAAGGGGCCAGACCCAGTGGCCCCACTCCTGCTCGTCTCTAGAGTCCCTGTCCTGGACCAGGGTGGGCTCCTTCCTGAGGACTTGAGTACAGGGGGACCTGGACAGAGAAGCCTGTTGTTCCCAAGTGCCCCGACACACCTGCCCCAGCAGGACAAACAGCACCCACCTGCTGAGGGTGAAGGGCCCACAATGGCTGTTCCAGGCAGCTGGAGACAGATGGGGTCAGGGACCAGATGTCTCCAGAGGGTCAGCCTCTGGGGTCATTCAGGAATAATGACGATGCCATTTTCTGCAGGAAGCAAGACATCTGGGGACTGCTCCATTCTACTCCAATTCTCACTCATGCTGGCCAGTGACACCACTTCAGGAACAATGCCAGCTAAACAGGAGGGTGTTTGGTTTGGGGAAGAAAAGATCTATTGAGTCAAAAGCAGCCTCTGTGCTCGTGGAGACCCCATCTCAGGTGGAGGGATGGCGGACTCCACAATTCCCAGCTGTCAGTACAGGAGGGGGCTTCGTTTTCCTGGGTCACTGAGGAAGAACAAGAGAATTCTGGGGTCTTGGTCCCGGAGAACACCCAGGGGGCCATCCCTCCTGCGAACACTTGAGGCAAAGGGAGGGCGAGGCCTCTAGAGGATCAGAAAGAGAAAGGTCACTGGAGGAAGGTCCCATTCCTTCCCCAAGTCCCTTTGACAAGGAGGGACACTGTCACCCTCCAGACAGCTCTCCAGAGCTCCATTTTCCACAACTGCCCGAGGACAGAGCACTCCCCACCCCACTCCTAGACGGACTCCATGTGGCCAGTGGGTCCCACGGGGACCATCAGTCACCGCATCTGAGTCTGAGTTGGTGAGAACTCCTCCTGTGGGGATCCAGCTTAGGGCACAGACTTAGACTGAGAGTCACCCCCAGCACCCCATCCACAGGACCAGAATCTGCCCCATCAGGGTCTGGAACCCCAGGGAAATTTCAGATCCAAGACAGGGAGGCTGCAGAGGTCAGGGCTTGAGTCCAGCACGGCACAGGGCAGGGCTGAGAGCACGGCCTGGGGTCATGCAAAACAAAGTAATCCGAGGGTCCTGCTGCACCCCAGCGCTCCAGAGAACACCCCAACGGGTCCCTGGGCCAGTTACCACCTCTCTGACCCTAGACATCTCACCTGTAAAATGGGTACATTAGGGGACAGCACCCCCTTCCCCCACGGAGTCCCTGTGATGAGAAACGAGATGAACATCTATATTGTCAGTGGAGAACGGGCACCTGGTGAGTGCTCAGGGATGGCCCTCCTCAGCACCTGCCCAGGGGCCAGCACCGCCCACCCAGTCAGCAGGGAGGGAACAGAGCAGGTCACACTCACCTGAGTCGCTGATCCCGCTGTGCCTCTCACTTAGGAAAGCCTCCTCTTCACAGAACCACACACTGCTGTGTGTCTTGTCTCCAAGAGCTCGATACAGAGTAGGGCAGGCGGGTACCCAGCACCAGGGACATTGTACGGTTATGGCACCCATCACAATGGGCCCCTGCCTGGGCCAGCAGGGACCAGAGACAGCGTCCTCCACCCTCTGAAGTGTCAACATGTGTGCGTGCAGTGTGCACGTGTGTGCACACATATGTGGGTGAACATGTGTGCATGTGGGTGGCTTCCCTGGCCAGGTGGCCCCACTCACGTGTGCACCCTAGTCCTCGTCACTGTCACCCCCGACCCTGGGGGTCAGCGCGTCCACAGGGTGGCAGCGGGGAGGTGAGTGAGGAGGCTGGCACAGTAATCCAGATGAGAAATGACGGGAAGTGACTAAAAAGGTCATGGCAAGTGGCTGGAATCAGGACATATTTTAGGGGTAGGGCCAACAGTACATGGATAAAACAGTATGTAGAGTTTCAGATTTTCTTGCTACCAAAGGATCCCTTTCTTTAAAAAAAAATGTGCAAAAGATCAATTTAAAAAACTGTCCAAAGACACACCACAAAATTGTTTTGTGTCTGATTGAGGCTGGGATTGAGCCTGGGCACCCTGCGTTTTCAGTACCCCAAACACCCCAGCTATTCCAGAGGCTCCTGCAGTGAAAAGGCGTCCCGGCGGGGTCGCCAAGGACGTCACAGCACGGGGGAGCGCGGAGGGCCCTGCTTCCTAGGCTCTTCCCGCCACCTGGGCTAACACCTGTGTCAGGTCCGCTGCACTGGGGCTCAGGGGCCAGTGCTTTCCAGAACCCCTGCTCGCTGCTGCTGTTCCCGCCGCATTCTTTGAGAAGCTGCCTTTCCAGGTCTTTTCTCTGGGCGCAGGTCCTGCACCGCCTCGGTGGTCCCTCGCCTGTCCAAGCGCAGCCACTGGCTCCAGCCCCCCAGGGCCGGGGTCTCCCTTCATGTTTTTATTTTTAAAAACCAACATATTTTTGTTACACAGATACAAAACTACGTATATGCCCTGAGCAAGCCAGAGACAAGTATGGAAAACAAGTAAAACACGCAGACGTAATTTTTTTTTTTTTTCTGAGATAAGGTCTCACTTTGTCACCCAGGTTGGAGTGCAGTGCTGTGATCTTGGCTCAGCTGCAACCTCCGCCTCCCGGGTTCAAGAGAGTCTCCTACCTCAGCCTCCTGAGTAGCTGGGATTACATGCAGGCAAGCGCCACCACGCCCAGCTAATTTTTGTATTTTTAGTAGAGAAGGGGTTTCATCATGTTGGCCAGACTGGTCATGAACTCCTGACCTCAAGTGATCCACCCGTCTTGGCCTCCCAAAGTGCTGGAATTATGGGTGTGAGCCACCGCGCAGGCCCATCCCTAATTCTTCAGATCACACTGGCGATAAGCAGCCTTCTTTCCCTGCACCGTGAGGGCTGGTGGCTCCTGTGCAAAGAGCTGCTTGCCGCATTCCCTAGGAATGGGCTACCCTACTTCAGAGGCAGCGCTCTGTGCACCCAGGCAAACAAGGGGCTTAAACAGATAAGTTCTTAGCACTTTGGGAGGCCAAGGCTGGAGGATCACCTGAAGTCAGGAGTTCAAGACTAGCCTGGCCAACATGGTGAAATCTGGTCTCCATTAAAAATACAAAAATTAGCCAGGTGTGGTGGCAGGCGCCTGTAATCCCAGCTACTTGGGAGGCTGAGGCCGGAGAATTGCTTGACCCTGGGAGGTGGATGTTGCAACTGGGCTGAGATTGTGCCACTGCACTCCAGCCTAGGTGACAGAGCGAGACTCCGTCTCACTCCGTCTCAAAAACAAAAAAAACCCAAAAACCAAAAAAACAAAAAAAAGCACCTGATAAGTAAAATTAAAATGTTAATGCCAAGTATTTGTGAATGTTTCATATGAACTGATCTTAACACATTGTAATGATCTATTTTGGAAATTTCAATTGCTGCACATGGATAGCTCACATTGGCTATCTTAATGGGTCAATTCAACGTCACATCACAGTACAAGATACTCACCGTTCCCTTACTCCTTGGTTATGTGAGTGACCGATAATTTCCCACAGGTTCTGTGTACCGTCCTAAATTACAGGACAATAACATTAACCTATATTTAATGAACACATCTTAACTCAAACCAATAACTTATCATTGTAGTAAAAATATACAACAGGAATTTGAGATGGCTTCTCCAGTGAAAAGTGCTGTGTGCACCATCATTCTCTAGGTGGCTTTGTATCTCTCTAGTCCGGTTCTCTGGGAACAATGAGAGTGCTCTCTCCGCTCTTCTCTAGTACCTACTTTTCACGTGCAAAGATATGGACCCTAGTGATTAATAATGCCTGAGACCACCAACACCTGATGGTTTGCTCATACTATAAATGAAACTTCTCCAAATAATATTAACATCTATGTTTGTCTATCACATTGCCTCAATGTTCGTGTGATGCTATAAAACTTAGAAGGTCTAGAAGGATGTTTTTGCTTTTTTCCATATAAAAAATGGCTCAACACAGATACAGATGATTATAGGTAGACAGGGGTCGTATTGTGAAATTTGTTTCTCTAAGGGACTTATTTCACTTCAAATTTGAAATTATTCTCGTTTTAAATGTAACAAATGATAAACCTTATAGAATGATAACACAACTATACATGTTATAAAGGCACAGCGTATATCAAATGATGAACCAATCATTTTGTGTTGAGGTTGGTATTATTTTTTACTGAGACTTCAATTCTCAGTAAATGAGAACAGTTTTTACACAGAGGGGCCATGCCCTAACACCACCACATACTGGGGTTGTCCTCATACTGTGAGGTTCTGCCCATGCCAAGCCAGAATGAGAATTTCATTCCTCACACTGTTCTCAGTACTTGTTTGTATTCCATAATATCCCCCCAAAAGTTCATTTTTATGCTGTTTGTTCTCTTATATTTAATACATGTATCAAAAAGTTATCTTCATTTTAAAATAAAATTGTTTACTATCTTTTAATCTATGTCCCTATAAAATAATCTTGGTCCATATACTTTTGTTATTACAGGCAGATCAGGACAAAATTCCTCTCTCTGGAACACATGCTATGACCACTCCTCTTTCAGCATTATTTTACTTAAATTATTTTTTAAACAGAAATTTATCTAACTTATATTAACCAAATTTCTTTTCAAGGTCACCACATTTAAGTGAAAAATATTTACCTTCTGTTGTCAAGAATTGTCTGAATATAAAATTTATTTTTTTAACACTTTAGAAGAAATTGAAAATATCTATGTGTTACTAATCTAAAAATACAGGCTCTGGGTTTATATGGTGTTAACACGTCTTCCAAATTTTAAGGACTATGTATTTAAATGCCATGCCCTTTGATTTCAAATTTAGAAGATGTTTCAACCTTTTGGCTGGGCATGGTGGCTCATGCCTATAATCTCAGCACTTTGGGAGGCTGAGATGGGAGGATCACCTAAGTCCAGGCATTGGAGACCAGCCTGGGCAACATAGTGAACCCCATCTCTACAAAAAATTACAAAAATTGGCCAGGCATGGTGGCCCCACCTGTCGTCCCAGCTCCTTGAGAGACTGAGATGGGAGGATTGCTAGAGCCGGAAAAATTGAGGCTGCAGAAGGTAAAATGTTGAGGCTAACAGATGGTTAATATTTTACTTTTCACTTAAAAGAGATATTAGTTACATTGAAAAGACATTTGTATGAATAAATTCCTGTTAAAAATAATTTTAAGTGAGTCTTGTTGACACTACTGTACTCCAGCCTGGGCAATAGAGCAAAACCTGTCCAAAGAAATAAAGAAAGAGGAAGGAGGGAGGGAAGGAAGGAAAAAAGGAAAAAAGGGAGGAAGGAAGGAAGTAGAAGGGGAAGGGGAAGGGAGGGGAAGGGGAGGGAAGAGAAGGGAAGGGAAGGGAAGGGAAGGGGAAGGGGAAGGGGAAGAGGAAGCAGAAGCAGAAGGGGAGGGAAGGAGAGAGAGAAAGAAAGGAAGGAAGGAAAGAAAGAGAAAGAAAGAGGAAAGAAGGAAGAAAAGGAAGAAAAATGGAAGAAAGGGAAAAAAAAGAAAATGTTTCAAGTTTTATAGTAGCAAAGCCACACTGTAATGAATAAACAACAGAACCAAAACAAAAAAGGATTCTACAAACCAATCTAACCAACAAGAGTTATAGACTTCTGATTCAAATATTAAACAGCAATTTCAATAATAACAGGGTATGAAAACCCCACAAAGGTCAGGTAGGACATATTATACTTCAATGAAATGAGTTGAGAGTAGTAAATCTATCAATCTAATCAAACAAATTGAAGAATTATGAGGAAATTGTACTGCTAATGTATTATTTGGTAAGCTATTCAGTGGAACAAAGATATTCTTAATAAAGTTGCATATATATTTTTAAATGTTATTGAAATGGATTTTTTTAAATGAGGACATGAATAACTTGAAAAAGTATTCAGGGATAAAGAGAGAAAAATTAGATTGTTTACTTATATAAAATATGTTTTGAAAGATATAGGTTTGTCCTTTTTTATTCCTTTTTTTTTTTTTTTAAAGATGGGGTTTCACCATGATGGCCAGGCGGGTCTTGAACTCCTAACCTCAGGTGATCCACCCACCTCAGCCTCCCAAAGTGCTAGGATTACAGGCGTGAGCCACCGCGCCCGGCCCTGTCCTTTTTTATTCCTTAAACAAAAGGAGCAGATATTTAAATCCCATGCCTTTCATTTTAAATTTTAGGAAATGCTTACAGCTTCCCACACTGAAATTTAGCACAGCTAATCTAATCAATGGATAACAAAATCAAAACAAATGGAATTCTCTTGACCAATCTATTTTCTTGATTTTTAAAAGTCTAAACACATACTCAAAGAAAGAAAGCTATTAATAATTGATTTTGTTATTTGAAAATCTCTACTGATCATTTACCTTACACTAAGTGATCTCCAGCTCATGGAGGTAGATCAGTGAAAAAAATATATAAAGTTACTTATATATACTTAACAAAGTTACAGCTTTGTTAAGCTTACATTCTAATAAGTAGTAATGGAGCAGGTAATTTAAAACAGGGCTGTTACAATATGGCTTGGAATTCTAAAAACTGAATACTGTGGTTGCTGTGTAGACTGGATTGCAAACAAGGGCAATGACACAAGCTTAAATTCATATATAATATGGCGTCTATAATTTTGAGGGTCCCTGAAATAAGAAAGGATAATAGTTCTAATTATTTCCCCAAGAAATCTCTGCAGTAGACCTTGTGAGGGAAGTAATGTAGTTACTACAGCGCTATAGTGGTGAGGGTGGGAAGGTGAATTTGAAACGCCATTTGGAATTACTGAACTTTAAAGGTAAAGCTGGCAGGATTTCCATACACATCAGATCTGAAAATGTGTGTGTGTGTGTGTGTGCGTGTGCATGTGCGTGTGCACACGCATATGTGATGGAGAGATAGAGAATGAGAACCAGACAGATATAGAGAGAACTAAAAGGGGACACCAAGAATACTGAGCTGAGAAATTATAAAACGGGAGTTGCCCTTAAACAGAATGGGGAGAGCGAGTTTAGGGAGTATCACCGGCTCCATGTGGACATAATTAATTTTGAGATTCCTAACTGACATCCAAGTGAAGAAGTCACTGTTGGGTGTGGTGTAGTGTTGAAGTGTAATATGAAATGTCAGGAAATTAATAACACAAAAATTAGTAAAAAAGCAAAGATTTAAAGATAAGTCCAGGTCCTGAGCTTAGTGGTTCGCTAACATTTAAAAAGTAGTAAAGGTGAGAAGAAACCAGCAAAAAAGGACTAGGGGTAATTATCAAAAATGTCGGGAAAATGTGGGTTAAGTGTTCTGGAATTCTATCAAAGAAAGATTTGCAAAAGGGAGGAAGAGATCAACTGTGTCAAATGCTGCTGATACGTAAATTAAGAAAAAGGCTGAGGAATTATGCTTCAATTCATAACTTAATAAGAATATTGTTTGTGCTTTGACAAAAGCAATTTTGTTGGCATAAATAGGTGAGAAACCATATTGGTGTCACTGCTCAAAGGAATGTCTGACCTCTGGATTATTCTTATTATTTGAGACAGAGTCTTGCTCTGTCACACAGGCTGGAGTGCAGTGGTGCGATCTCAGCTCACTGCAACCTCCACCTCCTGGGTTCAAGCTAGTCTCCTGCCTCAGCCTCTTGGGCAGCTATGTTGGTGTTGCCCAATGCTAGGAGCATCACTATTGGGGTCACCACCTGCAGGGGTCTGTCCTGCAGACCCTGCCTCAGTGATGCATGAATAGACACACACAGATATTACACTTTGCCAGTCCGGCTGAGGGTCTGTGGCTGCTTACAGACTCCCTGGAGAGTGCTGTAAACAGATAGCAGCCACCAGCCCTCCCCAGACAGTGAGACTTACATTTATTTAGTTAAGTTTAATTAACAAAGGCTTGAGTCAACACCGTTAGAGTTTGAAGATTAAAGCACAGGTTCTGATGCCCAAAGCAAACACCATTAGTGGATAATATCCCTGGTCATACCACCCGCTCTGCACACCAAGAGGGCCATCCGGCTCAAAGGTTAGTTTTAAGATCACATGAGTAAACAAGTTAGGTAAACTCCCCAACATGCTCTATTTGCTTCACTTATTAACTAAACGTAAGGAGGATTTAGGCTGCCTTCAGCTGAAACTTCTACTGAAATGATGAAAAAACCCATAGGCCTTCCAAAAGGGTTTGAGACTATATTTTAAAACTTTCTCTACATTTCCCATAATATTTTTGCCACCACCCTGAGTGAATTTCCACACAGCTGGGACAACAGGTTCACACCACCACACCGAGCTAATTTTTGTATTTTTAGTAGAGACAGGTTTCACCATATTGGTCAGCTGGTTTTGAACTCCTGATCTCATGATCCACCCATCTTGGCTTTCCAAAGTGCTGGGATTACAGAAGTCAGCCACCATGGCTGGCCTGACCTCTGGATTCTTAAGAAAATTTTTTTATTGAACAGTGGAGTCACAAATAGGATTAGTTGCAATTCTAGGGTCAGAACACACCCCTAAACATGTGCTTCTGCATGCCCTGCTGTTTTTCAGCTAGGTATTCTATTATCTTTTAATAATATAATAATCACCTGTAAAACCTACACCCATTTAATTGACAAACTTTACAAAGAATGATACTAGAGGTTGTTGGAGAGGACGTGGTTTCACGTAACATCTTATGAGTCACTGATGGGCAAGTAAGCTGGTGAAATGTCTTCGGAAAACTGGTCATATCTGCTATACTTAAGCATTCAGATACCAAACACCCAGAAATTCCATCTTGTAATATATTTCCACTAGGAAAAAACAAGAGACCTGTATTAAAATATCAATTATTATTAAAAATAATCACACTGGATTTCCTGACTTTTGTATTAGCAACTCAGTCTCTGCCTGCTTTCAGCAGTACAACCTCTACCCAATATATATTTTGCATTTTTTAATCTACCACTCTCTAAGAACAAATATATTTTCTATCAATTCTACATTCAGTGTCTAGAACAGAAACCAGCATTTGTAGATTCCAAAGAACTATTTGTTGAATAATGAATAATTTAAATAAGTTGTTATTTATAGTATCTATATACAAATAATGTATCATGTCAGAATACGGTGACTTAGTCACTGTCTACTGGGATTTGCAAACACAGAAAGAACCTCATTGAATTGAAAAGGACTGTAACCCCAAAACACAATCCCCACAAAATCTTCCAGACTGCAGGCCACCTCACCATGTGCCTGTGCCTCCATGTGCTCCAGAATCTCCAGCTGGACAAGGACAATACACAGATGCAGCCCTCATGGGCTCTCTGGTGAGACCTGGCTTGCGAGGGCCTGCCCTGGGTTGCCCTGTGGCATCTGGGTGTGCCTTCGTCCAGAAGGCCACAGACATCTGGGGTGAGGAATGAGCCTTCGTTGGCATCATCGGAAAAGGCTCTCACTCCTGCCATTTCTGAAGCAGAAGCCTCGATTCGTGGGGATGCAGCACGAGAACATCTTGCTCTCTTAAGCATCACCAAGTGAGCTCGCTATGGGGCTGACGCCAGGATATGGGCGCCTGGTTACCCAAGTTCTAAGTTCTGTTCGGGTCTGTCATCAAGGAAGTGAGGTCGTTTCTTTAAGGTTCTGTCCCCTCGGCCCCTTCCTTCCATAAGACCTACTCAGGACTCCAGTGGGCTGCTGACTGCTGACCCTCCCCCCAGGTCAACTCCTTACCTGTACACAGTTATGTCCACCCAGGGCGTGCTTGGACACCTGCACTTGATGTTCACCAGAGGCCGGATGTCTTCCTCAGGCCTGATTTCCACCTCGGGCCTGATGTCTGCCTTGGGCCTATGTGTTCACCTGGGGACTGGTATCCAGCTGGGGCCTGATGGTCTACTGGGTCTTGTTGTTCACCTGAGGCCTGATGTCCACCTGGGGTCTGGTGATCACCTAGGGCCTGGATGTCCACTTAAGGCTGGATGTGCACCTAAGGCCTGAGTCTTCACCTGGGCTTAGTGATCACCTGGGGACTGGGTGTGTACCTTAGGTCTAATGTCCACCTGGAGCAGGCATGGTGTCCGCCTGGGGCCTGATGTCTACATGAGTCTGGTGTTCAACATGGACCTGCTGTCCACGTAGGGCTTTAGTGTCCACCTGGGGCCTGATGTCTGTCTGGAGGACTGGTGTCTTCTTCAGGTGGAAGGATCTCTGGAGCCCAGGAGGTTGAGGATACAGTGAGCCGTGATTACACCAGTGCCCTCCAGTCTGGGTGATAGAGTGAGACCATGTCTCAAGCAAACAAAAAACCACACAAATTACATAGCTATGCAAAAATAGTTTCTTTCTGGTTGCTGCGCCGCCACCGCCCGAGTCATGTTCCACGACCTTCTGTGGCTCTCCTATCAGCATCCGTCGCCGCTACCCCGTCTTCACAGGCTTCACCTTCTCCTTTTCTCCTCGTTGCTGAGCGACAAGCTTCCTAGCGCTATGACCGTCGTCTCCGTCCCTCAGCGGGAGCCGCTCGTCCTGGGTGGCCGCCTTGCGCTGCTTGGCTTTTCCTCCCGTGGTTACTTCGGGACCCTCCCCTGACCACGCCTCCGCCGCCTTTACCCCGATCCCGGATCCCAGGCACTGTCCCCGACCCTTTTCCTCCCTCACTTCTTAGGGGGAGATGGCCCGTGTCTGACCGCCCCACCAGCTCTGCCCAACAGCAGCCTAGCCACGGCTGGAGGCGCCCCTCGGGCAGCGCCGAAGAAGCGGCGAAAGAGGGAGGTGCGGGCCAGCCCTGCATGGCAGCTGCCCAGCCGCTTCCACCAGTAGCAACACTGGTCTACTCCAATGGTCTCTGATTTTCCAACTGAATAATATGATTTACAAGGAAGATCATTTTATCTCATTTCAAGCATACATGCCATTTATTTCAATTTTCTTTATTATTTATTTTTATGTCTTTACTCTTGTATATTCATAGAAATAGTGAGCATGCCTCTGGTTCCTGACATAAATTGAAATGGCGCTAGCATTTTGCATTTTAAAATGACATAATTTATTAGTTTTTTGAAAACAGTGTTTAAGTCATTCCATTCCATATCTAGTATTCTTAGAAATATCTATCAATTATCTTTCCTTCATCATCTATTGAAATGATCGCAATCTTTCTGAGAATGAATCTCTTTTATTACTGCATTTGTTTGCTTAGGGTATATTTTTCTTGTTTGGTGAATTGTCTTTGCAAATACATTATCTATATGTTTTTCTGTTTCCATTCATATGTAGTATTTTGCACTATGTAGTGAGAGGTTAGTATTAATGCTTTGCTAAATTAACAAAAATGAACCATTAAGAGTTCTGTTTTGACTGCCTGTGGTCTGGAATTATTTAAAAAACTCATTACAATTTAAAAATATGTTCTGTAAAGGTTAGCTAGAACTCAGCTATCAAATTATCTTATCTTATTGCTTTTATAACGGTAGATGATAAACACCTTTCCGATATAATTAATCTATTCAAGCTTAACGCTCCTA
>NW_016107756.1:138675-152907 GCF_001604975.1 Cebus imitator | reverse complement strand
AAAAAAAAAAAAAATATATATATATATATATATATTCTTTCCTCTTGGTCCTTAAACTGATTGGTAAAAACTGCATGATGCATTCTTTTTTTCAATCTCTTTTGTAGTTGTGGTTCTCTTTTTTCTTACAAATATTGTAGTTTCATTTGGTTTCTTCTTCACTTAATGAAAATTGAGAGCAATTTTTCCAAAATTTTGCTTATATTCCAAAAATTAGGCTTTTGGTTATATTTATTCCTTATATTGGTTTTATTATTTCCTCAGTTTTTCATTGTAAATAACATTTTAAAATATTTTAAGACAACAGTTTTATTTATTTATTTAAATTATACCTTAAGTTCTGGAATACATGTGCAGAACATGCAAGTTTGTTACATAGGTATACACATGCCATGGTGGTTTGCTGGACCAATCATTGTCATCTATATTAGGTGTTTCTCCTAATGCTATCCCACCTCTTGCCCCCAACTTGCTCAGACGCGCCGTGTGTGATGCTCCCTTCCCTGTGCCCATGTGTTCTCACTGTTCAACTCCCACTTATGTGTGAGAACATGCAGTGTTTGGTTTTCTGTTCCTGTGTTAGTTTGCTGAGAATGACGGTTTCCAGCTACATCCATGTCCCTGCAAAGGACATGAACTCATTCTTTTTAATAGTTGCATAGTACTCCATGGTGTATATGTGCTACATTTTCTTTATCCAGTCTATAATTGATGGGCATTGGGTTGGTTCCAAGTCTTTGCCACTGTGAATGGTGCTGCAATAAACATATGTGTCCATGTGTCTTTATAGTAGAATGATTTATAACCCTTTGGGTATATGCCCAGTACTGGGACTGCTGGGTCACATGCTTTTTCTGGTTCTATATCCTTGAGGAACTGCCACACTGTCTTCCACAATGGTTGAACTTTTTCCACCAATAGTTTAAAAAGCGTTCCTGTTTCTTCACATCCTCTCCAGCATGTGTTGTTTCCTGACTTTTTAATGATTGCCATTCTAACTGCCATATGATAGTATCTCATTGTGGTTTTGATTTGCATTTCTGTAATGACCAGTGATTATGAGTTTTTCATATGTTTGTTGGTTTCATGAATGTCTTGAGAAGTGTCTGTTCATATCTTTCACCCACTTACTGATGGGGTTATTTTCTTGTAAACTTAAGTTCCTTGTAGATTTTGGATATTAGTCCTTTATCAGATGGATGGATTGCAAAAATTTTCTCCATTCTGTAGGTTGCCTGTTCACTTTAATGATAGTTTCTTCTGCTGTGCAGAATAGTTTAATTACATCCCATTTGTCAATTTTGGCTTCTGTTGCTTTTGGTGTTTTAGTCATGAAGTCTTTGCCTATGCCTATGTCCTGAATGGTATTGCTTAGGTTTTCTTGTAGGTCTTCATAGTTTTAGGTCTTACATTTAAATCTTTAATCCATCTTGAGTTAATTTTTGTATAAGGTGCAAGGAAGGAGTCCAGTTTCAGTTTTCTGTATATGGCTAGCCAGTTTTCCTAACACCATTTATTAAATAGGAAATCCCTTCCCTCTTGCTCGTTTTTGTCAGGTTTGTCAAAGATCAGATGGTTGTAGACGTGTGGTGTTACTTCTGAGGCCTCTTTTCTGTTCCATTGGTCTGTATCTCTGTTTTGGTACTAGTACCATGCTGTTTTGGTTACTATAGCCTTGTAGTATAGTTTGAAGTCAGGTAGTGTGATGAATCCAGCTTTGTTATTTTTGCTTAAGATTGTCTTGGCTATACTGGCTCTTTTTGGCTCCATATGAAATTTAAAGTAGCTTTTTTCTAATTCTGTGAAGAAAGTTAATGGTAGCTTGATGGGGATAGCATTGAATCTATAAATTACTTTGGGCAGTATGGCCATTTTCACGATATTGATTCTTCCTGTTCATAAGCATAGAATGTTTTTCCATTTGTTTGTGTCCTCTCATTTCCTTGAGCAGTGGTTTGCAGTTCTTCTTGAAGAGGTCCCTCACATTCCTTGTAAGTTGTATTCGTAGGTATTTTATTCTCTTTGTAGCAATTGTAAATGGGAGTTCATTCATGATTTGGCTGTGTTTGTCTATTATTGATACATAGGAATGCTTGTGATTTTTGCACATTGATTTTGTATCCTGAGACTTTGGTGAAGTTGCTTATCAGCTTAAGGAGTTTGAGGGCTGAGAAGATGGGGTTTTCTAAATAGAAAACCATGTCCCTGGCAAACAGAGACAATTTGACTTCCTCTCTTCCTATTTGAATACCCTTTCTTTCTTTCTCTTGCCTGATTGCCCTGACCAGAACTTCCAATACTACATTGAATAGGAGTGGTAAGAGAGGGCATCCTTGTCTTGTGCCAGTTTTCAGAAGGAATGCTTCCAGTTTTTGCCCATTCAGTATGACATTGGCTGTGGGTTTGTCATAAATAGCTCTTACTATTTTGAGATGCATTCCATTGATACCTAGAGTTTATTGAGAGTTTTTAGCATGAAGGGGTGTTGAGTTTTATCAAAGCCCTTTTCTGCATCTATTGAGATAATCTTGGTTTTTGTCATTGGTTCTGTTTATGTGATGGATTATGTTTATTGATTTGCATATGTTGAACCAGCCTTGCATCCCAGGGATGAAGCCGACTTGATCATGGTGGATAAGCTTTTTGATGTGCTGTTGGATTCAATTTGCCAGTATTTTTTTCTTTTTTTTTTTTGAGATGGATTCTCACTCTGTCTGGAGTGCAGTGGTGCTATCTCAGCTCACTGCAACCTCTGCCTCCCAGGTTCCCTGCCTCTGGCTCCCAAGTAGCTGGGACTACAGATATGTGCCACCATGCCTGGCTAATTTTTTGTATTTTAGTAGAGATGGGGTTTCACCATGTTGGACAAGATGGTCTCAATCTGACCTCATGATCTGCCCGCGTTAGCCTACCAAAGTGCTGGGATTACAGATGTGAGCCATGGTGAATAGTTTTTTCGTTTTTTTTTTTTTTTTGAGATGAAGTCTCACTCTGTTACCCAGGCTGGAGTGCAATGGCATGATCTCAGCTCACTGCAACCTCTACCTCCCAGGTTGAAGTGATTCTCTTACCAGCCTCCTGAGTAGCTGGGATTATAGGCACACATCATCATACTTGGCTAATTTTTGTATTTTTGTAGAGATGTGGTTTCATCATGTTGACCAGGCTGGCATTGAACTCCTGACCTCAGGTGATCTGCCTGCCTCGGTCTCCCAAAATGCTGGGATTACGGGTGTGAGCCACTGCACCCAGCCAGTTTGCCAGTATTTTATAGAGGATTTGTGCATTGATGTTTATCAGGGATATTGGTCTAAAATTTTTTTGCTGTCTCTTCCAGGTTTTGGTATCAGAATGACGCTGGCTTCATAAAATGAGTTAAGGCAGGCATTCTTCTTTTTCTTTTGTCTGGAATAGTTTCAGAAGGAATGGTACCAGGTCCTCTTTGTACCTCTGTTAGAATTTGGCTGTAAATCCATCTAGTCCTGGGCTTTTTTTGGTTGGTACATTACTAATTACTGACTCAATTTCAGAACTTGTTATTGGTCTATTCAGGAATTTGGCTACTACCTGGTTTAATCTTGGGAGGGTGTATGTGTCCAGAAATTTATCCATTTATTCTAGATTTTCTAGTTTATTTGCATAAAGGTGTTTATTCTCTAATGGTAGTTTTTATTTCTGTGGGATCAGTGGTGATACCACCTTTATCATTTTTTATCGTGTCTATTTGATTCTTCTCTCTTTTCTTCTTTATTAATTTGGCTAGTGGTCTATTTTGTTAGTCTTCAAATAAAAGCCAGCTCCTGAATTCAATGATTTTTTTTGAAGGTTTTTTTCTTGTTTCTCTCTCCTTCAGTTCTGTGCTCATCTTAGTTATTTTGTATCTTCTAATAGCTTTTGAATTTCTTTGCTCTTGCTTCTCCAGTTCTTTTAATTGTGATGTTAGGGTGTTGATTTTAGATCTTTCCCACTTTTTCATGTGGGCATTCAGTGCTATAAATTTCCTTCTAAACACTGCTTTCACTTTGTCCCAAAGACTCTGATACATTGTATATTTATTCTCATTAGTTTTGAAGAACATATTTATTTCTGCCTTAATTTCACTATTTACCAAGTAGTCATTCAGGAGAGGTTGTTCAGTTTCCATGTAGTTGTGTGGTTTTAAGTGAGTTTCTTAATCCTGAGTTCTAATTAGATTGCACTGTGGTCTAACAGACTGTTTATTATGGTTTCCATTCTTTTGCATTTGCTGAGGAGTGTTTTACTTCCAATTATGTCGCCAATTTTAGAATAAGTGGTATGAGGTGCTGAGAAAAATGTATATTTTGTTGATTTGGGGTGGAGTGTTCTGTAGATGTTCTGTTGGTCCACCAGGTCCAGAGCCGAGTTCAAGTCTTGTTAATTTTCTGTCTCATTGATCTGTCTAATATTAACAGTGGGGTGTTAAAGTCTCCCACTATTATTGTGTGGGAGTCTAAGTCTTTGTAGGTCTCTATGAACTTTCTTTATGAATTTGGGTGCTCCTGTATTGGGTGCATATATATTTATGATAGTTAGCTCTTCTTGTTTCATTGATCCCTTTATCATTATGTAATGCCCTTTTTTGCCTTTTTTGATATTTTTGGTTTAAGATCTGTTTTATCAGAGACTAGGACCCCTACTCTTTTTCTGCTTTCTATTTCCTTGGTAAATATTCCTCCATCCCTTTATTTTGAGCCCATGTGTGTCTCTGCACATGAGATAGGTCTCCTGAATACAGCACACCTATGGGTCTTAACTCTTTTTTTTTTTGAGACGGAGTTTTGCTCTTGTTACCCAGACTGGAGTGCAATGGCGCGATCTCGGCTCACCGCAACCTCCGCCTCCTGGGTTCAGGCAATTTTCCTGCCTCAGCCTCCTGAGTAGCTGGGACTACAGGCACGCGCCACCATGCCCAGCTAATTTTTTGTATTTTTTTTTAGTAGAGACGGGGTTTCACCATGTTGACCAGGATGGTCTTGATCTCTTGACCTCGTGATCCACCCGCCTCGGCCTCCCAAAGTGCTGGGATTACAGGCTTGAGCCACCGCGCCCGGCCGGGTCTTAACTCTTTAACCAATTTGCCATCTGTGTTTTCAGTTGGGGCATTTAGCCCATTTACATTTAAGGTTAATATTGTTTAGTGTGAATTTGATATGTCATTATGATGCTAGCCGGTTATTTTGCCCATTAGTTGATGCAGTTTCTTCATAGTGTCAATGCTCTTTACATTTTGGTATGTTTTTGCAGTGGCTGGTACCAGTTTTTCCTTTCCATATTTAGTGCTGCCTTCAGGAGCTCTTGTAAGGCAGGCCTGCTGGTGACAAAATCTCTAAGCATTTGCCTTCTCTAAAGGATTTTATTTCTCCTTCACTTACGAATGTTAGTTTGGCTGGATATGAAATTCTGGGTTGAAAATTCTTTTCTTTAAGAATGTTGAATATTGGCTCCAACTCTCTTCTAACTTGTCGGGTTTCTGCAGAGAGATCCACTGTTAGTCTGATGGGCTTCCCTTTGTGGGTAACCTGACCTTTCTCTCTGGCTGCCCTTAACATTTTTCTTTCATTTCAACCTTGTTGAATCTGACGATTATGTGTCTTGGGGTTGGCTCTTCTCAAGGAGTATCTTTGTGGTGTTCTCTGTATTTCCTGAATTTGAACACTGGCCTGTCTTGCAAGGTTGGAGAAGTTCTTTTGGATAATATCCTGAAGTGTGTTTTCCAACTTCGTTCCATTCTCCCCATCACTTTTAGGTACACCAATCAAACACAGGTTTGGTCTTTTCACATAGTCCCATATTTCTTAGAGGATTTGTTTGTTCTTTTTTATTCTTTTTGCTTTAATCTTGTCTTCACAATTTATTTCATTAAGTCGATCTTCAATCTCTGATAACCTTTCTTCTGCTTGATTGATTTGGCTATTGATACTTGTGTATGCTTCATGAAGTTATCATGCTGCATTTTTCAGCTTTATCAGGTCATTTGTGTTCTCTAAACAAGTTATTCTAGTTAGCAGTCCCTGAGACCTTTTATCAAGGTTTTTAGCGTCCTTGCATTGGGTTAGAACATGCTCCTTTAGCTCAGAGGATTTTGTTATTACCCATCTTCTGAAGCCTACTTCTTTCAATTTGTCAAACTCATTCTCAGTCCAGTTTTATTACCTTGCTGACAGGAGTTGTGATCCTTTGGAGAAGAGGTATTCTGGTTTTTGGAATTTTTAGCATTTTTCTGCTGTTTTTTCTTCATATTCATGGATTTATCTACCTTTGGTTTTTGATGTTGTTGACGTTGGGATGGGGTTTTTGTGTGGGCATCATTTTTGTTGATGTAGATGTTATTGCTCTTAGTTTTCCTTCTAACACTCAGGGCCCTCTTCTGCAGGTCTGCTGGAGTTTGCTGAAGGTCCTCTCCAGACCCTGTCTGCCTGTGTATCAACAGCAGCAGCTGCAGAACAGCAAAGATTGCTGCCTTCTTCCTCTGCAAGCTTTGTCCCAGAGAAGCACCTGCCAGATACCAGCCAGAGATCTCCTGTTTGTATGTCTGTTAACCCCTGCTGGGACATGTCTCCCAGTCAGGAGGCATGGGGGGTCAAGGATCCCCCTTGAGGAGGCAGTCCCTTAGCAGAGCTAAGCACTGTGCTAGGAGTCCCACTGCTCTCTTCAGAACTGGCAGGCACAAACTTTATGTCTGCTGAAGCTGTGCCCACAGCCATCCCTTCCCCCGGTGCTCTGTCCCAGGGAGATGGGAGTTTCATCTATAAGCCCCTGACTGGGCTGCTGCCTTTCTTTCAGAGATGCCCTGCCCGGAGAGGAGGAATCTAGAGAGGTAGTCTGGCTACAGTGGCTCTGCTGGACTGTGGTGGGTTCTGCCCAGTTTGAACTTCCTGGTGGCTTTGTTTACACTATGAGGGGAAAACCCCTTACTCAAGCCTCAGTAATGGTGGACACCTCTCCCTCCACTAAGCTCAAGCATCCCAGGTCAACTTCAGACTGCTGTGCTGGCAGTGAGAATTTCTAGCCAGTGGGTCTTAGCTTGCTGGGCTCCAAGGGGGTGGGATCCGCTGAGCAAGACCAGCTGGCTCCCTGGCTTCAGTCCCCTTTCCAGGGAAGTGAATGGTTCTGTTTTGCTGGCGTTCCAGGTGCCATTGGGGTTCAAAAACAAAAAACAAAAAACAAAAAACTCCTGCAGCTAGCTCAGGGTCTGCCCAAACAGCCCCCCAGTTTTGTGCTTGAAACCCAGGGCTGTGGTGGTATAGGCACCCAAAGAAATCTCCTGGTCTGTGGGTTGCCTAGACCATGGAAAAAGCATAGTATCTGGACTGGATAGCACCGTCCCTCATGGCTTCCCTTAGCTAGTAGAGGGAGTTCCCCAACCCCTTGCACTTCCCAGTTGATTTTCCAGTGAGACAGGTTGGTAATGGTTCATGTAATAGGCCTGAGCTGAAGTCTTTTCTTGAACCATGGTAGTAATAAATCCTCTACTGCAAGAAGGGGCAAGGACATTAAGCAAGGGAGCAATATGCATGCCTCTGTTATTAATAGTACAATTATGACAATGGTCTTGAGTTCTTCTATAGCAAGAAACCAATTCCCAAACGTTGATCCGGGGCTGAACCCATGCCAGACTTGTGCAGGCACATGTGCTAGTTCTGTCATGTTCCTTACAATATTTTTAACTACCTGACCCTGGTCATTTATTTGTAGTCAACAGTTGGTTAAGTTGAATTTTTTACATAGCCCTCCATCAGCCACTAGTAAGTCATTTAAAGCCAGTCTATTTTTCATCTTGGTTTCCTGCCAAACCAAGGCGGTTAGAGCCTGGCCAGTTTTGTTGGTTAGGATTTCTGGGACAGCCTGTAATTGAATGATTCGATTAAGCATGTAGATTGGAGTACGGCAGCCCCACGAGCCAGCCTCCATGCATGTGGCTGGCCCATAGTATCGAATCCTTTTTTCAAGGGGCCATTTATTACCTTTCCAGTTTCCTATAACCAGGCTTTGCTTATTTTGCGAAGAGTAGACAGGAAAACCTAACATTTTCCCAGTGTTTATGGGTAGCAGGAAGAAAGAGGGCTTGATGGTGCCAAGGACGCCACTGCCTATCCGCTGATCTGGCAGTTTGGTGTAGGCTTTGCGCCCACATATCCAGTATAGGCCACGAGGCACCACCTAGTCCCAGTGGGGTTCCAGGTGAGTCCAGGCTGCCTGTAGGGTGGGGAGCTTTTGGAAAGGGTTGGCTGCGGTTCCTTAATGTAAGCTCCACCAGGTGATTGTTTCACTGGATTCACTGCATAGCCTTTGTCCCAACAGTCCAGCTTCCCCACTGGGACTGTCATACCCTTTTCTATTCTGGCCAAACAATATTGTCTAATGATGGAGGTTTTTAAAATCCAAAAGCCGTTACTCTGGCCTTTTTGCACATAGGTCGTATTTGGGACAGGGTCAGTAGGCACAAGCTCACATGCTTCCCATGGCCACCAGTTCCCCATAGCAGTCCCTCCACAGACATAACAGGAATGCACTCTTAAAGTTTTGGCTACATTTTCAGCTAACGGAAAGAACACGTTTTTCTCTTTCTGGGGGAATTCTGGAACTGGTTTATTCAATATATTATAAAAAGTCTGAAACACTGGTTGGGGTGATTGTCTCTGGATATCACCCTGAATTAGAATGGCAACCTGGGGGTCTAGTTCTTTTCCATTAATTCCTATCATTACAGATTCCCCTTCTCCTCAGTTCTGGTAAGTACTTTACTTGTATCGCCACGAAAAGGTCCAGTTCTTAACCTTATCTCAAATATGGTGGACCTGGTAGGCTCAGATGGGTTATAACATGTATCAGGTTGGTTGTTTCCTGGGCTTCACACCTGATACTGGGCAGCATTATATAAACAAGTTTCTTTTAGGGCTTCAGTGCATTTATAATAACTGTGAAACAAGAGGACCGTGGTAACCTTCTGTCCTACCTTAGTGACCTTGTGTATACACTGGGAACAATTTTCAGATGGGAAGTTTACATTTACTAGGGTAGCAAAGATACAAGTCCATACTCCCAAAGAGAAGGAGTACGTGTCCCACGGGGGCAGTACTTACGCTTCGGCTGTGCGTAGACCTGTCAGCTTTCAGGGTGTGACTGGAGCAGGGCTTGTTGTTTTTAGTTTTCCTTAAGGTGATCTTGCATGGGTTATGGAGATCCGGCTTCATTTCCCAGGTGTCTGGTGCTGCAGGTTTTACACAGCTGTAATGGACCCACGCAGAAACTCCCTCAATCTTCACGGCGGTTGGGGTGGCTAAAATGACAATTTGGGATCCTTTCCACCTCGGTCATAGGGGAGCCACATTTTAGTCTTTGATCCCAATTTGGTCACCTGGTGAAAATGGGTGAACTGGGGAGAATAAGCTAACAGGGCATCTTTTATTAACCCATTCAGACACCTTCTCTGCCACCTTTTCCCAAAGCCTGTAATTGGCAGTATAACTGAGTTTCCGCTAATTCCCAGAGAGTCCCTGGGAGCTCCCAGAGGATGCGGGGAGGCCTATGATACAGGATCTCATATGGGTAATACCCAGTTTTCTTAGAAGGTGTACATTTAATTTTAAACAAAATTATAGGAAGGACTTGTACCCATTTTAACCCTGTCTCCTGGCACACTTTCCCTAAGTTACTTTTAATAGTCCAGTTCATTTGCTCCACTTTGCCTGAACTCTGAGGCCGGTAGGAAGCATGTAGCTTCCAGTTGATTCCTAGCATTCTTGCTGTGCTGTGTACCAGGTCAGCTACAAGTGCAGGCCCATTGTCTGAGCCTACTTGCAAAGGCGGTTCAAACTTAGGAATCATGTCTCTCACGAGAACGTGACTCACTTCACGGGCCATTTTAGTCCGCGTCGGGTAGGTTTCTACCCACCTCGTGTAAGTACATACCAGAACCAGCAGACAACGATTACCTCCACATTTGGGCATCTCGGTAAAGTCCACTTGCAAGTTTTTAAAGGGAGTGCTTCCAGGAGTGCTGGATTCCTGGTGGGACTGTAGGTCCTTGTTTGGCATTATGCTGTTTGCATGTTGCACACCATTGTGTCACTGTTTTTGCTAGTGCAGATAAATGAGAGATGTAAAAATACTGGCCAATTATTTTTTTAAGGGCGTCTTGACTGAGGTGGGAGGTCTCACGGACAGCCAAGACAGCTGCAGGCTCTCGCAGTTGTGGCACTGCCACCCGTCCATCTGGCAGGCGTATCTGTCCTCCCTCTATTTCCTTTCTGCTTTCAGTTTGCAGGAAGCCTTTTTCCTCCTCTGAGTAAACTGGCACCAAGTCCAGAACCTGGGGCAGTAGGGGGCTGTGACTGATGCTCGACACGGGATGGATGCGACCCTCCGGGCCTCCACATCTGCACAGGCATTTCCCTGGGTGACTGCGGTGGAGGTTCACTGATGTCCTCAGCAGTGCACGACTGCCATCTTTCGGGGTTTCCATCTGCTTTCAGTAGCTGCAAAATTTCCTGTTGGTACTGTATTTCTTCGACCCCAGAATTAAGTAGGTCCTTCTCCTTATTCAGTCCCCCACATACATGGAGAGTGGGAAAGGCATACCTTGAGTCAGTAAAGATGTTAATAGTTTTTCCTTCACTTAATTCTAAGGCATGAGTTAAGGCTATTAACTCTGCTTTCTGTGCTGAGGTCCTCGAGGTAATGATTTGGCCTCTAGGGCTGAGTCCAGCGTAACCACCACAGAACCAGCACACCTCTCCCCTAGAGGGCTGACAAAGCTGCTTCTGTCCACATGCAGCTCCCAATCAGCCTGAGACCACGGCAGGTGCCGCAGATCCAGCTGACTGGAATCAACTGAGTCCAGTACCTCTAGGCAAATCCTGTGTCACCGGGCCCTCCGACATGGGGAGTATGGTGGCTGGGTTTAGGGTGTTGCAAACCTTTATGGTTATATGCAGATTCTTGCACAGCAAGCCCTGGTACTTAGTTAAGCGGGCACTGGTGAGCCAGTGATGCCCTTCATCTTCATTAAGGTGATCACGGTGTGAGGGCCTATTTTTAAATTCTGTCCCAAAGTCAGCTTGTCAGCCTCTTGCGCCAGTAGGGCAGTGGCCGCTAATGCTCATAGACATGGGGCCATCCCTTGGAAACTCCATCCAGTTGTTTGGACAAATCCACACAGGTCAGGGCCATGGGCCCACAGGCTGAGTCAGCAGCCCCACCGCCATTTTTTCTCTCTCAGACACATACAGCATGAGGGGCTTTGTCAAGTCCAGCAACCCCAGAGCCAGGGTAGGTATCAGTTTTTCTTTTAACTGTGAGCAGGCCCCCTGCCACTCCCAGCCCCACTTGAAGGGCTCTCCATCTCCCCTCTTTGTGGCTTTATATAGGGGTTTAGGCAGAACTGCAAAGGTAGGAATCCACAGTCAGTAGAATCCCACTGCCCCCAAGAATTCTCGTACCTTTCTTCAAGTCTTTGGCACCAGCAGGTTACTGATACCTGCTTTCTATTTCTAGGCTTCGCTGCCCCAGCTTGATAGTAAATTCCAGATAGCGCACCTGTTGTTGGCAAATCTGGGCCTTCTTTTTAGAAACCTTGTATCCACAGGTTTCCAGGTGTCTGAGTAACATGTTAGTTCCCCGAGCACATCCAGCTGCTGCCAGGTGTCCCAGCAGAAGGTCATCCATGTATTGGAGCAGCACACAACATAGGTCCTTGGCAGGGAACCTCTGGAGGTCCCAGGCCAATGCCTCTCCAAAGACGGTTGGGGAGTTTTTGAACTCCTGTGGAAGCCGAGTCCAGGGGTACCGTGTTGTTACACCCAACTCTGGATCTCCCACTGGAAGGCAAACAGTTTCTGGCTCTCAGGGGATAACTGGATGCTGAAGAAAGCACCCTTTAAGTCTAAGCAAGTGAACCAGCTGGGCTCAGCTGGCAACAGTCCTAGCAACATGTAAGGATTGGGCACCGTGGGGTGCAAGGTCACAGTTGCTTGGTTGACCAAGCACAGGTCGTGCACTGGTCAGTAGTCATTGGTCCCCATCTTGGGGACGGTGGAAGAGATGTGTTCCAAGGAGACTGGCATGGAAGTATAATGCCATAAGCTCTCAGGCATCTCAGATGCACCTGAATGCCCTCAAGAGCTTCCCTTAGACTGGGTACTGTCTTTGACTGACTGGTAGTGCCCCTGGCTTTACTTTGACAACCACTGGGGCTTGGTTTACTGCCAACCCAGGGGGGTTGTCTACTGCCCAGACCTGTAGCCATCACTTGGCCAGCGCAAGGGTTAATTCTCATCCCAGCTCAGTCTCCACTTCTCCTCCCACGAGACAGTGAGAGTCGTGATAACCACTGCCCGAGGCAGTTTGAGCTGCAGGAAGCCCTTATCAGTGAACATGATAGTAGCTCTTAGTTTGCTTTAACAAGTCTCTCCCCAAGACAGGTAGGGGGCAGTCGGCATGTGCAGGAATTGATGTATAATCTCGTGGCCTCCCACCAAACAGGTCCATGGTAGCAAAAAGCCTGTTTCTCTGAAACTCCAGTTGCCCCAATTATGTCTATTGTCTTACTGGACAAAGGGGCTATGAGTTGGGTCAGCACCGAGTGCTCCCTCTTTCTCTTTTTGATTAGGTTTGCATTTCACTTGCTGTTATAGCAGCTTAGCAGGGTTACACTGTTTGCCCTGTCTTAGCTGTTGAGCCTGGCAACTCCCACACACAGCTGCACGGCCAGCTCTTCCTTGTCTTTACGGTTAGCAGTTTAACTCTTCTTATCCCTGATTTTCCTTTTTACCTTTTTCTTTGCCATTAGCACTGCTGCAGCTTGTACAGTTATGCGTTTCCCTGGTGTCACGGTGGTGCCATGATTTCCACTAAATCCTTTCTTGAAATTTTTTAGCTTAGTTCCCAATGGAGCGGATTTACTTTGTGTTTTACCCAGCTCCGTCTGTTAGGGTGAGAACAGCACTCCCAAAAGGTAGAGGGCTGCTCACTGACTTTGCCGATGTTGCAACTCAGGACTCTGCACTCCACCCTCCGTCTCCTGCCTGTTGGGGCACAACACTCTCTCTGTTCACTTCTGCTGCAGATTGGTAGGACTGTCCCCCTGGCGGGAGTGTTTCAGAGGCTGCTTGGCATTGGAGAGTTTGTTACTCCCTCCACAATACCTAGCTTGTGAGAGCACCTCCTTCAGCCTTATGCAGTTCGTCCCTGGTCCCAGCTGGCCCCACAATTCGCTCGGAATGTACAGCCCACTCTAACGGACCTGTGGCCCACACACTTCGCGGCTGATAAGCCCAACTGGGCCCCTCCATACTCCTTCACATGCACACATCCCCCAGCACCCAAGTTCTAAGAAAACGAGATTACTGAAACCGGTTACAAAGACACAAAAATCAAGTTCAAAGTGCCAAGATAGATAGGCATGTTGTGGGTGATCAGGCCACGCTTCCACACAATAGGGGCGGGGAAGTTTCCCAGGACTAATCCTACTGTGTTTCTGATGTCCAGACTCCAAACGCCAGTTCCTTCTCAGTCTTCAGCCTTTGCACAGATCTGCTGTGGATGCCTGCCTTGCTGTGCTCTGGGCAAGGCATTCCAACAGGGCTAATGCCTACACAGGACCACTCTCAGGATCTGCGTCACCCAAGTGGGCTGGAGTCTCCCACGTGGATGCTCTGCATGGCATGGCAAAGCTGCCTGGGAGGCTGTCCTGCCCATCCGCCAAGCAAAACATGCTTCCCAGTTAGGGAACCAAAATGCAGCAGGAGTGGCAGCGAACAAAACCTCGAACTGAGAAAGGAGTAGCTTTTTATTTGGCCAGAAGCTGCGACAGGCTAATGCCTTAACGAGTGAGTTCTCCAAGAAGCAGTTTCTTTCCCTTTTTATAGGCTTACAACTCTAAAGGGGAAACTGAGGCAAAACTGTGTCAATGACCATTTGCCAAGTGACAAATCACAATCTTTGGCTTCATTGATTTGCTAGTTTATATGCAGCACACACAGAAATAGGCAGGGGAGGGGGCTTACAGAGACAAGACAAAGGCTTTCTTGAAATTATTAGTTGGCAGAGGTATTTTCAGGAGGGGGTCTGGGTTGTGTAACTGTGGAGGACGTGACCCAGTTCCAGGCTTTGGCAGTAGTTATACTCTTTGCAACACTTTCAAGGCTTACAGATAGCTTAGACGCTGGGAACCAAAAAGCGAGTCATCTTCCCAGTCCTTGGGCCTCGTTA
>NW_016107756.1:131359-138300 GCF_001604975.1 Cebus imitator | reverse complement strand
GCTGAAAGAAATCAGAGAAGACAAAAAAAAAAAAAAGGAAAAACATTCATGGCTCATGGATTGAAAGAATCAGTATCATAAAATGGTCACACTACCTGAGTTAGGCTGTTCTTGCACTGCTTTAAATACCTGAAGCTGAGTAATTTATGAGAAAAAAGATTACACTGGCTCACGGTTCTGCAGGCAGTACAGGAAGGATAGTCACATCTGCTTCTGGGGAAGCCTCAGGAAGCATCCAGCCTTGTTTCAAGGCAAAGGGGGAGCAGTCACATCACATAGCAACAGTGGAGGCAAGAGAAAGAGAGAGAGACAGACAGAGTTGGGGTGGGGCACCATGTACATTAAAATGGCCAGATCTCACAGGAAGTCTATCACAAAGACATCAAGCCATGAGTAATCTGCCTTCATGATCCAAACACCTCCCACCATTTACAATTTGGGATGTTGCTTATATACAAAGAACACACAAAATTTTACTGTGGGACACGCTGGAGAGCAGCACACAGTGGCATGGCAGATGGCAGCCATGCTGGCCCCACTCAGGTGCTGCCTGCTGCTTTCCACTTATGCTGCTCACTCCCCCTGCCTGGGTGGTAGCTGGAGGCTGTGGGTGGAGCTTTCCTGCTGGAGCCATTCTTCCCCTTCTTTTCTTTTGCTTGGCCGCAGCTCTGGCCTTTTTTCTTACTCCTTTTATAAACACACACCTGATTGCCTTCCCAATTATTAATTACTGGGGCAGGCAAAAATTTTTTTCTGTAATGCTGTTTAAGTCAAATTCCTATAGCTGTAGCATTTTCTTTGTCCTTTTTCCTATTTATTAGATGCCTTTGTGCATGATTTCTCCCCATTTGTTCCCAAAGCTTTACATCCAGTGTGCTCTTTACCGAGAACCATGGGCCTTGGGAAACAGCAGCTAGAATTCCATTCTGTACTTTTACCTGTTGAGCTGATAACAGCTGTCCCACGATGAATCCCTACCTGAAACAATGCCTCACTGCGCTTGGCAGTCCCCAGTGGGTACCAACGACTTACTGACTTCTTGACCTGACCGCACAGTCCTCTGTACCTTCTGGTCCCAGGCGTTCTGCTGTTCCTTCTTTGCAGCAGTGATCACATTGGTTTGTTCCTCATTCGAGCGCCTGCTGTGACGGTTATCACATCAGGGTCACCATTTAAGATGTTGTCTACCACCTGGGGAAGTCTGGCCTGCAGACCTTGACTTAATGATGGATGAATCAATGTACTCTCACGCCATTACAGTGATATGAGTGGGCTAGGGATGGCCATTGGCTGCTTTCAGAGGGCAAAATGCAACCAACCAACCACGATTCCCTCTCCATCATTACATCTATTCAGTATGAATTGTACAGCAGAGGGTCTAAGTCAACACTCTTGTGGATAATTAACATGGTTAAAAGAGTAGTTTTATAAATAAAAGCTTTAGGTTCTGGGCCCAGAGTAAACACTATTAACAGTTAATTCCCCTTTGATCTCCCCCTGAGAGGACCACCCAGCAGAAAATGCCCATGAGTAAACAGACTTAAATTGGGAAAGCCTCATCCCTATCTTCTCCCTAACTAATGGCCCTGCCATCTTCAGCCTGTCCCAATAAAACCTTTTAGCCTTCCAAAAGGCTTGAGACTAATCTATAACTTCCTAACATATCTTTAATATTTTGCCAGCCACCCTGAGTGAATATCAACATCCCATGGTGAGAATGCGAGGGGAAAATATATCCATATTCTTACGTACGCCATTATATACACTTCATTATATTCTAGAATGGGAGGCATGGTTTCCCTAAGCAGTTTCCAGCTTGGCTTTTCCCTTTGGCTTAGTGATTCTGGGGTCCCAATATTTATTTTCCTTTTACTGTCTGAGTGTATTTTTTACAGGAACACATATACATATATATCCTTATATATATTATATATTCTCATATGTATTTCTTATATATATTATATATTCTTATATATATCCATATCCTTACATATGTAATACATATTATATATAATTTAAGGATATATACATTCTTATATATATAATATATATTATATATTTCATTACTTTAAGTGTTTGCCCTAAGATTTTTTCATATACATTTACAACAAATTCAACTCTACTTTCAAATAATACAATACCACTTCACGGTAGTGTGAGTACGTCATAAAAACATAATCCTAAATCCTCATCCCTGTCTCTTGTATCACTGCTGTCTTTCAATGGAATTATGCATAAGAATATATATATTACATTATATATATTCTTACATCTTTTATATTATGTAATATATATTATACATTATAAAATGTTATATATTGTTATAAATATATATATTGTAATAAATATATATTTTATTATCTATATTATACATTATGCGATATTTATTACATATATTCTTACATATATTATATATATATATATACTTATACATAATTCCATTGAAAGGTAGCAGTGATACAAGGGAGAGGGATGAGGATTTAGGATTATGTTTTTATGACATACTCACACTACCATGAAGTGGTATAGTATTAATTGAAAGCAGAGTTGAATTTGTTGTAAATGTATATTGAAAACCGTGGGCCAACCCTTAAAAAAGTAAATGAAATATAACCAATATCCGAAGAAAGGAGAGAAAATGTAGTCATAAAGAATGCTCAATCAAAACCACAAAAGGCAGGAAGGATGAAGGAGAAAAATAGAAACAAATAACAAGGGGAAAAAATTTTAAAGTAACAATTTGTAAGATAGGAGATATTAATCCCACTATATCCATAACCACTTTGAATATGAATGTTCTAAATGCATTAATTAAAACACAGATATGGTCAGAGTGGTTCAAAAAACAAGAACCAACTATACATTATCTATAAGTAACCCTCTCCAATATAAAGACACATATTGATTAAAAGTAAATGGATGGTGAGAAACATATGTTGTGCTAACACTAATCCAAAACGAGGCAGAAGTCGGTATTAGTTTTAGAGACAACTTCATAGCAAGGAAAGTTATCTGGGAAAAAGAGGGGCATTAGATAGTGATGGTGGGGTCAATTCTCTAACAGGACATAAGAATTCTCCATTCATTTATACCTAACACAGTATGAAAATATGTGAGAAAAATGTTAGCAAGAACTGCCAGGAGAAGTAGAGAAATCCACCATTGGAGTGGAGACTTCAACACCCCTCTAGCAGAAGTTAATAGAGCCAGCAGGCAGATAGTCAGTAAGCACATGGTCAAACTCAACAAAACACCGTCAATCAAAGAAATAGAATGCACGTCTACAGGCCAATTCATTCACCACCAGAAGAACACACATTTCTTCTCAAATTCACAAGGAACACATCAAGATAGACCACTTTCTGGGCTATAAAACACACCTAAACAAATTTTAAGGAATATAAATCTTATCACTTCTGCTCTCAGACTAGAAACCAACAACAGGAAGGTAACTGGAAAAATCCCCAAATACTTAGACACTGAGCAATACACTTCTAAATAACACATGGGTGAAAGGATAGATCTCAAGAGACATTTTAAAATATTCTTAGCTAAATGAAATTAAAACACAACTTTTCAAAATTTGTGGGAGGATGCAATAGTACTTTGAGGAAAATTTATAGCACTGAATGCATATATAAGACAAAAAGAAAGTTCTTAAATCAGCCATTATAATTTCCACTTTAGAAAATAAATAAAATCCAAAGCAAGCAGAAAAGAAATAATGAAAATAAGAGACATCACTAACATTGAAAACAGGAAATCAACACAGAAAATCAACAAAACCAAAAGCCAGTTATGTGAAAAGATCAATAAAACCAATAAGCTATCTAAGGAAAAGGAGAGGGGACACAAATGTCTAATCTCAGAAATGAAAAAGGGAAATCACTGCGTCACCTATACCCCTACTCTATGGACATTAGGTCAGTTCTGGAGATTTTTTCCTTTGATTGGTCCATGATCCCCTGTTTCTTTGTATGCCAAGTTACGCTTTGGCTGAGATTTGTCATTAAAAAAAAAAAAAATCAACTTTTTTCATGATTGGTTTCATACAAGGTTAAGACCTTGTCTGGACAGATCTTCCAGACAGAAAATCAATCCAGAAACATTAGACTGAAACCTCACTATAAAACAAATGAGTCTAATAGATATTTGCCAATGAACCTGGCTATATATTTCGAAAGCTTCTCTAAACTTCCTGGGGATGCATCTTCTCTGGACATGTGCACATATTTTTGCAATCAGTGATGTTTGCTTGTTGCTTTTTCAGCAGCTCATAATCTCTTGCTCTTTCTGGTGTCTGTACGCAGTCCTGCGGGTTTTCTGGTGCTGCAACAGGCTGCTGAGGTCTCTTTTATTCTCAGTGGCCTCCACTCATTCAAAGTAGGTGGATTCTCCTTTAGCACTCCAAGTCATGCAAGACAGAAATCAGGCACTCACATAGAACCCTGAAAATCCAGATTGTTGAACTTCTGCTCCCTTCTTCTCTTCTACTCCCAAGGGAGAAGCCAAGAGTTGAACATTTTCTCCTGGTTACACGAAACAGTGCCCACTTGGAGAAAGGGCTGAAAGTCAACAGCTTTTCTTACCCATTCCAAGGCGGCTGTTCTCGGTTTTGCACTTGCCTGGGGTGCTGATGATTTCTGGATTTTTCATAAAGCCATTTAGGTTGCAGTCAAGATGTCAGCCAGAGAGGACTGTAGTCATCTGACAGTTTGACTGGGTCCACTTCCAAGATGACCCAGTCACATGGTCATTAGCTAAAAGCCTCTCAGTTTCTTGCTATGTGGACCTCCCCGCAAAGCTGCTTCAAAGTCCTCACCATGTAGCAGTTGGCTTCTCCTAGAGCAGCTGATTCCACAGGAAGGTGGAAGGAGAAAAGTGTGGTACCTTTCCTTACCTCATCTCCTAAATCACAAACTGTCACATCCACTTTTTTCTATTCATTAGAAATGTGCCCCTAAATCTAGAGAAGATTTAGGCTCCATCTCTTAAAAAAAATTCAAATAAGGGTTAACATATTTTAAAACATACATAAAAGTTACCACAAATATTAAACTTTAGTCATAAACATGATCCAATCTACTCTTGTACTTATATATTATCAAATGATTTACAGATCAAGAGAATGTCCAAATGCATTGGTTTTATATAGGCATTTATTTTATTACTTTAACATTTATAAAGATAATTTAAAACGTGTACTTAAAAAAAAATAGGCAGTTTTTGGATTCCTGTCTTCTTTCTAGTTTTCTCTGTCAGAAGAAAACAGTTTATAATTTTAATTAAAGCTGGTAATTAACAAAAAGACTACAGTTGATATAAGTCAATCTGAGGCCCACATTAAAAAAAAAACAATTATACATAAAAATATAAAGACTACAGTTGGTATAGTAATTAGAAAAGATGAATATGTATACTGGCAAAGATAATGGTAAGGGAAGTTAATTTACAAAAATGGTAATTTAACGTAAAAAGGTACATGTAATGTACATACTTTAAATTCAGGTATGATTAATTATATCTCAAAATTAAGGTTTTAATTTCATTATGCATTTACATACTTATCAACTTATGCATGTCTAAATATATACAAATATATTGCCATTAATTTTAAAAGTCTGTATATGTTAAAGAAGAATATTAATGAATTTATTCACTTTTTAAAAAGCTCATAAATGCAATAAAAGTTGTTATATGGATCATATACAAAGAGTGAAATTATATTTTGAAATTTCTTTTATATTATGACAAAATTATTCTGTGCTCAGATAACAGAGATTCCCTTTTAACAACAAAATAGTGTGGGAACTCTCTGTATTTCTGGTAAACTCTTGAAAGTTTTTGAATTTTTTTTTTTTTTTTTGGGATGGAGTTTCGCTCTTGTTACCCAGGCTGGAGTGCAATGGCGCGATCTTGGCTCACCGCAACCTTCGCCTCCTGGGTTCAGGCAATTCTCCTGCCTCAGCCTCCTGAGTAGCTGGGATTACAGGCATGCGCCACCATGGCCAGCTAATTTTTTGTATTTTTAGTAGAGACGGGGTTTCACCGTGTTGACCAGGATGGTCTCGATCTCTTGACCTCGTGATCCATCTGCCTCGGCCTCCCAAAGTGCTAGGATTACAGGCTTGAGCCACCGCGCCCGGCCCAGTTTTTGAATTTTTAAACAATATTCTAAGGTGAGTATTTAAAGATCATGGCTGCTGATTATTTAAAAATATTGTTCAGAATAGTTGTATTTTCTTTATGCAACTATGACTTACATTCATGTCTTGCTTCATCGAATTACTATTCTTGATGTTGTCTTTGCTTTATCTGGCCCTAAATATGCAATAATAAAATTGCCCATATGTATTTTATGCCTATACTATCAAAGCATTTCCAAGAGTAACTTTGACTTATAAATATAAGAAAATAACGAGGCTTATTTTGGCAACCTCCAAATTTAATTAACCCAAAAATGTTGTGAAAACTTTTATCAAATTTAAGACAGATCCCAGAGAAGAACACCAAGCTTATTTCATTTTATGCCTGTGTTCTACCAGACTTCAAAAAAGAAATCATATGTGACTTAAAATTTTAAAAGCAAAGAAAAAGTGAAAACATTAAAAAACTCATATAGGGAGGCTAACATGATCATGACTGGATACAAGGTAACTACTGAAAAAAGTTAATGCCTTTCCTTGATAGATGCTATGAACAAATAGAAAAAAGAAAACTAGATAACCACAATGGGAAAAATAGCTATTGAATTTACAAAAATGAAGTAAGAAATGTATAAGATACACTTGAAGCAGTCTAGGAAACTTTCATCAGTCTAAATCTAAACCTAAAACCTGAATTAGAAAACTTAAAAGATAGAGATGATCTTTGTCCCAAAGTCTGTATCTAAAAAGGCTGAAATTTTAATCAGATGGCAATTTGTGTGTGACTTGATAAAC
>NW_016107756.1:128376-131214 GCF_001604975.1 Cebus imitator | reverse complement strand
ACAAAACACATTCATGGCAGTAGTGGGACAGTCAGACGTGACTTACACATAAGAATTTCTAAGATAACAACTGGAGCATCTGAAATCAGTAGAGAATGGAATTGTTTTGAGAAAGTTAGGTATGTGGAATTTGAGAAAACCAGTAATAAACTTCAACATAAAGACTTGGATATAAAAATAAAATCATTACTACAAGAAAGTAATTCTTTATATCCTTATAGTAAGCAATGCCTTTTACTTATGACATGAAATATAAATATCCTGAAGTTTAAAAATGAACTCATTTTGCTACCTAAAAAGTAAAACCTCCCCTTTAAGCAAAATATTGATAAATAATGTTAAAAGGCAAGTGACACGCTGGAAGTGTTTGCAATGTATGTATTAAAAATAATATTTAGAATATATGTAGTTCATTCAAATTACTAAGAACTTGTAAAACGCAGTGGGAAAATGGGTAAGAATATAAATAAGAACTATACAAAAGAAAAAGCACAACTCATGTATTCACAAATGAAAAGGTGCTTCATCGATCTAATGGCCAAGGAGTGTGTTATAATATAACACAGAATTGCCCCATCACATTGGTATAATTTAAAAATACATATTCAGTACAGAAATTTATATGCCACTTCAGTATTTTTATGATTATTACTTTTGTTATTCTAAAAACAAATAAATCAAAAAATGGAATAAGAAAACATATTGTAAATATTTATATGATACGGGTAGGAGAAACCTAAATAAGACCCCAAAGGCAGAAGTTTAAAGGGAAGACTAACAGGTTTATCCCTATGAGAATTTGAAAGTATTCTGTACGTTAAAAGGAATACTCAATTAGGAAGTGGAGAAAGATGGTGGAAGAGAAAGCTTCACTGATGATAACCCTTAAGAGCAAGGACACCAACTTAACAACTATCTACGCAGGAAAAAACCCACTTTATAAGAACCAAAAACCAGGTACCAAAACTGCCTCAAAGGGGTGGAGCACCAAGCAAGCTTCAGGACTTGACCCTTGGATGGCATTTCTGGACCTGCCCTGGGCCAGGGGAGCCCACTGCTCTGAAGTATGAATCCCAGGCCTGGCAGCATTCACCACAAGCTAACGTAAGAGACTATGGACCTTAAGGAAATATCAGTGTCTGGCAGTACCCCTTGTGGCTGGGGTGGTGGTGGCTACAGATGAGGCTCCTCTGCCTTTGGAAAGGGAGGGAAGAGCAGGAAGGACTGTGGCTTGCAGTCTGTGGGCTAGCTCAGCCACAGTATAACGGAACAGCAGGGAGATCTCTAACTGTTTTGACTCCAGTCCCTGACCCCCAGACAGCACTTCTGCACCTCCCCAGGGTCTGGGAGAACATGCCACCTGGAAAGGAAGGATACAGGCCTGGATGGCTTTGCCACCTGCTTGTTGTAGAGCCCCAGGGCCTTGAGCAAACATATGCAGTAGCCAAAGAGTAGTTAAGGCAGGCCTTGGGCAAGACCCAGCACTGTGCTGGCTTTAGGTCTGACCCAATCCAGTCAAAGTGGTCGTGGCCACAGGGGTGCTTGTGTCACTTTAACCCCAGGCTTTAGGTGGCTCAGAACAGAGACCATGACTCTGTATGTTTGGAAAAAAGTAACGGAAGAGTATAAGAGTCTTTGCGTGATAATCAACAGAATTATTCTGGATCTTTTCCAAGATGATCAAGGTGGCACCTGTATGAGTCTACATGAACCCACAACATTACTGGGCTTGGGGTGCCTTCTAAAGATTGTGACACCCAAGACATTTCAAATATATAAAAAGTCTTCCCAAGAAGGGTGGCTACAAATAAGCCCAGATAGTGAAGATTACAATAAATTCTAAACTCAATGTGCAGACACAGATGAACATCTACAAGTAAGAAGACCATGCAGGAAAACATGACCTCACCAAATGAACTAAATAAGGCACCTGAGACTCATTCTGGAGAAACAGAGATACGTGACCTTTCAGACGCAGAATTCAAAATAGCTGTGTTGAGGAAACTCAAGATAACACAGAGAAGGAATTCAGAATTCTATCAGATAAATTTAATAGAGAGACTGAAATAATACATAAAAATCAAGTGCAAATTCCAGAGCTGAAAAGTACAACTGGCATGCTGGAGAATGCATCAGAATCCTTTAATAGCAGAATGGATCAATCAGAATAATTAGTGTGCATGAAGACACCCTATTTGAAAATATGCAGAGGATACAAAAAAAAAAAAAAAAACCCAATGAAGTATGCCTACAGGATCTATAAAATAGCCCCAAATGATGCAAATCTAAGACTTATTGGGCTTAAAGAGACAGTAGAGAACAAGATAGAGGTAGAACATTTATTCACAGAGATAATAACAGAGAACTTCCCCAACCTAGAGAAAGATATTACATCCAAGTACAAAAAGGCTATAGAACACCAAGAAGATTTAACCCAAAGAAGAGTCTCTCAAGGCATTTAATAATCAAACTCCTGAAGATCAAAGACAAAGAAAGGATCCTAAAAGCACCAAGAGAAAAGAAACAACATGCAGTGCAGCTCCAAAATGTCTGGGAAAACTCAGAATAGTGTAATACTGTAATTGTGGTGTGTAAACTGCTCTTATCATAAAAGGAATTCCAGACTAAATAATGAACCAATCAAAAATAATAACCACAACGTCTTTTCAAGACATAGTACAATAACATATAAACAGAAACAACAAAGTTAGAAAGCATGAGGACAAAGTTAAGGCAATTCCTCTAACAATTTTAAATATATACACACCCAACATGGGAACACCCACATATATACAGGGAATATTATCAGAGCGAAAGAGAGAGATGGGCCCCAATACA
>NW_016107756.1:116057-127621 GCF_001604975.1 Cebus imitator | reverse complement strand
GAGACACTATAACTGATACTGTGGAAATTTAAAGGCTCTTAGTGGCTATTACAAGAAACTATATGCCAATAAATTGGAAAATCTAGAAGAAATGGACAAATTGCTGGGCACATACAACATGACAAGATTGAATCAGGATGAAATCCAAAAGCTGAACAAACCAATAACAAGTAACAAGATTGAAGCCATAATGAAAAGTTTTCCAGTAAAGAAAAGCCCAGGACCTGATAAATTCACTGCTGAATTCCACCAAACATTTAAAAAAGAACACCAATCCTGCTCATACTATTTCAAAAAACAGAGGAAGAAGGAATACTTCCAGACTCATTCTAGGAGGCCAGTACTACCCTGATACCAAAACCAGACAAAAATACATCCAAAAAAGAAAAACTACAGACCAACTTCTGTGATGAATATTGACACAAAAATCCTCAACAAAATACTAGCAAACCAGAAAGATCATCCATCATGACCAAGTGGGATTTATCCCTTAGATGCAAGGATGGTTCAGCATATGCAGATCAATCAACATGATACATCATATCAACAAAATGAAGAATAAAAACCAAATGATCATTTCAATGGATGGTGAAAAAGAATTTGGTAAAATTCACCATTGCTTCATAATAAACACCCTCAAAAAACTTGATATAGAAAGAGCATATCTCAGCATAACGAAGGCCATGTAAGACAGATCCACAGATAGTATCATAGTGAATGGAGAAAAACTGAAAAAGCGTTTCTTCTAAGATGTGAAACACAACAAAGATGCACATGGTCAACACTGTTGTTCAACACAGTACTGGAAGTCCCAGCTAAAGCAATTAGACAAGAGAAAATAATAAGCAGCATCCAAATAAGAAAGAAAGAAGTCAAATGATCCTTGTTTGCTGATGATATAATCTTATATTAGAAAAACCTAAGGTCTCCACAAGAAAACTGTTAGAACTGATAAACAAATTCAGTAAAGTTACAGAATACAAAATCAACATACAAAAATCAGTAGCACCCGGGCGCGGTGGCTCATGCCTGTAATCCTAGCACTTTGAGAGGCTGAGGTGGGTGGATCACCTGAGGTCAGGAGTTCAAAACCAGCCTGGCCATCATGGTGAAACCCCATCTTAAAAAAAAAAAAATCAGTAGCATTTGTATATGCCAAAAGTCAGTGAACAATCTGAAAAAGAAATTTAAAAAGTAACCCTATTTACAACAGCCACATATGAAAGTAAATGCCTGGAAATTAATTTAACCAAAAGAAGTGAAGGATCTCTATAAGGAAAACTTTATAAAACAATGATGAAGGAAACTGAAGAAGACACCAAAGAAAGGAAAAGTATTCCATGTTCATGGATTGGATGAATCCATATTGTTAAAATATCTATTCTACTTATTCAGTGCAATCCATCTCAAAATACTAATGACATTCTTCACAGAAAGAAAAAATAATCCTAAAATTTATGATGAACCATAAAAGACTCAGAATAGCCAAAACTATGCTAAGCAAAAAGGGCAAAACTGAAGGAATCACATTACCTGGCTTCAAATACTACTACAGAGCTAGAATAACCAAAACAGCATGGTACTGGCATAAAAACAGACACACAGTCCAATAAAACAAGAATAGAGAGCCGAGAAACATATCCATACACCTACAGTGAATTCATTTTTGACAAAGGTGCCAAGAACATACACTGGGGAGAAGACAGTCTCTTCAAATAAATGATGCTGAGAAAACCGGATATCCTTACACAAAAGAATGAAACCAGACCCCTGTCTATCACCATCTACAAAAATCAAATGAAAATAAATTAAATACTTAAATCTAATATCACAAACTATGAAACCACTACAAGAAAGCATTGGAGAAAATCTCCGTAACATTTGGTCTGGGAAAAGATTCCTTGAGCAATATCCCCACAGGCACAGACAACCAAAGTAAACAAATGAGATCACATCAAGTTAGAAATCTTCTGCAGAGCAAAGTATAAAATCAACAAAGTAAAGAGACAACCCACGGAATGGGAGAAAATATTTGCAAACTACCCCTTTCACAAGGAATTAATAACCAGAATATTTAAGGAACTCAAACAACTCTAAGAAAAAATTTCTAATAAGACAGGCAATACCAAATGCTGGCAAGGACGTGGAGAAAAGGAAACCCTCACACATTGTTGGTGGCAACGTAAATTAGGGCAACCACTACAGAGAGCAGTTCCCCAAAAAAACTAAAAACTGAGCTACCACATAATCCAGCAGTCCCATTGCTCGGTATATACCTAGAATAAATAAAATCAGCATAACAAGGAGGTATCTGCACTCCTATGTTTGTTGCAGCAATGTTTACAATAGCTAGGATTTGGAAGCAATCTAAGTGTCCCTCAACAGACAAACAGATAAAGACAATGTGATACATATAAACAATGAAGGATCATTCAGCCATAAAAAATGAGATCCAGTCATTTGCAATAACACAGATGGAAGTGGAGATCATAATGTTAAGTGAAATAAGCCAGGCATAGAAGACAAACATCATGTGTTCTCACTTATTTGTGGGATCTAAAACTCAAATCAACTGAACTCATGGACATAGAGAGTGGAAGGATAGTTATCAGAGGCTGGGAAGATAGAGGGGTCAACTGAGGGGAGCTAGGGATGGTTAATGGATACAAAAAAGTAGAAAGAACACATAAGATCTATTTCATAGTGCAATAAGGTGACGACAGTCAATAATAATTGTATATGTTTAAATAACTTTTAAAATATAATTGGTTTGTAATTCAAAGGATAAATGCTAGAGGAGATGGATACCCCGTTCTTCATGATGTGCTTATTTCACATTGCATAACTATATCAAAACATGTTCTGTATCCCATAAATATATACATTTGTGTGCTTACTATGTACCCACAGAAATTTCAAAAAAGAAAAACTCACAAAACTATTAAAAGGTGAAGAAAAATCAAGAAAAAATGATTTCAAAATCAATGCCACACCACAGTCTCCTGTGGTTGACATTATTCTTAGTTCTACCATGAAGTCTATATATCCTTGGGCCCCTGGACTAATATGAGCTTAGTATACCCTAGAAAATTCAAGACTAGTAAATGCAGCCAAACTCACAAAACTGAAGCATATTATCATATAGGGCTCTCGTGAAGTCTGCTAAGATTTAATGTAGTACCTGTCATAGAGTGAACCCTTAACTGTTGTTGGATGTGGTATAGCATAGTACTAAAGAACTTTAGAACTGGGCCATGCTTTTAAAGGCTTTGCCTCTGATTCTCGTTGCATTTAATTTAAAAATCTGCATGCTTATTTTAACTGTGCAATTATTCACCACCATATTTGTTGTGTAACACTAGCCAATCAACAATAAGGGATGAGAATCTCTGCTAATTAAACAAATTCCCCTCCTTTCTTTGGAAACACAATTGAGTCAATTATTCACATTTTTTTTTTTTTGTATTTAGGAATAATTTCTACTACTAATTTATTCTCAGTGGAATTCTGCATTCAAATAAGAAATCAACAATGATTGTAATAATTGGAGAGTGTGAAATTTAACAATCCTTCCTTTTTCATCAGTGAGGAGTTGTTTAATTTTACTTAAACATTTTAGATTTAGCCTTCAGCAATAAAATTAGTTAACATAGGGAATGCTTACTAACACATGCATGTGCACACACACAAGTCATGTTCACGTAGAAATGCTAGTTTTAGCATGCCAACTGAATATTGATCAAAATTGCCTGAAATTTTCAGGAAGAAAAACTGTATATATAAATAAAACTTTTGGAAAGTTTAAAACTGTTTGGCTGTATCTTGTGTGTAATCTTGTACCTCTCTTTTCACACCAACGTCTCAGAGGCGAAGAGGGTCAGAGTGTTTCTTTGATGAGTTTCTCTAAAGGTGGCAGTAAAATGAATGCCTGGCAGTGTCCTACTTTGAAAGCCATATGCCCAGGGAGGCTGAGAGAATCATGGCATCCCCAGAACACTTCCTTAGTAGCCAAGGACAGCACTTCACCTAGAATGAATCCTCCTTGCTGGGGGAAGAATATAGCAGGCATAGAGAGATGTTTGTCATTTGGTGATATCTCTGAGTGGGAATGTCTCAAGCTCTTATGAAGTATGAAGTGCAAGGTCCATTTCTAAGTACTAGAAACATCTTGCTGTGAAAGCACATGATGTCAGGAGTTAAGAACTCTGATGACACCACACAGGAAAATGTGGCAATGTGATCACCAGTCTTCTTAAATGACCTTGCAGATGGCTATTACTGTACCGCTGAAGTCCAGTGCCCGTGATTTATGTTTCCCCATTGTGTTATCAGCTCAAAAAAGTATTGCCACAATTACAGCTAAAGGTACTAACAGAAAAATTATCTTCTGGGTGGGTGCACATTTTTTCAGTCTCAACTTCCAAAAATTGGTCATCGAGCAGTGTGAGTTTCTGTCTTTCTGTCTCAGCTTTCATCTTTACTTCATTGTAGACATCTGAGGTGTATAGAATGAATACCTCAGGGTTCTGGTTGCCCTTGTGAAGTTGTTGTCACACACCATTTCAGTAAGAAAGTATGCCTGGCTGGGCGCGGTGGCTCACGCCTATAATCCCAGCACTTTGGGGGGCAGAGGCGGGCAGATCACCAGGTCAGGAGATAGAGACCATCCTGGCCAACATGGTGAAACCCCATCTCTACTAAAATGCAAAAAATTGGATGGGCATGGGGGTGTGCACCTGTAGTCCCTGCTACTTGTGAGGCTGAGGCAGGGGAATTGCTTGAACCCAGGAGGCGGAGACTGCAGTGAGCCAAGATTGTGCCACTGCACTCCAGCCTGGGCAACAGAGTGAGACCCCATCTCAAAAAAAAAAAAAAAAAAAAAGTATGCTTAATATCAGAAATCAATATTGTCCCCTGATCTATATAGATTTCTGGGTAATTCTTCCCTTTACATTTAATAATAGCTTCTGCTAAGCTTGCAATGTCCTGTGGGGTTCGTGTCATCTGAAATGTGACACATGGCCCTTCCATCAAGGAGGTTTCTTGTCATGCCTCAGAGATCAAGTCCTGGATTGATGTAATTCACATTTCTCATTGTTCTGTAACTCCACACTGTCAGAATAATTGGCATTTTCGGACCCGACGGCCACAATAAGTTGATGAAATGCCTTGCAGTACTTTGTTAGATATTAAAGAAGTGTTCCTGGGATCTCTTCATTTAGTTTTTCAATTCCTCACATGAATAAAACATGATGGAAGTCCTTGGTTTCAGTTTTCATCATAACACCTACTGTCATCTCAGAATCTTGACTTCTTGTTTCTGATTCATGAAACTCAATATACTGAGTCATAAAGTAAATATTTATTATGCTCTCTTCAATGTCTTTGAACACTGGATCCATCATATAGTTCCCATAGCTGTGATAAGCTGCTGCTGGTGCTGATGGGATGTACAGAAATATGTTTTGTTTCCTTGAACTTCTGAGCCAGCTCTTCATGACACTTGGCTACAGCTTCTTCCCCTCCTGATGGAGTGCAGGAACCAAGACTGTTAAAGGCTGCACTGCACACCTTTTCAAAGGACCCTAGAGCCCTCAGGATTTCTGTTCTGGGAAACTCGAAATGCTCTAAAGAATAAAGTCTAGTTTGTAAAAATTTAAATAAGTCTCTCCAGTAAACTGCCTTTCACAGTAAAAAGTGGTCTCTTGTGGTTCTCACATATTTTTCACTGTTTAGCATAATATTATAAACCTTAAATAACACCATGGAAATCACTTGAAGTCCCATGAGTCATACCAAAGGGCTCCCAAGAAGTAAAGTTATGACAATACAAGGAAAAGTTGAATTGCTCGATATGCACCACACACTGAGGCCGACAGCTGTGGTTGCTCACCATTTCAGATAATTCTTCATCTTGGAAACAGATGATGTAAGCTTATGGTATCAATAAGTACAACACGGAACAATAAATAGATGCCCTCTTCCTTACGATTTTCTTAAAAGCTTATTTTATCTAGGTTACTTTTTGTTCACTTTTATTTTAGGTTCAGGAGTATATGTGCAGGTTTGCTATATAGGTAAATTGTGTGTCATGGGAGTTTTGTGTACAAGTTACTTTTTGTCACCAGCTAATAAGCATAGTACCCAATAGTTTTTCAATCCTCACCCTCCTCCTACCTTCCACCTCAAGTGGACCATGGTGTTTGCTGTTTCCTTCTTTGTGTCCATATATAAGCAATGTTTAGCTTCCACTTATAAATGAGAACATGTAGTATTTGGTTTTCTGTTTCTGCATTAGTTTGTTTAGAATAATGGCTTCCAGCTGCAACCATGTTGATACAAAGGACACAATTTCAGTCTTTTCAGTGTCTGGGTAGTATTCCACGGTGTGCATGTACCACATTTTCCTGATCCACTCTACCAACCATGGGCATTTAGGTTGATCTAATGTCTTTGCCATTGTGAATAATGCTGTGTGAACATATGCATGCATGTGTCTTTACGGTAGAATGATTAATATTCCTTTGGGTTTGTATATGCTCAATAATGGGACTGCTGGGTCAAATGGCAATTTTGTTTTAAGTTCTTTCAGAAATTGACAAACCACTTTCCACAATGACTAAGCAAGTTTAAATTCCCACGAGAAGTGCATAGGCATTCCCTTTTCTCCATAACCTTGCCAGCATCTGTTACTTTTTTACCTTTTAATAATAGCCATTCTGACTGGTGTGAGATGGTGTCTCACGTGGGTTTGACTGGCATCATGAAGAATAGCTAGTGGATGCTGGGCTATTATTAATACCTACATGATGGGATGATCTGTGCAGAAAACCACCATGTTACAGATTACATATGTAACAAACCTGCACATATTGCACATGTACCCCTGAACTTAAAATAAAAGATGGAAATAAAAAATAATAATTGCAGGTCACCTGACAGAACGCAGTAAGAAGATCATGGGATCACTTCTGTGATACTCTTGCCAAAGAAAAGTTTCATCTAAATCTTGTCATAATAAAAACTTAGAGAAATCCAATGGAGGGACATTCTGTATTACTGAACTTTACTCTTCAAAAGACTTAAGGTCATAAAGGTCAAAGAAAAACTGAGGAACTGTTCCAGACTGAGAGAGTCATGACAACTACGAAGAACATTGTAGACAATTAACAAAACTTGAAAAGAAACTGAGAATTAAATGATCGAATGTATTCATGGTAACTTTCTGATTATGAAGTAGTTATATTAAATGTCCTAGCTTGCAGGAATACCTACTAAAGATATCAGATGTGATGGCGTAATGTCAGCAATTTACTCTCAAATGCTCCCCAGGGCTAAAGTTATTTTTCCTAAAATCTAGAACTTTTCTCCAATTTTAAGACTGTTTCCCAAAAGTTAATCAAATAAAGAAATGAAAAAATAAATAGAAAAAGCAAAAAGCCTTAGGCAAACCTTATTTGTCCACAAGGAAAGGTCCATATAAATCAGTGCTTAAAATTAAAATTATATAAGTTTGATTGCACTATAACAATCATAATACATCTGAACATGGACAATGTCCATGGTACCAGTATACCAAAATGACACCTATCGAAACTTAAATCTATCAATATACATAAAGATAAAAATTATAAAACACAAACCATCAGTTGATTCCACAAAAGTATTAATGGCAACTTGATTATTTGGCTGTTTAAACAGCTAACATTTGGGCAGTTTGAGTATGTAAAATTCAATACTGATTTTCATTTGTAAAATCCACTGAAAAGTTAGCTGAAGAGGCCAAGAAACATTTTTTTAAATACTACATAAATTCTGATCAGACATGCATAATATGAAATATTTTCCTTTAATAAAAATGTTCACATCATATATTTAATGGGAAACAAAATATCAAGTGAACAGCCTAGAAATAAAATTGCCTTATCTTTCAGATCATGTACTTTCTGTTCACAATCTGTGCATATTCTTTTGCTGCTTCCAAAACTGATTCTTGCTTCACAATTGCCTCATGTGCAAATCCTAGAAGAGAAGCTATATGGGATCCAGGTTCACATTTAGCAGCAGCTGAAAAGAAAAAGAATCATATTATTATTATTATTATCTATTTCAAGACAGGGTCTTGCTCTTTCACCTGTGCTGGAGTGCCCTGGTGTGATCACAGGTCACTGCAGTCTCTTCCTCCCAGGCTTATGCAATTTTCCCACCTCAACCCCAAGTACTTGGAACTACAGGCATGAGCCACTGCACCTTGCAAGTTTTTGTATTTTATGTAGGGTCAGGGTTTTGTCATTTTGCCCAGGTTGATCTCAAACTTCTGGGCACCAGTGATCTGCCCGCCTCAGCCTCCCAAAGTGCTGTGACTACAGGCGTGAGCCAACATTCCTGGCCAAAGAATTACATTCTATATACTTCATAGGTAACAAGTGTTAAGTCAGTAAAAAAGAGTTGAGAACTTTTTCAGTGTTAATAAGAATAAAAAAGACATATGACTACAATGCTAAGTTATTATTAGATAATAATTTGCCGATAGTTGCACACTGAATTAATGATCATTGCGGTTGAGTATCACAGCTTCTGGTTTTCTCATTCTTCACTCATTTACTCAACAACCATGTGCTATGGTACTAGACTACGATAAGCCCTGGAGTTACAAGATCAAGATATACAGTCCGCCCCTCAGCAATCATATGCTATAACCTTAAAAAATAGATAAATAGGCAGTTTCCATGCCAAGTCATAGACACCCTGACACGTATAAAACAGGGCACTATTAGAACATAGGAGGGACACCTATCCCAGTTTTGACTCGATACTGTAGGCTTTTTGGTGGAGGCATGGTTAGTGGATGCCTGAAGACACGAAAAACAGATTGGCACAGCCAAGAAGCAAGCGCAAAGAGCTGGAGGTGAAGGAAGAGCACCGTGGACTTCTGTGCAGTTCAGTTTGGCTGGATGCTAGAACAAAGGGCAGAATACAGTAAGTGGTGAGAGATATGCCTGAGGAACTTGACAAGAACCAAATGAACATGGGTGTTTATATTCCATGATAAGGAATTTGGAACTTTTCCTGACGGCAGAAGGAAACCAATGACACTGTAAATGACTGGGGATTTGGATAAATTCCTAGACACTTACACCCTTCCAAGACTAAACCAGGAAGAAGTTGAATCCCTGAATAGACCAATAACAAGGTCTGACATTGAGGCAGCAATTAATAGCCTACCAACCAAAAAAACCCAGGTCCAGATAGGTTCACAGCCAAATTCTACCACACATACAAAGAGGAGCTGGTACCATTCCTGTTGAAACTATTCCAAACAATACAAAAACAGGGAATCCTCCCTAACTCATTTTATGAGACCAACATCATCTTCATACCAAAACCTGGCAGAGACACAACTAAAAAAGAAAATTTCAGGCCAATATCCATGATGAACATCGATGCAAAAATCTTCAATAAAATACTGGCAAACTGATTGCAACAGCACATCAAAAAGCTTATCCATCATCATCAAGTAGGATTCACCCTGGAGATGCAAGGCTAGTTCAATATACACAAATCTATAAATGTAATGAATCACATAAACAGAACCAAAGACAAAAAACACATGATTATCTCAATAGATGCAGAGAAGGCCTTCGATAAAATTCAACAGCCCTTTATGCTAAAAACTCTTAATAAACTAGGTATCAATGGAACATATCTCAAAATAATAAAAGCTATTTATGACAAACCTGTAACCAATATTATACTGAATGGGCAAAAACTGGAAGCATTTCCTTTGAAAACTGGCACTGCACTAGGGTGCCCTTTCTCACCATTCCTATTCAACATAGTATTGGAAGTTCTAGCCAGAGCATTCAGGCAAGAAAAAGAAATAAAGGGTATTCAAATAGGAAAGGAGGAAGTCAAATTGTCTCTATTTGCAGACGACATGATTGTATATCTAGAAGACCCCATCATCTCAGCCCAAAATCTCCTGAAACTGATAAGCAACTTCAGCAAAGTCTCAGGATACAAAATCAATGTGCAAAAATCACAAGCATTCCTATACACCAATAACAGACAAACAGAGAGCCAAATCATGAGCAAACTCCCATTCATAATTGCTATCAGAATAAAATACCTAGGAATACAACTAACAAAGGACGTGAAGGACCTCTTCAAGGAGAACTACAAACCACTGCTCAAGGAAATAAGAGAGGACACAAACAGATGGAAAAACATTCCATGCTCATGGTTAGGAAGAATCAATATCATGAAAATGGCCATACTGCCCAAAGTAATTTATAGATTCAATGCTATCCCCATCAAGCTACAGTGACCTTCTTCACAGAACTGGAAAAAACCACCTTAAACTTCATATGGAACCAAAAAAGAGCCTGCATAGCCAAGACAATTCTAAGCAAAAAGAACAAAGCTGGAGGCATCATTCTACCTGACTTCAAACTATACTACAAGGCTACAGTAATCAAAACAGCATGGTGCTGGTACCAAAACAAAGACATATACCAATGGAACAGAACAGTGGCCTTGGAAGTAACGCCACACATCTACCACCATCTGATCTTTGACAAACTGGACAAAAACAAGCAACGGGGAAAGGATTCCCTATTTAATAAGTGGTGTTGGGAAAACTGGCTAGCCATGTGCTGAAGGCTGAAACTGGACCCCTTCCTTACACCTTATACAAAAATTAACTCCAGATGGATTAAAGAGTTAAACATAAGAACTAACACTATAAAGACCCCAGAAGAAAACCTAGGCAATATCATTCAGGACATAGGCATAGGCAAGGACTTCATGACTAAAACACCAAAAGCAATGGCAACAAAAGCCAAAACTGACAAATGAGATCTAATTAAACTTAAGAGCTTCTGCACAGCAAAAGAAACAATCGTTAGAGTGAACCAGTAATCAACAAAATGGGAAAAAATTTCAGCAAGCTACCCATCTAACAAAGGGTTAATATCCAGAATCTACAAAGAACTAAAACAGATATACAACAAAAAATACCAACCCATCAAAAAGTGGGCAAAAGATACGAACAGACACTTTTCAAAAGAAGACATTTATGTGGCAAAAAAACACATGAACAAATGCTCATCATCACTGGTCTTTAGAGAAATGAAAATCAAAACCACGTTGAGATACCATCTCATGCCAGTTAGAATGGTGATCATTAAAAAATCTGGAGACAGATGCTGGAGAGGATCTGGAGAAATAGGAACACTTTTACACTGTTGGTGGGAGAGTAAATTAGTTTAACCATTGTGGAAGACAGTGTGGCAATTCCTCAAGATCTAGAAATAGAAATTCCATTTGACCCAGCAATCCCATTACTGGATATATACCAAAAGGATTATAAATTGTTACATTATAAAGACACATGCACATGTATGTTCACTGTGGCACTTTTTACAATAACAAAGACTTGGAACCAACCCAAATGCCCATCAATGATAGACTAGATAAAGAAAATGTGGCACATATACACCATGGAATACTATGCAGCCATAAAGAAAGGATGAGTTCATGTCATTTGCAGGGACATAGATGAA
>NW_016107756.1:100056-115826 GCF_001604975.1 Cebus imitator | reverse complement strand
TTATACATGCTCTTCATTATACATGTTCAAGTTTTCAAATATTTAATGTAGGACCTATTAACCAAAGAATGAAAAGGGATGCCATTTGCAGTTTATTTCACACATATATTACTTAATCTAAATCTAATTTATAAATTTTGGTAATGGCCAGCCACAGTGGCTCATGCCTGTAATCCCAGCACTTTGGGAGGCCAAGGCGAGTGGATCACAAAGTCAGGAGTTCAAGACCAGCCTGGCCAAGATGGTGAAACCCCGTCTCTACTAAAAATACAAAAACTGGCCGGGCATAGTGGGAGGTGCCTGTAATCCCAGCTACTTGGGAGGCTGAGGTAAGAGAATTGCTTGAACCAGGGCAGCAGAGTTTGCAGTGAGCTGAGATCGTGCCATTGCACTCCAGCCTGGGCGATAGGGTGAGAGACTGTCTCAGAAAAAAAAATTTTTTTTGGTTACGTACCTGCTGCTCCTATAGGCATATCATTTTCCAACTTCTGCTGCATCTGAAATAAGTCAAATGTTATTTATAATGTTTAAGAAGAGACCTTTTATGGTAAGAAGTATCAATTACAAAATGTGGCCTTTAAATAATACTTTCAGAGACTAGACCTAACTTGAAGATTGCTTAAAAAAAAAAAAATCACATAAATTCGTATTTTAAGTTTAGATAAAGGAGAACATATATGTGTTATGCTGTTTAATCTCATAAAAGCACAATTAATATTGGTCTGTTTGACAATGTCATTTCAAACGTGTGAGGTTTTCCCTTATTAGTACAGAGGTTAAACAGTTCAACTCATATTTTGCAATGAGTGCATTACTTTCCCATTCTTATCAAAACTCTGCCCTTTATAAAAGTCTAATCAGTTTTTCACTTTAATGAATAGTTCCTTAAAATGAACTCGCCATTCTCCACTTGTATAAAATAATAATTTTAACGTATGTTCTTTACTATTAATTCAGCACAGGATCTTTAATACACACTTGAAGAAAGCAGTGTTGTTGTGATGGCATGTGAATATATTCCACTGGCAAAAGATTAAAAATATTTATTAAAAATTTATTCATATTTATTAAAATATTTATTAAAAATATTTAGCCGGGCGCGGTGGCTCAAGCCTGTAATCCCAGCACTTTGGGAGGCCGAGGCGGGTGGATCACGAGGTCAAGAGATCGAGACCATCCTGGTCAACATGGTGAAACCCCGTCTCTACTAAAAATACAAAACATTAGCTGGGCATGGTGGCGCGTGCCTGTAATCCCAGCTACTCAGGAGGTTGAGGCAGGAGAATTGCCTGAACCCAGGAGGCGGAGGTTGCGGTGAGCCGAGATCGCGCCATTGCACTCCAGCCTGGGTAACAAGAGCGAAACTCTGTCTCAAAAAAAAAAAAAAAAAAAATTTATTAAAAATACTATTATGGTTAACATTTCTTTATTCATATGGACACGAAAATTTCCATGAAAACAAGAATAAAAATAGGTTAGAGCCAGTTTTCAATCTTACTTTCATTGAATCATGTGTGTCTAGAATTAGAAACTAGGAAAACAATATTGTTATTTAACTGCAACTTTGATTTCGCAACTTTGATTTCTTTTCAGAAATTAGTACCCATTTTTGAAGCATCTGACAAGTTATAGTTATCTACTTAATTATGAAAGGTGTGGGAATATTTCTAACTTACTGTCAGTGTTTCTATCTAGAGTGCTCTCATTTAAATCTTTTGTAGAATAGGCACTCTCTCACTAAAGGCCCAGACAGGGTCTGAGATGGTTTGTGGCAAGAATGATAATGATATCTCATGCCTTTACAAATTTTAGGTGTCAATTTTTTCTTTCACTAACAGGTTCACCAATATTTTGAGCCTCCTTTCCATAACATTTCTGTGACAAAAACATTATAAATAGGCTTTATAGAGTAAGTAACATTGTGACATGGTAAAAGCCCCATAAAACTGCATACCTCAACTACAACCTCAGCTTTCTGTTGAAACTGCTCTCTGTAACCCTGATGTGACAGGCAAGCAGTCCAAACTCACGCCATGTGGGCCCCTGAGACTTGTAATAAGTAACTAAGGTCTGTAATTTCCACCCTACCCAGACAGTGTGTAAACTAACGCTTAACTTCTGTGAACCACTTAAGTAACAATCGGAATGTCCGAAGCCCCTCACCCTCACCCCTACCCAGGAGGTAGTTTACAGAATGTCCAAAGTCCACTAGTTCTTGGAACATCCAAAGCCCCTTGCCCCCATCCCTACCCAGGAGGTGGTTTACGGGCATAAAAGGTCTTGACACCCTCCTTTCGGGGCCACAGGTTGAAGAGACGTGAGTCCTCCTCCGTGGCCGCCGGCAATAAAGACCCTGCAATTTGGCATACTTTTGTCTTGGTGTTAACTTTCTATTCTCGCTCTGGTATAACAACATGACAACAGCATTACCAGCCAGGCATCATAAAAGAAGTAACTTGATACCAGATAAAGGGGGAAGCCTTTCTTCAAAGAACCCCTAGATATTGCCACTCATAAGCACTATGTAAAAGTACATTTTTACATGACTCAAACTAAGACACTACTACTGTAAAGTTATCTTTTCTCCCAAAAACTCTTCTGCTAAATATTACCAGTGTAATAGATTTTATTATTTCTTTCTACCCCATTCACAAATGCTTTCGTACTTCTTCAATTTTGTTAACATAAAAATGAGATATTCTCCTTAACAAATTGCTTACTTTTATACTGAAGAAATCGTAACTCTGTAGAGAGAGAATACTTTTTGTATGACAACTTTAAATACAGGTCATTTTCTCTTCAAACTCTTATAAATAAGAGTACATGGTAGAAGTCTCTGCCCCTTTCCACTCCCGGAGTGGCTTCCCCCTGCACCAATTCTCTTCCAGCCTTTCCCTGACCCTTGACTATTTCGCCACATAAATGACAGTGGAGGGCAACTGCCTTTGGGAAAGACATCCCAGGTCAGCTGTGAAAGCAGAGGGAAAAGGGACAGATCCAGGACATAGGGAGGGAGTGCCTCTGGGACCCAAAAGCTTAGGAAAGGGGTCTTGAGTATTGATGACTCCAGTTTTTTCCTGGCCAGTGAAAGGCCCCCACAAAAAATTAAGAAAAAATCATTCCTCAAAAATCTTCCCTTGCATCAGGTCTGCTTTTTATACTCTCTCATCACCATCTTGTAAAATGATACATTACCTCATTTTTCTGGTAAGTACTGTGAAAAGAAAAAATATCTTGGGACCCAAATTAACTTAGCTAAAAGGAAAACTCAAGCTGGAAATTGCTTAGCAAAAACCTGCCTCCCTGCGGTAAGCCGAGATCGCGCCATTGCACTCCAGCCTGGGTAACAAGAGCGAAACTCCGTCCCAAAAAAAAAAAAAAAAACCTGCCTCCTATTCTATTCAAAGTTCTTTCTCTGCTCACTGAGATAAATGCATATCTGCCTGTCTCCTTTGGAAAGGCAAATCGGAAACTCAAAAGAATGCCACTGTCTCTCACCTATCTGGAAGGAAGCCCCCTCCCAACTTCCAGTCTTCCTCCCTTGACTTCAAGTTGTCCCACCTTTCCAGACTGAACCAATGTACTTCTCACATATATTAATTGATGTCTCCTGTCTCCCTAAAATGTATAAAACCAAGATGTGCCCCGACCACCCTGGATACATGTCATCAGGATTTCCTGAGGCTGCGTCATGGCATGTGTCCTCAACTTTGGCAAAACAAACTTTCTCAATTAACTGAGGCCTGTCTCAAATTTTGGGGGTTCACAGTACTAATGAGAACATTATATTTGCATCATGCTTAACAATTTACAGACATATTTAACATTGATTTTCCTTTTGTACCCAGTGGTACAATTTCATGACTGAAGCATTTGGATGCTAATCATCTTACTTTTTTTTTCAGAAAAATAAAACCTAAGCGGACAATACGATTAAAAATCTCAGCTAGCTGAGCTCCTGAAATCTATGTATTAAAACAATAATTTAATGCATTGCCTTTTAAGCTATTTGGCTGCAATGCTGTCTAAGAAACCACAGATTTGCTCTTCTGTGATATATTAGGACATGAAATAGCCAGGTAAACACAACAAGGTCGAGGCCTCATTCCATGTGGGCCTATGCTAATTTTCTGTGCATTAAGGATATCATAAAAACACCAAAACTAAGCCAGGCATGGTGGCTCACGCCTGTAATCCTTGGACTTTGGGAGGCTGAGGCAGGAGTTCAAGACCAACCTGGCCAATATAGTGAAACCCCATCTCCATTAAAAATATAAAAATTAGCTGGGTTTGGTGGTGGTGCATGCCTATAATCCCAGCTGCTTGGGAGGCTGAGGCAGGAGAATCGCTTGAACCCAAGAGGCAGAGGTTGCAGTGAGCCAAGATTGCACCACTGCACCCCACCCTCGGTGACAGAGCAAGACTCCATCTCAAAACAAAAAAAACCCAATAGGCTGGATGTAGTGGCTCACACCTGTAATCCAAGCACTTTGGAGGCCAAGGCGGGGCGGATCACCTGAGGTCAGGGGTTCATGACCAGCCTGACCAACATGGTGAAACCCCGTCTTATAAACAAAACAAAACAAAATAAAACCCAAAAAACAAAATAACAACAAAACCACTGAAACTATAAGCCAATGTGCATTGACTGAAATTAAAAAAAATAAAAATATACACAAAGAAAACTATTTATTTTTGTTCATACAAATATTTTATGAATTTTGTGGAGTTGCCCAACTGAAAATTACTGTTGCTAGTACTAATGTCACACCGTGGTAATGATATAAACTGCCCAATATCTGAGGCAGATATTCACCGTGNTTAATGCATTGCCTTTTAAGCTATTTGGCTGCAATGCTGTCTAAGAAACCACAGATTTGCTCTTCTGTGATATGTTAGGACATGAAATAGCCAGGTAAACACAAGGTTGAGGCCTCATTCCATGTGGGCCTATGCTAATTTTCTGTGCATTAAGGAGATCATAAAAACACCAAAACTAAGCCAGGCATGGTGGCTCACACCTGTAATCCCTGGACTCTGGGAGGCTGAGGCAGGCAGATCACGAGGTCAGGAGTTTAAGGCCAACCTGGCCAATATAGTGAAACCCCATCTCCACTAAAAATACAAAAATTAGCTGGGTGTGGTGGTGCACACCTATAATCCCAGCTGCTTGGGAGGCAAGGCAGGAGACTCGCTTGAACCCAGGAGGCAGAGGTTGCAGTGAGCCAAGATTGCACCAGTGCACTCCACCCTGGGCGACAGAGCAAGACTCCATCTCAAAAAAAAAACAAAAACAGAATAGGCTGCATGATGTGGCTCACACCTGTATTCCAGACACTTTGGAGGCCAAGGTGGGCGGATCACCTGAGGTTAGGAGTTCAAGACCAGCCTAACCAACATGGTAAAACTCCGTCTTATAAACAAAACAAAACAAAACCAAAACAAAAGCCAAAAAACAAAATAACAACAACAAAACCACTGAAACTATAAGCCAATGTGCATTGACTGAAATTTAAAAAATTAAAAATATACACAAAGAAAACTATTTATTTATTTTTGTTCATACAAATGTTTTATGGATTTTGTAATTTTAATAAGAGGCAGAATCTTGCTATATTGCCCTGGCTGGAGTGCTACAGTGCTACAGAACAATCATTACACACTGAAGCCTTGAACTCCTGGGCTCAAGTGATCTGTCTGCCCTCAGCCTCAGGTGTAGCTGGGATTACAGGTGTGTGCCACTGTGCCCAGCTTTTATAATTTTCCACCAGTTGAAAAATGGACAAATGTTAGACAAATACTCTAATCTGAGTTAAACATAGCTGAACTTTTTTTTTTTTTCCTTTACCAATTCTATAATTGACACAGCTTGTCATTCTTGGATCCATTTTGAAATCCCCAGAAACAGACTTACTCTGAGTGAAACTGTTGTAGTGGAGCGAGCATTAAGTCAACACCAAGACAAAAGTATGCCAGATTGCAGGGTCTTTATTGCCGGCAGCCATGGAGGACTCACGTCTCTCCGACCTGTGGCCCCAAAAGAAGGGTGTCAAGACCTTTTATACCTGTACAACCACCTTGGGAGTGAGGGTGAGGGGCTTCAGACATTCTGAGGGCTAGTAGATTCTGTAAATCACCTCCTGGGTGGAGATGAGGGTGAGGGGCTCCGGACATTCCGAGGGCCAGGGGACTTTTGACATTCTGATTGTTACTTAAGCTGTTCACAAAAGTCAAGATAAGCATTTGTTTACACATTGTCTGCGTAGGGTGGAAATTACAAGTCGCAGGGGCCGAGATGGCTTGGGTTTGGACTGCTTGCCTGTCACATTTGGGTTACAGAGAGCAGTTTCAACAGAAAGCCGAGGTATGGTTGAGGTATGCAGTTTTATAGGGCTTTTACCATGTCACAAAACCACATGGTTGAACTAAAAGGTTCCTGTTACCGGTCCAGAGATGTCCATGTGCAGCTTTACATGGAATTTGGGGTAGAAAGAATAGAATTGATTCTGTTTGGTCACATTTGCTACTGAAGGACTCTAGACATCACTGCCATCTTAGTCATCAAGTTATGGCTACAGAGACGTAACTGAGCTTTACTTTAAAAATTCAGATATTTGTTTATTTCAGAATCACTGTACAATTGCATAGCAATAGAAACATTTTACAAAAATGGAGATTAAAACGCTGTAAGACCAATAGCAATTACAGGTGTACTCATGTAAGAAAATCACAAAACTTTTAAAGAATAGAGATTAATCAAGTGTTGCAGGTTTATACTACGTATTAAAAGTATTCACATTGGATCTTTTAAATAATAAACATCCATGTGTGGTTAGTGTGTGGATACCAATCATTCACATATGATGAGGGGTAGAAAACCTGAGATTGAAGCAGGATTGGCCTCGAGAAACAGATCCCTCGAACACCAAACTGCGAAGGAAGAGGTGATTATTATTATTATTATTACGGCCTGGAGCCAGGCGACAATGTGTCTACATGACCACACTCTCCTAACAAAGGGAAGCTCTGCCTTTATATAGGCTTATACTCTAGATATTACACATGAAAGAATCTTAGGTTTACAGCCTTAGAAATTACAAGTAAAAGGGTCTTAGGTTTACAGCTTTAGAAATCACATATGAAAGGGTCTTGGGTTTATAGTTTTAGAAAGCTTTTTCTTTGAATATGTTTTCTGTTGAGACCTTCACTATCATTAAGATTTCCCACAGAAGGTGACTCGAGGACTGACCTTGTAGGAGAAGCAGTGGCTGGATATCTGGTCTTCTCCGTCTCCACAGTAAGCTGGGTACTGACCTCTGCTATCATCTCATTGGTTCTGTGAAGATTGCAAAAGACAAATGCTTAGTATTTCATTTTTTCCTAAATGACTTCAAGTGTTCTAAAAGTTGCCATAAGAGTAGATGGAATATACTATAAGCCACATTTTAACTCTGAAAATGTGTTAGAGCACGCCTACTGTATCGAATTACAGCTTTAACATTGTTCTAAAGAAGTACATATATTTCTAGAGGGAACAACTACTTGTTTGTTGGAAATCCCCCTAGAAATCATGTTGTACTCCTTAATTATATACAATAAATCATGTTGTACTCTTTAAATACATACAATTAAAAAGCTAAAAGAAAAAAATAAAAGCTAGAAATACTTGTATTTAGTAAACTAGTTAGAGATTTTTAAAAAACTATCAGTCAAAGACATTTTCAAACAATTGTTTTTACTGCCCTTGTACATTTCACCCATTATCTGGAAAAAATTGAGCATTTGGCATTGAGGAATCATTCAAGGAGACTTTTCCTAGGGGAGAACAAGACAGCTGAGATCAAAGAGAGCTAGAGCAGCACCTACGACAATCAGCTCCTAACACTGTGGCCCACGAATCAGAGGTGGGGCCTGCCCTTTCTGTCTTCCACACACCCCCTCAGGCTGACTGAGGTGCTTTTTTTTTTTAATCACTTAGTAAGTGATCCGTCCCTTCAACCCTACGTTAATCATTCTGTACTTCACAAGTGTGTCTTGACGTGGAGCGGAAAAGCTTTGCAGGACACTTCTTCTCAAGGCGCCTCTAATGTTCATAATCAAGCAAAGTGAATTTACTAAGTGCCAGAATGTGTCCAGAGTAGTCATACTTGGCCCAAGGTTTTCAGCTGTCATCTTCCAAAAATTAATTAAATTCGTTAATATTTTGAATTAAGGGAATACTGACATTTTTATCATGATATCACTGTCTAAATTATGAAGCTTCACAAATATTTAGCTGAAACCCTAACAGATCAGATTAACTATACAAGAATATTAAGGGGTTGGGGGAAGCCACGTAAAACCAAAACACAGGAGCGACATGAACTGTCCCGGACTAAGATTTTAAAGGTTAAGCTCATTTACTATTTTCAATTTTACTTGAAGGTTAAGTTCATCTACTATTTATAATTTACAATATTCAAAAATTGTACAATCTAGTTAGCTTTCACTTCCCGCAAATCTCATGAACCTGTCTCACTACAAATTATGCTTTGGAAGGCAAATTAATGAGCTTATTTGCTATGATTCTGTATACTGACTTACCTTCTCAGTTCTTTTGACAAGGATCTTACAGCTTTTGCTTCTTTTAGGTAGAGTTCCTGAAACCTTTGTAATTCTGTTTTATTAGCAGCAGCTTGCAAAGTTTTTATTCTGGAGAGTTCAGATTCCAGATCTTGGATTTTCAGTTACATCTGAGCTCCTTCTGAAGCAAAATCATTCAGCCTTTGCAGAAACTTTTCTAGAGATGCTGCTTGAGCCTAAAATAAATTAAAAGGGAACATTTTTAAAGTAATTATAACCTGAATAATTACTGTGCATTTGTTTCCTTTTGTTTGGAGTCAGTTATTCAGAGAACAATTTTAAGTCTGTGAAGAAAGAAAGAAGCTCAAGCTTAACATATTTATCATCAGCATCAACTGAATTAATAATTGAGTCTGAGTTGTACAACAATTCTCCAAAGAATGACAGAAACAAGTTAAAAATTTAAAAATGGAACAATGTAACTTAAAAGCAGTTCAAGAGTATGGTATAATTTCTCAATCACAATTTTTTTTATTTTTTATATTAGTCTTTTATGCATACTGGCCTTAGTAATCAATGATTTTCTAGTGAGAATTATTACGATGGCAGATCAATTTAGTTGTAAGAATGATGGAAACTAAAATATTTAAAGGGAGAAACAGATATCACCTTCCTTCTAGAAGCCTGCCAAACAAACTGCTGTAAGAAAAGTCGAGAAAACATATACGATGGATATATCCAAAATTGAATTTGCAGCGAAATGAATGAAAGCACATTACAGATAAATAAACCAACCTGCAAGAGGAGATGCATTTCGTTTAACTTTTCTACTATCTTCTGTCCTGATCTTCCTTCAATCAGCACTTCATACCGTTCAGCTTCACCACGTTTTAACGTATTTCTCTCATTATTACTTTTGAGACTTATAATTTCCTGTTTCAGCTGCATATTTTCTTTCTGTAGTGTTTTATATTTCTTTCTTAATGCTGTCGTAGAGAATAGTGTCTGCTGAAGAAGAATCACTGGGTCCACATGTAGACATTGTGATTGTGCAGTTTCCTGTGCTTCTGTAAGGTCATCCTGCATGAGTGAAAAAACAATATAGTTTGGTAATGACGGAGGTAGACAGAGGCCGGGTGTGGTGGCTCACACCTGTAATCCCAGCAGTTTGGGAGGACGAAGCGGATGGATCACCTGAGGTCAGGAGTTAGAGACAAGCCTGGCCAACAATGGCAAAACCCCATCTCTACTAAAAGCACAAAAATAAGCTGGGTGTGGTGGTGGGTGCCTGTAATCCCAGCTACTCAGGAGGCCGAGGCAGGAGAATGGCTTGAATCGGGGAGGTGGAGGTTGCAGTGACCAGAGACAGTGCCAGTGCACTCGAGCATGGGCAGAAAATAAAAAAGATAAAAGGAAGTACACTGAGAATGGTCTAACATAAAACTAATCATTTTTGAAATGAATTCAGTTGCAATAAAATATTACCTATACTGTTGTAGATTCATAAAAAACAGACCCTTGGATTACTCAGAAAATTAAAAACAAAGTTAAAACCACAAGAATTCACAAAAATATATCCTTTACTTTCATCGTTTTTTCCACATAACATTTGGATTTGATCTCAGACTTCTGTTTTTTTATGATCATTCCACGGCTTTCCTCCTTAAAATGGCTCTAAGTCACCCCCTTAGCACAAGTCTCTTATGCCTTTAACCCACTGTCATTCTCCGTAATTTGCATGGAAGTTTTAGGGGCATCATATTAAATTATTTGGGCCTCAGTCAAGAAATGGCTCCCATAATAAGACTCTGAAAATAAGACTCTAATAAATCTTGGAAAAAAGTGGATTCCAGCACCACAAGCCTCTTGCTGAACTGCAAGTGTCTTAAGTTAATGTGAATTACATTTCAAGGAGTAATGATACTTGGAGTTAAGAAGCAATCACATCTCCAGTATAAAAGTTGAATGGCATGATCCATACCACTTTTCTGAATAAAAATGCCTTAATTTAGTAGCACAATCTTGTAATTCATTGCTGCTTTACATGAAATAAGAGAGCACATTAAACGATGACAATAAAAAATCTCACTGAAATTTCAGTGGTGCTGAGTTGGAAAGAACTGCTTTCCTTTAGAGGAAATGACTATGGCTTTCTTATTTTAAAAAGGTAAGTGAAGTGGTGGTTTCCAAACATCTGCAAATTGCTTGCCACTTCTCCCATGACATTCCCTCTCCTGAATCCAAGCTGGCATTAATAACTGGTTTCTTGGGAACATAATGTGGCAGAACTGCTGTGTGACTTCTGAGGTTGGGTTACAAAATGTCATACAGCTTCCACCTGACTCTCTTTCTCTAGGGACTCTAGTCCTTAAAATGTAGCCACCATGCTGTGAGAAAGCCCAAACCACATGGTGAATCCTCATGTAGGTAGGTGTTTGAGTTGTCTTCCCTACCTAACATCCCGCCAAAGCAGCTTCAAATGCCACAAAGGTGAATGAACAAGCCTTTAGATGATTCTAGTCCCTAGCTTTAGGTCACCTCAGCTGATGCCAAGTAAACAAAAAGTGAGCTGGCCCCACTGAGCCTTGCTTATAACTGCAGCTTATGAACAAAACAGATGTTGTTTTGAGACACGACATTTTGTTACATACCAAGAAGTAACTGATACAGATAGGGACACTACATATAGATTGCATAACAACAAAAACTACTAAAACATGTAGGTTTGCCACTGGACCAGGAGCTAAGCAGAAGAAAAAAGGACCTACAGAAGAATAAGCATGAAAACAAAAGGAGTTTTAAAGTGACTGTGAGTGGAAGCCTGATGGTCCTCGAAGAGGCTGGTAGGAAGGGTTTTAAGGATAGTGAAGACAATGATACCGGACCCGAAGGAAAGGACACTGTTACTACACAGCTGCTGAAAGTAAAACCAACACAAGAGACAAGCTAAAGAAAGACTACTGCATATAAAGGAACCAGGACTTTCTGGGTTTAAGCATCTGTGTCCTTTTTACAGCCTTTCCACATATCAGAGTCCCAAATACAGACAGTCCTTGACTTAGCATGGTTCAATTCAACATTTTCTGACATTTTATAATACTGTGAAAATGATATGGGCTGAGTATACCTCTTAGCTTAAGGGTGTGGCCGCATAAGAATAAAGTCACTGTAAATGGAATTTATGGTAAATGGAAAACCTACCCACAAATTCTGATATTTACAATTTATAATGGTCCATAAATTGCAAATATCCTACATAACACTACATAACAAATGCAAATGTCATCTAGACATAACCCCATCCTAACTTGAGGAGCACCTGTATTGCTGAGATAAATGGTCTCTGGGATAAAATCAAATCCAGGGTGCTGCCAGAGAACACCATCAGAAGGTAAAGCCAAGACTGTGACTATAAGGCACTTTCTTAAGACTTCTGAAAGATTTCAGGTGGTTCCTCAAATTCCCTTAAAGGTCTTAAGGGTTTAAACATCTGAAGGCTCTATCTTACTCAGCCTCACAGGAAGTGCAAGGTGAAGTGCTTATCTCAGAGAGATCTGGACATGTGGTTTTTCCAATGACAAGAACCCAAGTAAAATTCACAGCACTCTTAAATATTTAAGAGAACTATAGTAACAATAGCAATGCTTGCTAGCGTGGATTAAAAGACATCAAGACAGTAAAAATGAAAAGAGGCCTTAGAACCTAAGAAGTTCTATGGGGAGGAAGCTGGCTGAGAAAAGTGCTTAGCTGAAAACCCAGGTCATTGCTTAAGAAAGGATATAACAAAGAGCCAAGAAGGTACCGTAAAGGGCCACAGAGGATGGCTCCCATGAGGTCCAAATCAAAGAAGTAGAAGTGCACAACAGGCTGTATTTCAGAATCGCTATGGTCTAGTATTTCCTTCGTGACTCCCATTTTCTCTCTGCTCAATAGGAGGGTCCATGGCAGTTTAGGAGAATGCTGGGTGGGGGAGTGGTAGATAACTTGCGTCTTTGGTTCTTAAGTCTTTGCGTTGACAAGAAATGCACTCAGGGGTTATACCATAGAAACTACAACCCCAGGGCGAATCCCTACCAGACGTGGTAAAGACAGGATATTGCGCTTCAAGCCTGAACCTGCTGCCATATTAACTGCGATGTGTGTGTGCGGGGTGGGAGGTAATAATTAGAAATGCGTGTGTTTTTCAAGTGGTAGAAAATTTTAAAATTATAGGGTCGATTGTGCATGTTTTAAAACATGGCTATACCTTCCTTAATATGCACAGCACAGAGACATCATCGAGAAGGCTGACTGAGAACACCCAGCACTCACCTCCTTCAAAAAGAAAAACCAAAACAGCAGGTAGGTAAACATAACTTGAGGAAACATCAAAGAGAACACACTGGAATTCACCAGGAAATTGATGGGGATCCTCTGAAGACAGAAGGAAAGAGAACTGAGGTAGCCAGCCCAGCCAGGATTATCTCAAAGCCAGGACAGACTCCCCCAAATCCCTTGCCCCACAGCACCCTATACTTGTGGAAACAGGTGGTCACCTAATAGCCTACCAGGGAAACTACTCTAGGTCAAAGGGATCCTAAGTGGGTGCTCTCCAGAGCCTGGGAGCCACCTGACTGCCACCACTGCCACCAATAGCAGGCCTGCCCTCTTCAGTGGCAGTGCTGTGCATACCTGTGTATACCTTTAGGAGCCCTGAGGACTGGCCCACTCGAGTGTACCATGCTGGAGCCTGAGATCAAGCCTGCCAAACCCACCAGGGCTGGTGCCCGTGTGAGCCATATGAAAGCCTGAAGACAAGGTCGCTTTGCTTGCTGCTGCTGTTGTTGCTGCCAGTGCGCCCATACACTGTCCAGGGCTCTAAGAAGCAGCCCGCCCCACCCAGGCCTGCGTGCATTTACCCAGGCCCCGTCTACCACTACCACCAAGGACAGTCCCACTGCCCCACCGGTACCTGCACATGCCGGCCAGGAGCATGAAGACAGGGCTGCCTCAACAGCCACTGACAAAGGCTCTTGCGCGGGTCTTCAGTGAGCCTGTGGACAAGCCTGCTCCACACACTGCCAGAGGAACCCCCCTAAATGTTCCTCATAGAGGGCCAGGGAGACATGCCCACACAGCTTGCTTTCATCACTACCAGTGCCCATGCATGCGACCAAAGAATCCAAGGTTGGGCCCCAGCTGCTACTGTCATCTCCGGTGCCACAAGTGTCACCAAGGTCCTTTGGGCTGGCCCATTACTGCCACTCTGATCCCAGCACACACCACCTGGAAGCCAAAGAGCCAGCCCACTCAGGCACTCCATTGCCAACAAAAACTGGCAAGCCTGGCCTAGTGCTGCCGGTACTAGTACTTTGTGTGTGCCACCAATGTGCCCGAGGACTGGCCTGCTATCTTCCCCATCACCATCAAGACCTCACACAGCATCTCCCATGACTAACAACCACACCATAAGCCACTGAGGAACTTACAGATACGGATGCTGATTACAGCAGAAGAAAGCATAAGTGTATGGAGACTACACCAATGCACCCACCCATCATCAATGCCAGAGCACCATACTTAACCAACAACATAGATACATCTACAGAAAAAAGTCAACTCCTAAAACTAGATGAAGTGACTGTTACACCAGCTGCACAGTTACCAACATTGAGGACACAAGAAGCATGAAAAATCACAGAAACAAGACACCTCCAAAGGAACACGGTAATTCTCCAGTGACAGATCCCAAAGAAAAGGAAGCCTATAAAATTCAAAACAGTGAGCTTAAGGAAACATAGTGAGATACAGAATAATGTAAAGGAACCAGGAAAGATTCCTGATAGGAAAGATAGAAAATACAAAGAGATCAGGAAAACAATTTATGATCCAAATAAATTCACCAATGAAAAAGATAGCATTAAAAGGAACCAAACAGAAATCCTGGAACTGAGAATTCAATACATAAAATAAAAACAACTGAGAACGTTGGCAATAGACTAGAACAAGCAGAAGAATGAATTTCTGAACTTCAAAAGAGGTTTTTATATGAGGTCCGACAAATAAAAAGCAAAAAGCACAAAAAAAAAGAAAGTAAAAAGAAGTAAGACAATCCAGGCACAGTGGCTCACGCCTGTAATCCCAGGTCTTTGGGAGGCTGATGCGGACGGATCACCTGAGGTCAAGAGTTCAAGACCAGCCTGACCAATATGGTGAAACCCCATCTTTGAAAACATATGTATATATATAGATGAAGAAAAAGAAAAGAATGAAGACAGTGTATCTGATACATGGGTCATGATGAGCAAAAAATTTTTTGAATATTGGGAGTTACAGAAATAGTAGAGATGGGAAAAGGCACATAAAACCTATGTAATGAAATAATAGCTGAAAAACTCCCAAGTCTTGTGAGAGATGTAAACATCTAGATACAGACATCTCAAAGATCCCCAAAGAAATACAATTTTAAAAGTCTTCTCTGAGGCACATCAGAGTCAAATGTCAAAAGCCAAAGACAAAGAACAAGAGAAAAACACCAAGTCACATACAAGGGAATTCGTATGAGACAAACAGCATGTTTGTCAGCAGAAACCTTAGAGGAAAGGACACAATCAGATGATATAGTTAATATGTGGGAAGAAAAAGACTGCCAGTCAAGAATACTATAGCTAGCGAAGCTATCCTCTAAAACTGAAAAAGTGGGGCCAGGTGCAGTGGCTCATGCCTGTAATCCTAGCACTTGGGGAGGCCAAGGTGGGTGGACTGCCTGAGCTCAGGAGTTCAAGACCAGCCTGGGCAATAAGGCAAAACCCCATCTCTACTAAAAATACAAAAAATTAGCCAGGCATGGTGGCGCATGCCTGTAGTCCCAGCTACTCAGGAGGCAGAGGCATGAGAATTGCTTGAAACTGGCAGGCAGGCGGAGGTTGCAGTGAGCTGAGACCATGTCATGGAACTCCAGCCAGGGCAACAGAGTGAGACTGTCTCTCCAACAAATAATAAATAAAACTGAAAGAGAAATAACATCTCAGACAAGCAAAAGTTGAAGGAATGCATCACCACTAGACTAGTCCTACAAGAAATGCTCATAAGAGTCCTCAATCTGGAAGCAAAAAGACAGTGTCTACTAGCATGAAAATAAAAGAACTCTAAGATTCACTGGTAGAGCAGGTACAGAAAAGCAAAAGAGAAAGGAATCAAACATCACTACAGAAAACCACCATATGATA
>NW_016107756.1:98257-99431 GCF_001604975.1 Cebus imitator | reverse complement strand
CCTAGCAGACACTTACAGAACATTTCATTAAAAAGCTGCAGAATACATTCTTCTCATTAGCACATGGAAAATTCTCCAGAATAGACCATATACTGAGTTTAAAAGCTCCTAGGAATCAAGTATCTTCTCAAACCAAAATGGAATAAAAATAGAAATCAATAACAATGACAACAATTTTGGAAACTGTACCAACACATGGAAATTAAACAGCATGCTCCTGAATGAACAACTGGGCCAATCAGTAAATTAAGAAAAAACAATTTTAATATCTTGAAACAAATGAAAATGGGAAAAAAATCAACCCCTATAGAAAGTGACAAAAGAAGCACTAAGAGGGCAATTTATAGCAATTAACAGCTACGTCTAAAAAAGAGAAAGACTTCAAACAAGCAACCTAACAATGCACCTTAAGAAACCAAAAGAGCAAGAACAGACCTGAAACTCAAATGAAGTAGAAGGAAAGAAATGATAAAGGCAGGGCAGAACTGAATGAGGTAGAGTGAAAAAACAAAACAAACAAACAAAACATCCTTCAAACTAGAAGATGGTTTTGGGAAAAGAGAAACACAGCTGATAAACTGCTAACTATATTAAACAAGAAAAAAGAGAAAAATAAAAAGAGAAACAGAGAAGGAGATATTAAAACTGATACCAAAGAAATACATGGGGTCATGACAGACTACTGTGCACAACTATATGCCAACAAACTGAAAAGCCTAGAGAAAATGGATACATTCCTGGAAATGCATAACCAGCAAGAATGAGCCAAGAAGAAATGGAAACCTGAACAGACCAATTGTGGGGAACGCTCCCGTGTGAGGCCCCCTGAAAATGGGCCTCACAATACGGAGGGCTTGAGCCCAGACACAGTGTCTCCAGTTGAGGGAGTCGAGCTATCAGAAAGCAGGAACAGAGAAAGACTTAGGTTAAAGTTAAACTTGTGGGCAATCGCCAGATGGCCGTGCAGTCATGAGACGCATTGTGTACGATATTTGAGTTTTCTACTAAGACATGTTTTACGTATGTGATAATTGAGTTTTCTACTAAGTCATGTTTTACGACTTTGCTGATTTTCTCTAGAAGATAAATGACTTACCCTTAGATGAGATAGTGTGACCACCTGTTCTGGTTAATTAAATGACTTGCCCCTAGATGAGATAGTGTGACTACCTGT
>NW_016107756.1:92759-98129 GCF_001604975.1 Cebus imitator | reverse complement strand
ATTTTTTGTATTTTTAGTAGAGACGGGGTTTCACCATGTTGACCAGGATGGTCTCGATCACTTGACCTCGTGATCCACCTGCCTCGGCCTCCCAAAGTGCTGGGATTACAGGCTTGAGCCACCGCGCCCGGCCGATGTTGATTTTTCTACTTAAAAACTTTCTGTACCCCTTTGTCTCACGTAGACACATACCTAAAAAAGATATATATACTGACCCTGAGCACGAATAAAGTTGTTGGTAAAGCATATGCTTTTCAACCCTCCAGATCCCATCTGTCTGTCATTCTTTGTCTTCCACGCACCCCACTATCCAAGTTGGAACCCTCTTGCAGGTCGAGAGCTCCTGGCAGACGTGCTCCCGATAACCAATAAAAGGTTATGCAATTGAATCAGCAGTAAAGTTTCCCAACAAAGAAAAGTATAAAACTGGATAACTTTACTGCTGAATTCTATTAAACTTTTAAGGAAAAACTAACACCAATGTTTTGCAAATTATTCTAAAATCTTCCTAGTTTATTCTAAAGTTCAGTATTACTCTAAGGCCAAACCCAGACAAGGACACACACAACAAAAGAAAACTACATGCCAATATCCCTGAAGGACACAGGCACAACAATTGTCAAAGAAATAAAGGGGATCCAAATTGGAAAGCAGAAAGTCAAAGTGTCTCTCTGTGCACATAAAAGAATTCAGCAAAGGTGCAGGCCACAAAATCAGCATACAAAAAATAATGCCAATAGCATGTGTAACCTTTCTATACACGAATAATCAACTAGCCTAAAAAGACATCCAGAAGGCAGTCCAATTATTCACGCTACAAAATAATAAAATACTTCGGAATAAAGTTAACCAAAGAGATGAAAGGCCTCTACCAAGAAAACTACAAAACACTGATGAAAGAAATTGTAGCGGACGCACACATGGAAAGATACTGCATGCTCATGGACTGGAAGAATATTGGTTAAATGGCCTTATTACTGAAAGCGGTCTACAGATTCAATGCAAACTCTATAAAATGCCAATTTCTGATGTTTTTAGGGGGAGACAAGATGGTTACCACATGCAGCCAGGAATATCAAGTAAATTATCACACTTCGAGCAGGTCTTTGGAGAGAAAACACTGAAACGTGGTAAGTAATGCAGGCATCAACGTTGAAGAAGAAGAAATCTGGGAAGCCTGCACAGGGTCACCAAGCACTAGGACTACTCCCCAGTCCAGAAACTAAGAAGGGGGTGAGTGAAGGAACTACACAACACCACACACCCACACAGGAACTCTGGGATACTAGCTACAAGAGATCCCCGGACCCCAATTCAGATCCCCAGACATCTGAATTGGCAAGAAGAACTGCCGGGAGAATAGGCAGAGGCAAAGCTCAAACCTGCATACAGCCCAGAAGGTTTTGCATCTGGTGTAGCTGCAACAAAACACGACCACAGGCACCCATCCGGCAAGGCTCTCCATCTTGCTCTGAGAGACTCTAGCTCCTGCTTACCGCCAGGTCAGTAGACAGCAGGGTCATGTTAACCATGGGACTGTGGCATATCTGGTTTGTACCTTTTTGTCCACCAGCCCCTCCCAAGGCACCTGCCTGGCTACTCACTCAAGAGTAAGCACACACAGCACAGCCTCCACTGCCCCAACTGAGTGCTTTGCCAGAGGCCTGGGAGCAGTTCAGCCCCCAACCCCAGCACAGCCAATGCTCGACCCCACGGGACCAGAAGACAAAGTCATGAACCTGGTCTTGATACCCCCAGGGTTCAAGCACACTGCTCAAGTATACTGAGCTGGTACCTGTGGCCTGAGCTCAAGCAGAGGAGGAGCTTCCTCTCTCAGAGTGCCAAGAAGAGGGAGGCCCGAGTTCATCTGCCAGTGTGGGAGCCAGCCGTGCCTCCCTCTACAACAGCAGGCCCCACCCAGCCTTTTTGGTGCCAGGGACTGGTTTAGTGGAAAACAATTTTTCCACAGATGGTGGGGGTGTGGATGGTTTTGAGATGAAACTGTTCCACTTCAGATCATCAGGCATTAGATTCTCATAAAGAGCACGCAACCTAGATCCTATGCATGCACAATTCACACAGGGTTTGTGCTCCTATGAGAATCTAATAGCAGTGCTGATGTGACAAGAGGCGGAGCTCAGGTGGCAATGCTCATTCACCAGCCCTCCCCTCACCACCTGCTGTACGGCCCAGTTTCTAGCAGGCCACGGACCAGTACTGGTCTGCCACCTGGGGGTTAGGGACCCTGTTCTACAAGACCTGTCCAGGAAGGGTGTAACCTGTCTGTCCACAGCCTCTGCCTGAGAGAGACCACAGCCTGAAAGTGCTAACAGTCCGGTGATCTGGGTGCGGAAGGCTTGGGGACAAAACTACCTAGTTGGACCTGCCCTAGGAGCAGACACTAGAGGGAGGCCTCGATGAGTGAGTGTGAGCTGGGTGGTCCCCATAGCTGTCTGCTGGGCAAAAAAACCTGGGCCACAGGCACCACACCAGCTGCACATCCACAGGACCACAGCCCTGCCTGGGGATCCTCGCCACTTAATCCACATTATATCAACAGACCACCAGTAGACAGACATACTCTACAACCTGCTCTGACTCTACCAAGCCCAGAGGACCAGCGGTCCTCAAGGAGTTGTAGGTCTCCTGGCAACCTAACTTTTGTCTTGGGCCGCCTCAAAATTCAGGTGTGGCACCACTGATTGGAAGGGCTCTCCCAAATTCCAGGAACTGACTTGGTCAAGGGGTTATCTCTCGCCTTCCAGAGCACTGCCGCAAACACTGAAATAGAAAAGAGGCACACGGTCAAGTAAGAGCCCACCTGCCAGCCTGTACTCTAGAGCACCATCTCCTAAACTGCAGACCAACTTACATCATCAAACAAAAATCATGACGTACCTTCAACACACATCTGTGAAACCCAGTGCCATACAGTAGTCACAAGGAAGGAACTTGTGTAGAGTCCTGGCCATCTGAAACCACTCAGAAACAAAGCTAATCACCTATACACAATACACACCAAAAACCCTCAAGGGGAAAAAATAACATAAAAACAAAAATCCCCATCCAAATGACAGTAATCTCAAAAAGATAAAGAAACACCAGTCCTCTCAGATGAGGAATAATCGGCACAAGAACTCCAGCAATTCAACAAATCAGAGCATTTCGTTACCTCCAAAAAAATCACACTAGCTCCCTAGCAATAAATTCTCACCAGATTAAAGTGTAGTGACATGCTTTATGACAGACATGCAATTCAGAATCTGAATAGTAACAAAGCTCAATGAGACTAAAGAGAAAGTTGAAACCCAATCCAAGGAAGCCAGTGTAACTGTCCAGGAGTTGAAACATGACATAGTCATTTTTAAAAAGAACCAAATTGAACTTTTGAAGTGGCAAAATTCAACACAGGAGGGAGCTTCAAAGCTAGATGAGACCAAGCAGAGGAAAGGACTACAGAGCTTAAAGACCAGTCTTTTGAATCAACCCAGTCAGACAAAAATAAAGAAAAAAACAATTTAAAAATGAACAAAACATCTGAGGAATGTGTGACTTTGTAAAGACACCAATCTATGTCTCACTGGCATTGCTGAGAGAGAAGGAGAGAGAGTAAGCAACTTGGAAAACATATTTGAGGATAGAGTCCATGAAAATTTCCCCAATCTCATTAGAGAGGTTAACTTAAAAAATTCAAGAAATTCAGAGAACTTCTACAACCATCCCCAAGATATACAGCCCATCAGACTTTCCAAGGTCAACATGAAAGGAAAAATCTTACAGGCAGCCAGAACAGCTGCATCAGGTGAACAGCTGACCTCTTTCTGGCAAAAACCTTATAAGCCAGTTGAAAGTGGGGCCTATTTTCAGCATCCTTAAAGAAATTTCACCCAAGAATTTCATATCATACCAATCTAAGCCTCATAGGTGACAAAGAAATACAATCTTTTCCAGTAAAACACTAAGGGAATTCATTACCACTACACCAGCCTCACAAGAGATTCTTAGGGGGTTCTAAATATGGAAAAGAAAGAATAATACCTACTACCGCAAAAACACACTTAAGTACATAGCCCATAGACCCTATAACACAGCTAGACAATCAAGAGTACAAAGCAACCAGCTAAAAACATCATGGCAGAATCAAAATCTCTCATATAAATCCTAACCTTGAATTCAATGGTCTAAATATCTCATTTAAAAGGCACAGAGTGGCAAGTTGAATTAAAAAAAAAAAGCCAATAAAAACCAACAGTCTGCTATCTTCAAAAGACACATCTCACATGTAATGACACCCACAGCCTCTGAATAAAGGGATTGACAAAGATCCATCAAGCAAATAAAATGCAAAAAACAAGGGGTCATTATTCTTAAAGAGACTTTAATCAAACAACAGCCAAAAAAGGACAAAGAAGGCATTACACAATGATAAAGGACTCAATTTGCCAAGAAGACATCCCTATCCTAAATATGTACCCACCCAACACTGGAGCACCCAGATACAAAAACAACCAAGTACTTCTAGACCTACCAAAAGACGCAGTCACACAGTAACAGTGGGGAGCTTCAAAACCTCACTGACAGTGTTAAGACAAATCATCGAGACAAAAAACTAACAAAGAAATTCTGAGCTGAAATTTAACACGAGTCACTGGACCTAACCGACATCTACAGAATACTCCACCAAACAACCACCAAATATACTTTTTTCTCATCCGCACAAAGAACATACTCGGAGATCAACAACATGCTTGGCCATAAGGCAAGTCGTAATAGATTTTTTTAAAAAATGAAATCACATGACACCATACTCTTGGACCATCATGCAATAAAAATAGAAACGAATACCAAGGAGATCTCTGAAAACCACACAATTACGTGGAAATCAAACAACTGGCTCCTAAATAACTTTGAGAAAGAAAGAATTTATGGCAGAAATAAATATATTATTTGTAATAAGCAAAAAGAAACATCATACCAAAACTTCTGGGATACAGCAAAAGCAACATAAGAGGAAAGCTTATAGCACAAAAACAAATAGGTCGAACAGTTAGACAGATCTTTAACAATCTGACACTGTGCCAAGAGGAACTAAACAACAAGAACAAAATAACCCCAAAGCTGGCAGCAGAAAAGAAACAACTAAAATCAGAGTATGACTGAGAAAAATTGAGACCCAAAAATCCATACAAAGGATCAATGAAACAAAAAATTGGCTTTTTGAAGGGATAAACGATGCTGACACATCACTAGCTAGATAAATTAAAAAAAACAGAGAACATCTAAATAAGCACAATCAGAAATGACAAAGATGACATTACAACCAATTCCACAGAAATACAAAAGATCCTTAGAGACTATAATGAACACCAC
>NW_016107756.1:88796-91619 GCF_001604975.1 Cebus imitator | reverse complement strand
CCAGCAACACATCAAAAATTTACTTCACCACAATCAAGTCAGGTTTATTCTTGTGATGCAAGGTTGGTTCAAAGTACACAAATCAATAAATGTGTTTCACCACAAAAACAGAATGGAAAAAGAAAAACCATATGATCATCACCGAAGATGCAAAAAAGCTTTCAATAACACCCATAATCCCTTCATGAAAAAAAATCAACAAATTAGGCATCAAAAAAATAGACCTCCGAATAATAAGGGCCACTTTGTAACAAACCCGCAGCTAAAATCACAGAATGGGCAAAAGCTGGAAGTGAGGGCTGAGTGCAGTGGCTCATGCTTGTAACTCCAGCATGTTGGGAGGTGAAGACAGGCGTATCACTTGAGGCCAGGAGTCTGAGACCAACCTGGCAACACAGTGAGACCTTGTCTCTATAAAATAATAAAGAAAAAATTTAAAGAAAAAACAACAAAAAAAGTGGGAAGCATTCCCCTTGACAACTGGAACAAGACAAGGATGCCCCATCTCACCACATCTATTCAACACAGGACTGGAACTCCCACCTAGCCAGAGCAATCAGGCAAAAGAAAGAAAGAAAAGGCATCCAAAAAGGAAAGGAAGCCAAACTATCTCTCTTTGCTGATGATGTGATGCTATACGTAGAAAACTCTAATAGAGTCTGCCAGTGTATCCTAGAACTGATAAATGACTTCAGTCAGAATGCAAAAAGCAATGTAAAAATATCAGTAGCATTTCTATCGCCAATAAAGTTCAAGTGGAGAGACAAATCAAGAATGTAATTCCATTTACAATAGCCATACAGAAAAAAGCAAAATACTTTGGAATGCATCTAACCACGGAGATGAAACGTGTCTAAAAGGAGAACTACAAAACACTGCTGAAAAAAGTCATGACACCAAATAGAAGACACCAAAAAAATGCAAAAACATTACATGCTCACAGATTGGAAAAATCAGTATCAGTAAAATGGCCACACTGACCAAAGCAATCTACAAATTCAATACTATTCCTATCAAACTACAAATGTCATTTTTCACAGCATTAGAAAAAACCATTCTAAAATATCATGAGGAACCAAAAAAGAGCCCAAACACCCACAGCCATCCTAACCAAAAAGAACAAAACCTGATGCATCACACTGCCCAACTTCAAACTATACTCCAGTAAACAAAGGCTACAATGAACGAAACAGCATGGTACTGGCACAAAAACAGACACACAGACCGATGGAACAGAATAGAGAGCCCAGAAATAAAGCCACAAGCCCATAACCATTTGATCTTTGATAAAGCCAACACAAATATGCAACGGGGAAAGGACTCCCTATTCAATAAATGGTGCTGGGATGACCTGCTATCCAGACATAGAAATATGAAACTTGACCCCTAGCTATCACCACATATAAAAATGAATGAAAGCTGAATTACATTCTTAAAGGCCTCTAACTATAAAAACCCTACAAGAAAACCAAAGAAACATACTATTTGAAATCAGCCTCTGAATATAATTTATGAATAAGTCGTCAAAAGCAACTGCAACAAGAGTCAAAATGAAAAATTGGGACCTAGTTAAACAAAGGAGCTTCTGCATAGAAAAAGGAACCATTCAAGAGACTAAACAGGCAACCTAAATAATGAAAGAATGCATTTACAAGCTAAGCATTAAACAAAGTTTTAATATCCAGAACCTATAAGAAACTTAAATCTACAAGCAAGAATTTAAAAAAATATATAAAAGCGGGCAAAATACCTAAACAGACATTTCCCAAAAAAAAAGACAGAAAAGCGGAGGGCAAACATGAAAAAAAAAAAAAGCTCATCTCACTAATCATCAGAGAAAAGCAAATCAAAGCCACAATGAAATGCCATCTCATACCAGACATAATGGCGATTACTAAAAAGTCAAAAAATAAGCAACATCAACCCAGATTTTGGCAGAGCTGCTACAGCGAAAAGGGACTTGGAATACACTGCTGGAGAAAATGGCAAATTCATTCAGCCACTGTGGAAAGCAGTTTGGAGATTTCTGTCATGGAACTAAAAATAGAACTGCCTTCAACCCAGCAATCCCATTAGTGGGTTAAATACCCACTCCCTCCCAAAAATCATTCTACCAAAAAGACACATGCACCCATATGTTTGCTGCAGCACTATTCACAATAGCAAAGACATGGAATCAATCCAGAAGCCCATCAATAGTGCACTGGATTCAGAAAATGCAGCACACATAAAATACGTAATACTATGCAGCTATAACAAGAACAAAATACCGTTCTTTGCAACAACATGGAGGTAGCTAGAGGCCATTATCCTAAGCAAACTGATGTGGAAACAGAAAACCAAATACTACACGTCTCACTTGTAAGTGGGACCTAAACATTGGGTCTACATGGACATAAAGAGGGGAGCAACAGACACTGGGGACTACAAGAAGAGGGATTGGGTTGGGACCACGGTTGAAAAATGACATGCCAGGTACATGCTCACTACCTCCGTGATAGGTTCAATTGCACCCTAAACCTAATCATTATGCAATATACCTTCGTAACAAACCTGCACATGTACCCCCTACATCTAAAATAAAAGTTAAGAAAGAGGCGGTGGCTAAGCCTGTAATCCCAGCGCTTTGGGAGGCTGAGGCGGGCAGATCACGAGGTCAAGAGATCGAGACCATCCTGGCCAACATGGTGAAACCCCGTCTCTACTAAAAAATATAAAAATTAGGCCAGGCGCGGTGGCTCAAGCCTGTAATCCCAGCACTTTGGGAGGCCGAGGCGGGTGGATCACGAGGTCAAGAGATCGAGACCATCCTGGTCAACATGG